>NC_138198.1:47706268-47943768 GCF_964194105.1 Spermophilus citellus | reverse complement strand
TATCTGTTAAACAAGGTCCTAAGTACCTGGAACAGAGGAAAGAATGAGGAAGATAAAGTCCCTGACCAAAGAAAGTATACTTCACTGGGGAAGTCTGTGGTTAAACCAATATTTACATAGTTAAATTAATTTACTATTTAATTGTGATTAATGATCCAAAGCAACAGGGTGCTATAGAATTCATTGACAGGAAAATGGTTCTTATCTTAAATATGCTTGTGTTTATGTTTTCGTGTGTGTGTGTGTGTGTGTGTGTGTGTGTGTGTGTGTATGTATGTACACAGGAAATCTTTTTCAAGAATATAGTCCATCTAATAAATCCTCTTACAAATTTCAGTTGGATAGAAAATTGGATATTTAAAATTCTAGTTCAGTGATGGAAAGTAAATGTTAAATCAAACAAAATATTATCATAAACTATTACCAGATTATATGACATAAAGAATAGGATGAAGGACCCATTTAAAGAATGAAATGAAAACAAAGATTTCCAAGTTACTACTCAAAATACTCTGTGCTGGATATATACTTCTACCAAATCATTATTTAAATAAAATTCATGAGCTAAGAGAAATTTCAGTTATCTCCTGAAATTACCTTCTGAAAGAATTATGCCATAGTTTATGTTCTTCTAATACCTGAACTTCTTGTTTTCACATAAAGTAATCATTCAGAGAAAGTAGTAGCAGTCAAAACTCCCATGATATTTTATGGTGAGCACTATCTTTGAGAAAATTCTGTTTACTCATACCTTTGTGGAAAATAAAACCCATCTGAAAGGACCCAAGGAATATTTTAAATTATTGATTAAAATTTTCTAGTAAAGAGTTGGACATTGTAGATATTGAGATTACATCTAATAATCAGTTCTTATAATGTTAGAAAAATTATTTTCTCAAGTCTATTGTCTTACTCTCAGGTAAGAGATTTCCTTTGAACCTAAAGTTTTGAAACCCTGCTAAGGTGTGGTGTGGTGGTACATGCCTGTGACCCAGTGGCTCAGGAGCCTGAAACAGGAGGATTGCAAGTTCAAAGTCAGCATTAGCAAAAGCAAGGTTTTAAGCAACTCAGTGAGATCCTGTCTCTAAATAATACAAAAATAGGGTTGGGGTGTGGCTCAGTGGTCAAGTGCCTTGAGTTCAATCCTTGGTACCCACCCCCGCCAAAAAAGAAGAGAAACCCTGGCAAGAAACTGTGTGATTATTAGGGTCTTTAAACAAGTCAAGATGGCGCCTGGCATTTTGTAGAAGGAGTGGTTTGTAAAGTAACGCCAGGGAGCCATTAAGTGTGGAGATTTCTTATTGGTTGACTGGTGTATCTAGTTTATGTTAATTAAGATAAGCTGTGTGTAATGTGTATATACCCCTCCTGCCCTACAATAAAGGGCTTCCACTCCTGCTGTATCAATCTACACAAGTTGTTTGTCATCCCCCCCCACCCCACCCCCGGTTATTTTGCTGCAGCCAGACTGCGGCATGTGATGTATTAGCTCTACCATTTCTCAGTATTCTTCCAAAAGATTGAAAGAGCATAAAAGCAATACATGTGCAGCCACATTTACAATAGTGCTACTTACAATATCCAAGTTATGGAACCCTCAGGTGTCTGCCAACTGAAGAATGGATCAAGAGACTGTGGTATATATACACAATGGAGTTTAATTCATTCATAAAAAAGATCAAAAACTTGTCAGTTCTTCATAGCTTATGACTTGTTCCTCCACATGCTTGGAATTGTTTTAGGTGCATATACCTTAATTTTCAACATTAGTGATCTCCAGATGAAAAGACATTTTGAAACATTTAAGTGCGCATCCTCAAAAACACAGGCAGAATAACAAAACTCACATAATTATATTGGGAACATTTTTAACCTCTACAGCCCTTATTTTCCATTGCCTTTTGCTTGCTCTGTTGGCTTTCTTATAATTGACATAGGATCTGCAAAGAAAAAGAAGGAGTGAAGAGGTAAGAAGGTTTTCAGTTCATGCAAGTTATAGGTATTGGACACCTATTTTGAACTTCTGGGACCTCCCTGGATATTTTAATATCTCATTTCAAAAAGGAAGCACAGTGGTAAAATGTTGAACATTCAGCAAGTGTATACTAAATTAGTGTACTTTTAATAAAAGTAACATACATAGCATACTTTAATAAAAATGTTTAACAAGTAATCACACTTTATAAAGTACAAGCAATCTTATGGATGTTCCCAGCTAACCTTCCCACTGCTCTTTTTCCTTTGTACATCACTTGTTTTTATGGCCTATGAAACTAAAAAAAAACAAAAGTGCTCTTAATCATGGAAACTGATGGGTTAAGATAGCAGAAAAGTATTCTGAGCTGCTCAAGAAATATGATATGTTCCCAGATACTATATATTATGACTTCCATTATTTAAATTATAGATTAAAGGTTATGTATACATAAATATATACATTTATAATCTGTATATATATAAAATATTTAGTCTCTCTCTATATAGAATGTATATATATACACACCCACACATATTCTCGCATTTGATGTTTTTGAGTGAAGGGACTATCTACTATATTGCTGTGTATCAGATGATTTAATAAACTGTATAAGACATTAATGCTAATTTTATTTCATAAAACTGAAATACCATAGAAAAACCACATCCCACCTTGCTTTGTTGTGAATGGATGTTATCCCATTTTCATTCATCCTCCTGCAACTCATGAAATACTTAGTATATCATAACTGGGATATCTGACCTCCTAGGGAGTATTGCAGAGTTCAGGTATAAAAAATAAATATTTCAGCAATTCTCATTTAGTTTGGCTGTGTCTCTTTTTTTTTCTTTCTTCTTATTTTTTTCTTTTAACATGTCTTAAGTCAAGTTGTGTCCTGAAGAAGATTTTCTAGTGAGGAATTAAATTATAAGAAAAAGCATTGTTCCTAAAACTGAATGATTTTAAATACTATATGCTATATACACAGTTTTAACATCCTGTAACTAATAGCCCACATAATGTACTAAGGATTTTCAGATTTTTGTTTTTGGAATAGAGAATTTATAGTTTGAAACAAGTGTGAAATAAAACAACACATCTAAATTTTTATTTATGATTCCACTTCCCTTGGAAATGTGGTGTTTAGGGCAGTTTCATCAACAATATAGTTTCATTTTAAAATTAAGTTAGTGTGAATAGATCCCTGTAGTTTTATTAGTTTATAACATTAACATTCTAAGCAGAAAGCTCCTACTAATAGAAATTAGCCCAATCATTGAAATTTTAGTATTTTGGTATTTCATTTCATACAGAAAACAAACAACAGCAACAACAACAAAAAACAGATACTTAAATTACAAACTGTTATTATTTTAAAGCAGCTACTTGATTGTGATCAAAATTTACAACTTTCACATATGACTAGAAGATTTAGAGAAAGTTAACATGTAACAGCTACTTTAATTTCTGAGTCAAATTAGAAAACTACGAGTTATAGTTAATGGAATAGCAATGACATTTGTAACAACTCGCATCTAAATAGAGATTTTCCTTTATTAATTTAATTGATTGTTTACATCTGATGCATATGTAAGAGTTCCAGAAATCTTTCAGACCCCTGTGGTTTAATATAAATTTCAAAATATTAAAAGCATCTTGTAGAAAATTAGAAAGCAGATGAGACACTTCAGGACTCAAGATAATTTTAGATGTGCAAATTTTAAAGCAACTTCAATACAATTACACTCTGCTTGCTCTAAAAGAGAGAGAAAGAGAGAGAGATAAAGAAAAAAAAAGTATATTTTTTAACTCGATGACACAACTGCTTTATAATTGTTTTGTAAATAATCACTGGCTTCAAAAGTGTTGACTATCAAAAAGACTTGAGACAACAGAATGTTGAAAATCTCATAAATCATATTCAGATATATTTAGCAGTCTAAATGATGAGTTGCAACAAATGTTATTGACATGATGCAATAATCAATTAACATATTATATATGACTATGCCCTTTTCATCCCCAAATCAGGTGTTACTCCTCCATTTGTAAATTCTATCCTTTCAAGTTAATGACTGCAGGTGGCATGATGGTTCCAAAGGTATTATAAAAAAACAGCCTCATCTGAATCCCTGAAACATGAGATATTTTATGCAAACAACCAAGTATCACCTGCTTCATTTTAATTTGGCTTGTATTATTTGAAATTCATGAAAAAGGATCTTGCTGAGCTTTCCAAATCATCATTGAAAACCTGTCCAGGTGCCCTTTAAAATGATAGAGATTTTTAGTCATGTGGACCCGTCCATAAAGGCAGACCCGTTCTGCCTCTTACATCTGAGTGTGATTTTGACACTCTGAAATCTTGGTATTCCAAAAAACTAAGGCTTAAAATACACACATTTCAGAGTTGTAATAAACATTAGAGAAATGTGTTTTTTTAATGCCTGGCAGAAACTCTGTCTGGAGAGAATGCTGTACCATCATCATTACATCATACAAATATTTCAATGAAAAAGCCAGTAGTTAATATTCCTCAGAGAATATGACATAGAAATAAAATCCTTTAAATTAAATAATTTAATTAAATTTTGCAAAGAAATATGAGTTTTAGACAGCAAAATTTGGATTAAAAACATTTTATACAATACACATAATATTTTTAAAATTGGCTTATCTTATCATACCTCTAATTTTTAAATAACAAAAATTTAAAAAAAAATAATCTCTAACCACACATAAATGTTTGGCTAAGGATACAACCACCACTCCAAATATGATTGCAGAGGACCAAAATATGCTACCCCAAAATATACTTGTTCAGTATATTGATTATTTCTAGCTGGTTATTTTGAGAAAATGCAGACACGGGAATAGCTCTGAAAAGCTGTCCTTTTGTAAAGGAAATTTGCATCTACAAGGGAAAGTTTTATTAGTAAAGCAATCTCTAGCTGGAAGAGAGCTACCCCAAGACAGCTCTTTGTCACTGCAGAGATTGCATGGCAGCTTTTATTCATCAAACATTTTCTCCCTCATCGTACCATCATTTGCCTTCTCTACCCCTAGAAGCTCCATGGCCCTCATTCCTTTCTGTAGGTCAGGACAATATGTAGGCTTTAATCTTCTGGCCTTCTTTGAATCTCACATTTTTTGTGAGACTCCCATGCTTGCATATATGATTTAAAAAGCCTTTTCTCCCATTAATATGGCTTATTTTAGTTTAATTCATACCCAGACAAAGAACCATAAGAGGGTAAAGGAAAGACATTTTTTTCTCCCCTTATATAGTCTTTCTTAAATTTTACTATCTATTTACTGAAGTCAATTAATTTAAAAATAACTTTATTGAATGGCTTAGCTTTTACTATTTCTTTAATTTTTCATTCTTTAAAAATTGAGTTTTACCTTTGATATATAACTTAAAATTCATACTGGTGATATTTTAAATTATTAATCTGAATGAGAATAATTCTTCTTACATATTCTTCCTATTTTAATTGCCTTTTGTAATTATCAAGGAAATAATCAATATTTTTAAATGTACTAAAGCATCTTGACCAAACATAAAGTTGTCTTCATTTTGTGAAACTGAAATTCTCAGAAGGAGCTGAGTCTATATTACAGATCCTGCTGACTCTTTGACCTCAGCTGGGTAGGACATTGTGATTGTGGGAGATGGAATATTGCATGTCAACAGCCAAAATTATCTTTGGCTGTCTCAAATCCTTTAGAAAAACAGTCATTTACTTTTAACCTTTGCATCTGACCTAACATTCTCGGAACTAATAGAAACGTCTTAGAATGTATTGGCAACCTTAGCAGACGACTAGCTTCCACCAAAGTTAAAGCCAGGAATGATTTAATGTAATATCTAAAACCTATAGGAAAGCTTGCCATGCTTTGCTGTACCCAATACCACTACCAATGTATTTGTTGGATATATTGATTTATGACTGTCTATGTTCTTTGGTTATAAAAGTTCATGTAATCTCTTCCACTTAGAAGGACATTTTTCAGGGCAACTTGAGTCCATATTGCTGGGTCTTGGTCCTCATATTTGGTTCAGAAAACTGTTTCTTATTTCCATCAAAATAGAATTGTCCTTTTGTGTCAACAGTTTTCTTGGAAAAGCACATGGCTCTGTTTTTAAAAAAAAAAAACAATATATATAAAATCTTCTATTTCAATTGAATTGTTATTAAAATAAGACATCTCATTTAAAGATGCATAGTTTATATGCAACCAGAAAAGAGAAATATAGTGAATTATAACTAATATATGACTATAGATTAGTGCTAATAGTTTTCTAAATTCATCAAGACTAATCGGATTAAAAAATTAATGTATTGATACAAGTTCAACTTGCAACAGCAATGTTTCAAGTTCAGTGCTAATAAGAAGGTCTTCCTGGTACCATAAAAAAGTAAAAGTAAAATAAAGAGAAATAATTTTATAAAATTCTGTAGTCATAAGAAGTACTTAAAACTTGACTGTGTTTTACATTGTTAAACTATATATGCGGGGCTGGGGATGTGGCTCAAGTGGTAACGCGCTCATCTGGCATGCGCAGGGTGCTGGGTTCGATCCTCAGCACCACATAAAAATAAAATAAAGATGTTGTGTCCACTGAAAACTGAAAAATAAAATATCAAAAAATTCTCTCTCTCTCTTAAAAAAACTATATATGCTAAACACAAGGCCAAAATCATTCTAAATATAGAAAAATTGAAAATATTACCTCCAAAAACTAGAACAAGAATGACCTCTTTCACCACTGCTATTCAACGTAGTCCTTGAAACTCTAGCCAAAGCAATTAGACAAAAGAAAGATATTAAAGGAATACAAATAGGAAAAGAAGAGCTCAAATTATCCCTATTTCCAACAACATGATTCTGTATTTAGAAGACCCAAAAAGCTCCACCAGAAAGCTTCTTGAACTTATAAACAAACTCAGCAAAGTAGCAGGATACAAAATTAACACTCATAAGTAAATCTCATTCCTATACACCAATGACAAATCAGCTGAAAGAGAAATTAGGAAAACTGTCTCTTCACAATAGCCTCCACCCCACCCCCCAAAAAAGCCCAAACTTGGGAAACAATGTAACAAAAGGTGTGAAAGACCTCTACAATGAAAACTTCAGAACACTAAGGAAAGGGATCGAAGAAGACTTTAAAAGATGGAAAGATCTCCCACATTCTTAGATAGGCAGAATTAATATTGTCAAGTTGTCATACTACCCAAAGTGCTATTCAGATTGAATGCAATTTCTATTAAAATTCCAATGATTTTCTTCATCAAAATAGAAAAAGCAGTCATGGAACTTATTTGGAAAAATAAGAGGCCCAGAAGACCAAAACTATCCTTGGTGAGGAAAGTATTTCAGGAGGCCTCACAATACTAGAACTTAAATTATATTATAGGGCTATAGTAACAAAGATGGAATGGTATTGACACAAAAATAGACTTGACCACCAATGGAACAGAATAGAAAACACAGAGACATACCCACATAAATACAGTTATCTCATACTTGACAAACTTGCCATAAATATACATTGGAGAAAAGATAGTCTTCAACAAATGGTGCTGAGAAAACTGTAAATCCATATGCAGTACATTGAAATTAAATCCCTATATCTCACCTGCTCAAAACTAAACTCAAAGTGGATCAAGGACCTAGGCATTAGACCAGTAGGTAGGTCTAAAGTAGACCCAACTCTCCATCATGTCAACTCTGAAATGGGCTTTCTCAATAAGAGTCGCAAAGTGCATGAAGTAAAATCAAGAATTAATAAAAAAAGATGGCATAAAATTAAAAAGCTTCTTCACAACAAAAGAAACAATTAAGAATGTGAAAAGAGAGCCTACAGAATGAAAAAAAAATGTTACTTTCTGGAACCTCAGAGCATTAATTTCCAGGGTATTTAGGGAACTTAAAAAGCTTAACACCAATATAAATAAATAAACAAATAATCCAATCAATAAATGGGCAAAGGAAATAAATTGGCTCTTCACAGAAGAAGAAATATGATCAGTTAACAAAGATATGGAAAAATGTTTAACACCTCTAACAACTAGACAAATGAAAATTAAAACTAAACTGAGATTCTGTCTCACTTCAGTCAGAGTGGCAATTTTCAAGAATACAAGCAACAATAAATATTGATGAGTATGTGGGGGGAAATGTTCACTCCTAGACTGCTGGTAGGTCTGCAAATTGATACAACCACAATGGAAAACAGTATGGCGATAAGTCAGAAAACTTGGAATCCAGTCACCATTTGACTTAGTTATCCCACTCTTCAGTTTGTACACTAAAGACTTAAAATCAGCATCCTACAGGGACACAGTCACATCAGTGGTTATAGCAGCTTGATTCACAATAGCCAAGCTGTGGAAACAATCTAGGTGGCCTTCAACAGCTGAATGGATAAAGAGAATGTGGTATATGTACACAGCGGAGTGTTAATCAGCCATAAAGAAAAATGAAATTATGGCAAATTATTTGGATAGAACTAGAGATTATTATGGTAAGTGAAAAAAGCAGTCCCCAAGAGCCAAAGGCAGAATGTTCTTTTTGATATGTGGATGCTAACCCATAGCAAGGGATGGTAAGAAGGGGAAATATAGAACTTCATTGGATTAGACAAAGGAGAATAAAAGTCAGGGTGGGGATAAGAAAGACAGTAGAACAAATTAGAGATAACTTTCCTCATATATGCTCATATATGAATACACAACCAGTTTAACTCCACATATCATGTACAATCACAAGAATGGGGCCCTAATTGAAATGGTTTGCACTCCAATTATGTATAATATGTCAAAATACACTCTACTGTCATATATATCTAAAAAGAGCAAATAAAATAAAAAGAAGATGGATATGATCTTGCCAATTTCTGAAAGGTCCTCAAACAATATTTTCTATTGTCTCTGGGGGAAATTATTTTGTATCTCTTTAATGCCATAATCTCTTTAATAAGTACACCTTCCTTAGCCCAGTTTTACTTGCACTTTTCTTGCCGAATTGCAAGTTTTCAAATCATTTTGCTTTGCTTTCTGTCCTTGCTTATCACAATAAACTTGTATAAAGACTGCTAGCAAAATCCATGTCACCACCTGAAGGCTATACTGCCTTGATGTTTCCTCTGCCAGATTCATTAGTCTATCACCTTTAAATTCAACCTCAAAGAAAGTTTCACGACATGGGAAAAAATGTAGAAAAATTATTTGACAGAACATAACATGAATGACTTCTTGTCCAATTTCCAAGAATCCTCATTCTCTGAAACTTCATGAGCCCGGTCTTTACTGTCCACTTTCTTATCAGTATTTATGTATTCTGATTGCACAGCAGAATCACTACATTTTAAAACTTTTCTAGCTTGCATTTTTAAACCTTCAAAATTCCTCTCCCAAATATCAAAACATTTCAAAAGCTTCTCAAACCACATGGTCAGGTCAGTCAGTACCAGCAATAATCTTACTTCTTGGTACTTCTCAGTACCAATTTCTTTTTTAATTTGCATTTTCGTTGCTATCACCAAAAGATGGGACAAGATCAATTAGAGGAAGAAAAGTTTAGTTCACTCACTGTCTCAGTCCATAGACAGATGATTGCATTGCTCTGGACCTGAGGTGAGACAGAAAATCATGTAAGAGATGCACAGGAGGAAAGTAGCTTAAAATATGGCCACCCGGAAGCAAAGAAAGCTTCACTCAACAGGGAAAAAAATATAAATCCCAAAGTGACCCACCTCCTTCATTCACACCCTACCAGCACACAGTTTCATTCAGTTAGTCCATATCAGTCGATTAATCCTCTGGGCACTGGCAATGGGCAAATATTCACAGGAATGGAACTGAGGATCCTAGAGAATGAATTACTTCATAGCTAAACCTAGAACATTTAAACACATAGGCATTTCTTGTTTTATTGTCCAGGTAATAATGCATGTGATGTACAGTATTTTACTTATGATGACTATAATAAAAATTGTTAAATTAATTAACAAAAAGGTGAATGGATAAATGAATGAAGTGACATATAATGAATATATTTGTAAAATTCTCAGAATTTTTGCTTGAACAGGAAATTGAGATTTCATTATTAGTGCATAAGATAATATACAGATTTTTTCCATTTTCATTTGCAATATATCTTATGAATTCATAATAATTTTCAACCCAGAAAAATGAGTTTTCTTATTTGCCCATTTATTGCAAACAAGATTAGTCTCTTGTTGCTGCTTCAACAATCACACCAAAACATGGAGGATTATAACAATTGTCACTTTATGCTCAACTTTGCATCAGTCAGCATCTGGTGCTGGACTCAGCTGTGTGGTATGCTGCTCTCACCTGAATTCATTCAAGCAGTTAAGTTACCTGGTGCCATGAATGAATCTGCATGTTTTAAATGTAAATTCATACACAGTTGGTGCCGGTTGTTGGCTGGTATCCGTTCTTGGTCGGACCACATATCTGTAGTCGGCAAGCTAGCAGAATTGCCTACAGCAAGAGAAGGCAGCTCCGTTGCATAAGTGCCAGTCAAATTTCTACTCATGTCATGTTTGTTAATGGCCAAAGCAAGGCATGTAAATAACTTGTGGTCTGTGTCAAAAGGGTATGAATCCAGGCAGTTGTGATTCCCTGTGGGTCACTGCTGTACAATCTGACTTATTAAGAACACTATGGTGGAGAATTGGATCATCATCTGATACAGCACAGTGCACTGCCTGGATTCTATCTGGCAATGCAATCACAGCTGATGCAGTCTTCACACAGGAATAAAAGAACCAGGAAATGAGTGAAAGTTACCTCCCATTAATTCCAGTATAGTGATCAGCACCATAATGAACAGTCTCTATTGGGAATAAAATAGAATACCTATTGGAATACTTTTCAATTTAGCCAGAATTTAAGAAGTACCTATGGTGTAAAACCTAATTATCAACCAATGCCTGACTTTTGTGCAAACTTGTTTAGTACTTATGTGATTTTAACTCAAGATGGGTAATTGTTGGAACTAATTTTTTTTTTCTCTTCTAAAGTTTTCTATTCTGTCAGGAATTTTTTTTTCTTTTTCTTTTTTAATCTTTCCCACTGTTTTATTTAGGTAAATCCCAATGACTTCTATGTCACTCTTCTTGGGAAAATATCCAAAACACAAATGAAGTGCTTCTTAACATTATCAGTTTCCAGACCTTCCCTCATCACATCACCTTAGCAATGCTCAGTTTAGTGAAACAAATTTCCATTCTCTCTCAATTTCAAAGCTGCTCCTTGAAAGCAAACCTATGGCTACTTTGATTATATCACATTCCCTGTATCTAAGTTAGATGCTCAAAAGGAGTTAGACATTATATATATATATATATATATATATATATATATATATATGAATTAATAATTTAAATAAACTATGATTCTTTAAATACAAGATGTAGTCTTTTTTTTCCTATGAGTTTACACAAGCATTCTTACCACAAATTCTCAGGAAATATTTATTAAACTAAAATGAACTAATTATGGATTTTAGGGACAGTTTCTAGTCTGGTGTAACAACCTAACTACTGCATCTAACATTCTTCCTAGAGGGAAATGTGTTCTTATTTATAAAAAATTCCTAACGAGTAAAGTTTTGATAGTCTATCTGTTTGTAAGCTAGAGGACTTCCTGCTATACTAAAATACATATGATAATTGTATATCGTAGTTTCTCCAATGTTCCATTTATGAATGAATAATGTAGATTACTGTAAATTTCTTTTTTTCTGTATTTCTTTTTTATCATTTACACTCTACAATGAATTTTAGAAGATAATCTGAGAATTGAAGAGAGTAGTAAACATGGATTATTTTAGAAGAAAATATTTTTCTAATAGAATGAAGTTATTCAATACTATCTTGATTCTACATGTAAAAGGTCATGATTTACAACTGCCATGCTAAGAATGGAAAGAATGATAATATGGAAAGAATATTTTGTAAAACTTAATTTTGGACTCTTGAGGCCTTAACCATTGCAGAGAAGACAATTTAGTTTATGTCACTGTGATACTCTCAGTCCAGTAAAATGATTTCATACCAAATGCACTTATTCTTAGAAATCATGAATACAAGTTTACTCTCTTTTATAATAAATACTCAGTTTTGCAGAATATTTTTTAATCAATGGTAGTCTCTAGAGTACAGGCCCAGAGGTAGGATAATATATATATTCTAGCATCAGGGAAGTAGTAATATTGAAGATGACATGGCCTCTCAAAAACAATTTTTATTGAGTGTTTTTGGTCATCCTACCATCTGGTTATCCTATAAGGTGTGACAGACCACACCTGGTGAACTTGGTGCTTTTCTATGTACAGTGAAAGCAGGGTACTTGTAATCCATATTCTTCTTTACACAGGTCTTTCCCTGTACATTGATCTTCTCAGCATTGCCACCACATAATTTAGTACAGTAACTGTGTTAGCTATTTATTCACCAGGGAACAGGATCCAGAAGATGTAGGTTTTATCAGCCATATCCACTTATCAGATCACTTAACAAGAGTAGGAAGGTCTATAGTCCTTATTGGATTTCATAATGGAAAACAGAATTAACGCTCATTGCTATTTTTTTCATTGACCTTTATTAAGTCTGAATTTTATGTCAGCTTGTCTATATTCACTCTCATATTTATAAATATTTGGGTTGTAGGGCCATATAGGTTGATGTCTGTATCTATATTCATTCCATATTCATTCATTTTTAGTTTCTTTTAAGTTTTATGCTCCAGAGTGATTGTTTTTCTTCTTGGAAAAATATGTCTCTTATTCACCTTTATTTTCTATAACATAATTTAGTGAACCATCAACCCATTAAATTTTATTTTAATATATGAAAAACTAAGCTATATGAGATCCCTTATTGTGGTCATGATGGATAAAAACAATTGTACTTATTTTCTGAAGCTGGAATAGGTTTAGGGTATGTATCACAATCTATTTTCAGATATTGGCAATAGGATATGCAGAACTGTGGTACTTGAGCACATGCAATTGGGGATGAAGCCTTACAATCACCCCCTGCTCCTGAGTGAAGGCAGTTTCTCATCAGAAATGTATGATAGAGTGGTGGAGAACAAGAAGTGTTCAGCAACACTGTTGAATTAACAAGATGGAAATGAGAGTGTGATAAGGTTCAGTGTTGAATGGCTAGAAACTGGGAGGCACAAATCTAGAGAGAAAAGAGAGAAATACACAAAACTGTATAAAGACTCAAGTCTTAAGTCCCTTGAGTCCTCAGAAAACACTAGGTCATACGCGCATAAAACAAAATTCAGAGTTGGAAAAAGCAAACTGGGAGTTACAAATTGAATAATGGTCAGAACTCACAAAAAAAATTGGAGCCTCCAGATTCCAGAGCTTAGAGACCTTGTTGATTCTTTAGTTTTCTAGGTGCAAATTTAGAGAAGTTATGTGTTCAGCCTCAAAGAAAACATAGATTTCTAAGAAATATGACCCAGTGGAAAAATAAATAAATAATAATTTTAAAAGACTCTAAGATAAAAACAAAATAGAAATAGCAAAAGAGATAAACAAGTATTACAAAAGCTCAAAATAACCCTTGTATATATATGCATGAAATATAAAAACAAAAAAATATAGTTTTAAAAGAACTAAAAAGAGTTCCTGCATGAGAAAAATAAATACTTGAAAAAATTAACCAGTCAAATTTACGAGGATTACATCAGATTAGACACCACAGAAGATCAGCACTGTGACTTAAAAAGCAATATATAATATAATGAAATGCAAAAAAAGAGAAAGAACTGATAAAATGAACAGAACCTCAGCAACTTGTGGACTAATAAGCTAACATATATCAAATTGGAATTCAAGATAAAAGAACAACAGGTTAAATATAATGACCAACTGTTTTACAAATTTGATATAACTTTAAATCCATTGCTCATTAAAAAACTCAACAACCATGAGCAGAATAAGACTAAGAAAAATGCATCAAGACATATCGAACTCATATTGTTGGAAAGCAATAAAAAATATATAAGTCAGCCTGAGGTTGAGAAAAAGAAACATTCGATGTATAACAGATTTATCATCTGAAATAATACAAAAGATGA
Source organism: Spermophilus citellus (assembly GCF_964194105.1). Classification (NCBI taxonomy): domain Eukaryota; kingdom Metazoa; phylum Chordata; class Mammalia; order Rodentia; family Sciuridae; genus Spermophilus; species Spermophilus citellus. Next base: position 47,929,653 of record NC_138198.1, on the reverse strand, counting down.
TAGAATGACGTATTTAAAGTGCTGAAAGAAGATACAACATCTTTAAGTCTAGAATTTTAAAATATCTAATAAAATTATCCAAATATTAAGATTAAATAAATACTTTTATAGGCAATCACCTACTGGGATAATTCATTTTGAGAATGCATACTCTGTGTATAATATTATGGAATGTTCTTCAAATGGAAAAATATAATATTAGATGGAATATGATTAGATAGAGCAAATGAAAGGAATAAAGACTACTTGAAATGATATATATGTAAGTATCAAATTCTTTTTGATACATTTACAAAATATTTCTGTAAGATAGTAGACTAATCAAAAACAACCCAAATAAACAAAAATTATATATATATATATATATATATATATATATATATATATATACACACATACATACATGTTTCATATATACATATGCACTATATGTATTATACACACATATATGTGTACATGTGAGATATATATATATATATATATATATATATATATATATATATATATATACACTAATATAGCACAAGTACCAGAAAAGTGCTTAACATATTTAAGGTGTAGAAAGAGAGATGGATATAAACTTTTGTAATGGATTTAAAATATGTCTGAGATAGTGCACTGGGACACATTTAAGATGTTTGTTGTGAAAAGTAGAGAAAAATGCAACCAAAAAAAGAGAAAAAAAGTAAACTTATATGCAACATTTTTGCATAAAATTCCAAGACATACTCATTTTATTTTTTAAAAAATCTTGATATCAGACTATAAAGAGACATCAGAGGAAAAGTATTTGTGAACCAGTATTCTCAAAACCAAAGAGGAAAAAAGTAGAATGGATTTAGTTTGCTAAATCTCTCTAAATTTGCTAATGATATTTATCTATGTATTATTCCACCTATATTCAAAAGAAATGATACATCATGAATAAGGAAAATTTGCTGAGAAATCCAAAGATGTCTTAATATCTAAACATTGAGTTAACTGATCAAATGAATAGAATATATGAGAAAAATATATGACTATATCAAAAATTTAAGAGAAAATAGCAGTTGACCTTTTCTACATCTTATATGACAAAAGCTTTAAACAACTAGAAATGCAACCTAATAAAGGGATCTAAGAAAAGAAAGAGAGAGAGAGAGAGAGAGAGAGAGAGAGAGAGAGAGAGAGAGAGAAAGGAAGAAAAAATTTGAGCTGACTTAATTGAACACTTCTTCTTATGAGTGGAATAAAGAAATAATATCCAGTCTCATCACTTCTGGTCTATGATTTAGTATAGATATTGGGAAGAAAAAGAAAAAGTACTTTCATATTGGAAAATAAGAATTAAATATTCATTGTTTGCAGGCTACATGGCTACATATAGAGAATCACCACAGAAATCTTTTAAAAATGTGATAAACATAGCTGCTGGAACTCACAATGCATTTCCAAGTACTATAAACAATTGGAAATTAAGTTACTGAAACTATTCTGAAATATTTAGTAAAAAATTTGATTTTTGCAATAGTCATACAATTGATACTATGTTTATCTCTGGAACAAACAGAACACAACTGAAGCATAGCCCAGAAAGTATCATATAATTTCCTAATACAATAGCAATTTCATTTGACCTATTTACTGCAGACCTGACCTGAGCAAAACAGAAGTAAAATCATGTTTAAGAAAGCAGAATTAGTTAAATATGATGTTTAAAATAACCTTACCTGTTTCTTGATTCTAGAATGTAGAATTACGTCAATTAAAATAAAATAAAACATAAGCAACTTTTGTATATTTTACATTGAGTTTTGGCTCAACTTGGTATTTCTATTGAAAAAAATGAACTAGCACCATCCTAAGAAGAGTTACTTTAACTAAGGAATTCACCTAGATTTAATTATTCCAGTTAGTATTTCTGTCATGTATATGTGTGTGTGTGTGTGTGTGTGTGTGTGTGTGTGTGGTGTGTTTGTGTATAAAACCTTGAAATACACAGGTTGTTTATTTACCCATAATAAGTTAACTGAATTTAGTATTCTTTTAATGTCATAAACATATTAATATTCCCTTTGAAATAAGATTCATCTGATTTTTTATTGATTTTTTAAAAAACTAATTGACAGCAAAATGCATTACAATTCTTATTACACATATACAGCACAATTTTTTCATATCTCAACTGATATTTTATTTTGTAATTCACTTACACAGATTTTGCAAGTATTGCATTCAAAATGGGATTGTCATTAATTTTTAGCCTGTAAAATAACGCTTCTGGAAATGAACAATGCACTTTGCAAAAGTTTTACATAATAAACTGCACACACTTAATGTAAGATTGCTAATAATGTGAAAACCACCTCTGATAAGTAATAAAATTAAGTCATTATTAGTATGTACTCTTGATTTGAGATGGAAGATGTGCTAATGGCTGTTAAATGATGTATAGTGTATAGAGATTTATGTTATGAAAGGTATTTAAATGATTTCAGGAATGACTATTACAATTAACCTAATCATGGGCCTTTGATTTGTAATGCTGCTATTTTCTAGAATAACTTTATACAAGAGCAGAATTAATTCTTAAAAGAATTTTCCTTTGTGGAGGAGAGAGAGAGAGAGAGAGAGAGAGAGAGAGAGAGAGAGAGAGAGAGAGAGAGAGAGAAAGGGAGAGAAAGACTTGTTAGTAGAGAAACAATAGAATATATTTAACAATGGATTAAAACTGTCATCTTCTAACCAAAGATACATTTCATATTTCAAAATGTGTTACTGCACACCAAGAGTATATCAATTAATTTCCAAAATGAGGTAATTATTCTCTGTATATTTTATAGAATGCACTTAAAAGCTACTTTGCAAATTTGATTAGTTCTATTAATGATGGAGATGTTATGGAGATGCGTGATTGCACTATCACCATCACCGTATATTTGTATTTTAAAGTTATTTTAACCTTAGAGTTTAAACCACAGCATGCTATTATTTAACATATTTATCAACATCTACAGCCTGATCTTTCCTATAAGACCCTTTCTTGTACTATTTGCCCTTTGAGTTTTCATGTGAGAGTGGATCTGGTTAGTGGTTTCTCAAATAGTTTGTTCTCTTTCATTGGCATAAATAATTGGAAAAAAATAATTGGGAAGTAGTTCACAGTTATTCCTTATGGTGGTTACCTTCTGTGTCAAATTGACTGGGCAACTAAATACCAAAATATGTTGGAGACATGACTCAAGGGTAGGTCTATGAAGCATTTTCCTGAAGAGACTACTTCTTTAATGGATGGAAAAAACTAAAGCAGATGGCCTTTCATGATGTGAATGGGCATTATCCAGGGTTTGGTTAGAATATAAGGGTAGAGGAAGGTTAGACCTCTCTTTGCTTAACTGAATGCTGATCTTCACTTTGAAATACTGGTTTCCAGGCCTGAGGTGTGGACTGGAATCTAGATCTTTGGCTTTGTATCTCTCAGGCATGCAAAATACACCATTAACTTTTCTGGGTCTCTATCTGATAGGCAGCACTTTACAGGACTTCTCATACTCCAAATTCTTGTGAGAAAATACCTTCGCTTAGAATTTCTGTCTCTGCTTCTCTACATCTAAACCTACACCTACACCTACACCTACTTCTATAGACATAGTTGTGATTTCTCTGGAGAACCTTGGCTAATATGGTTGATATAGTTTGGATGTAAGGTGTACCCAAAAGCAGGCAATGCAGGAAGTTTCAGAGGAGAAATGTTTGGATTGTGAAAGTCTTAACCTGATTAGTAAATTAATCCCTGATGGGATTAACCAAGTGGGAGCTAGAGGCAGGTGGGGTGTGGCTGGAGGAAGTGGTTAATTGAGGGAGTGGCTACAGGGTATATGGGGTATATATTTTGTATCAGTAGCTAGAGCCTCTCTCTCTGTTTCTTGATCACCATGATGTGAGCTGATTTTCCTCCTCCACTCTTGCCTGCCATGATGTTTAGCATCACTTGGAGACCCAAGGAATGGAGCCAGCCTTCTCTGCACTAAGACTTCTGAAACTGTGAGCCCTCAAATAAACTTTTCTCCCCTGCAGTTGTGCTGGTCAGAACCTATAGTCACAGCATTGAAAAGCTGACTAAAACAATGATATCTTACTATCTTTTTGTTTCAGCTCAAGTTGCTTAACTATCTTATGAAAAAAAATGCTACCTATATGTATTACTTATTATTAAAATCTCTAGCAACCTTGTCAACTGCTGTGTTCTCCTCTTCTGAAAGATTCTCTTCCTTAGGAAATGTACTACACTTTAGCTTTTCAAATTCCCCTGAATACAAACTGTAAATGGATGTAATTTTACAATCTACTAGCTTTTTTGTTTTCCTGGAACATAAAATACTTCAAAAATTATGATTCTAGTGCCAACAATGATGATTATAAACTGATTATTACCTTTCAGTTTTTAGTTTTGGAAGCTAGGCATAGGAATTAGTTGATAATTCATTGAAACCTTTTGGGAAAAAAATATGTATACAGAATTTTGCAAATGATATCATAAATCTCCCAGATTCCCTAATATAGATGTAACAGAATCTTTAACATTGTCCTTTACTTATAATCCATGATTGTGTTCATTGATGTTTTTCAGAAAGTGATTTAGCCCCAGTGGTCACCTGCTCTGAGTTTTAGTTCTAAATTCATTATTGTTTTTTTCCTCTCTTTAGATCCCTTCCCATTCTCAATGAAAATAAGAAATGTGGTTACTCAGGTGGTGTTTCTTTAGAATTTGTCAACATTTATTTCAGAGATTTAAAAAATAATGACAATAAAATTGTGGTACAGTGGTTTTCCTATTAACAGATAATTGGTCTTAAATTGATGTTAGACCTACAACTCTCCTCATATTGTTTCTTTGTGGTGTTTTTACTATTTTTGAGACTATTATATTCACCCTTTACTTTCTTATTACTTAGATCGTTACTTGATATGTTTATTATTAGCTTTTTGTCCTGAAATGTATTCTCTTTTAAATACTTATATCTCAAAACATCCTGAAACTCAAAGCATGCAGAGCTGGTAAAAGAGAATACTCAGAATTGTTAGTTCCTCATATGTACTAATATTTTACAACAAACAAAACAAAACAAAACAAAAACAAAAACATATTTTAAGATCACTGTTTAAACAACGTGGGAGAATATTTTCTAGCTTTCTTAGCCAAAATAAGTACACTGTCTTCTTGTACTGTTCATGTTTCTTTCTGATTTTAGCTACACAAGTCTTTTTGTTAAAGTATACATGTTGAAAGTTCTGCCCTTGCTGAAGATATTTAAAAACAAAGATCATGTTAATAAACAAACTAAGTTGATGATAGTGTTTCATCTCAATCAAGTATGCTGAATGCAACATGCCACTTAGTGTTTTCGTCTAAAGAAGTAAAGGCTATGCTTTCAAGTGAAAATAATACATGAAAAGTGAATATATATATATATATATATATATATATATATATATATTAGTCAATGAATTAAAGTTTGCAAATAAATTGCAAAAACTACTGATAAATTGAGGCAAATTAAATATTTCAGATTTTGAGTAGTAAAAATGTTAAATCTATGAATGCAGAATGACAGAAAAGCATTTGTATAAAGCTCATACAAAACAATAAAGCTACAATTTCTCTGTTAAAGTATAAATGTCAATTGAAATAAACTATTTAATGTAAGTGTACAGAACAAGTCCTAGTATTTCCCAGTTCTCCCCTTCCCCCACTGTAAGCCCACCAGCACAGCTGCCACTAACCTGGCACACTACCTGGCTTAAAAGGCAATGGTTTTGCTCACAATTTATATGAACAATAACCATTCTAATGTATCTGTATGGCTTTCTCAATATACAGTATTAGAAAAATCATTTAAAAATAGATGTTAGGCCTTATGGTTTTTACAGTAGTGAATGCCAAGTACTTTCAAATGAGCAAGAGAAACATAATTATTTATATCTAACTTACTGTTTTAACCCACAGTAACTGGAGTATCAGGGTTCATTAAACAATAGCTGTTTTTCTACCAGTTCAGAGAAAATAATTTGAAGTTCCTATGGTACTTTGTTTCATTATACTGCATATTCGCTTCTTCCAATAACTAGTTGAGACAAACTAAAAAAAAAAAAATCTAGGATAATGGTAAATAAAGCAATTTGTTTCACAGTTCACTTAGAAGGTTGAAACTCATACCAGAACACATTCTAGAAACTCATCAAAAATAAGCATATCTGAACTTGATAATTCCAATGCAGCATATTTTCATTTTAATAGATTTTATTAAATTCATAAAAGTTAATGGACTAGAGATTAAGTCATTATGAACTCTGTCCCAATTGTCTGTTATTAATAGCATCACAATAGTGATGCCATTGTTAAATACTTTATTTCTAAATGCTTTCTTTTAGTCAGTCATGATTTTTCATCTCATATATCCCACTCCAACAATTCTTCCATATGATTATGAGTATTACATAGACCCTAAATTTTCAGGAACCTCAAAGCTTTGATGTTCATATTATATATTATCAATATAAAGTATACATTTACATAATCCATTTTAAAAAGTGAGACTTAATTTTGTCCTCAGTCAGAAAAACATTACTAAGCACACCATTAAGACTTCACTGATACACAGAATCAGGAGATGAAAAAAAAAATGTTCTCTTTAAAATGAGAACTCAATTTAATCTTCTCAAATTCTGGGCTCTCTTATTTACAAAGTAATAAAATTAAAATTTAATGTTAAGATAAAATTAAAAATCAAGTTGTTTTCCAATTATCAGAATCACACTTTTTATCATGCAGTCACAATTTTCCTGTCTCCATGGTATTCTTCACTATCCAGGACCCCAGTATTTCTTTGGGACAAATATAATTTGCTGAAGGAAATTTTGTTCTAGTGACACATGCTCATCTGTTAGCTCATCTATTCAAGAATGAATGGGGGGAGAGAAACGGGGAGAGAAGGGAAAGCACATGGAAATGGTAGGAGACCTTCAATGATACATAAAATTATAAGAGGATATGAGGGGCAAGGGGAAGGGAAAAAGAGGGAGAGAATTGAACAACAGCAGGGGAGGTAGAGAGGGAAGATGGGAGGGGAGGGGAGGGGAGGGGGGGATAGTAGGGGATAGGAAAGATAGCAGAATACAACAGTCACTAATATGGCATTATGTAAAAATGTGAATATGTAACAGATGTGATTCTGCAATCTGTATTTGGGGTGAAAATGGGAGTTCAAAACACAATTTGAGTCAAATGTATGAAAGATGATATATCATGAGCTATGTAATGCTTTAAATAATCAATAAAAAAAATAAAAATAAATAAAAGGTACGGATATTTACCAGAAAAAAAAAAAGAACAACATGCCAATGATTTAATCTTATAAATTAATTTAAGCTCTTAATGTCTGAATTTTGTTTTTGTACTGTGAATTGTGGAAATAACATTTTATAAAGTTTATATTGAAATGGAAATAATGAAGAAAAAGTATGTTGTTTCAAAGTAATTTTGTCATTGGATTATACAGACCATCACTGCTACTTTTCTGTAAAATTTATTCATGAATGGGAGAATTTTGTTGTATTTGAAAATACTAATTATTTTAATGGTTTACATTTATCTAAATATATATGTACTTTTAAATAAAATCAGACATAATTTATATAGTATGTAGAAGCAACACTTTTGGAAGCCCAATACAGTTGGGAGACCTGACCTGAAAGCCCACAAATATTTTCTTCCATTTCAGGACCTCAAAGAATGAGGTCTGAAGCAGCCTACTTAACTGTAGAATTTTAGAGTTCAAGTCCTCTTGGCAGGCTTAACTTTGTTCTTCTTGGCAGAGGCATTAAAACAGCATCTCTTACTGTAGAATCACATAACACTATGTGACATATCATTTATCAAATAATAAAATAGGAACCACATTGGTAGTATATTTTTAACTGTGCATATAGAGCTTTTGTATTAGTCCACAGTATGTCCTGAAGCTAAATTTGATTACGGTTCTTCTAGCAAGATATTTAAAATAAGTTGAATTATGTAGAGTTGTACTTATGGCTTAAATGGCACTCTCCTGTGTAATGTAAATAGAGTAGCCACAACAGTGTGCAACTATATGCTCATAAGAAAGAATAACATCAGATTATTTGGTAGCCAAAGGTTTAATGTATCTTTTTCTGGGAAATCCCTGATGCATTAAAAAAAAAACTTTTTCACCACCATATCAATAGTAATTATTATCTAAACTAAGCTTGCAAATTTTAAACTGAGAATAGGGCTGTGCATTTTTAGTCCATAGCCAGTTTAGAATTGTTCACCCCTTGACCTTGAAAGAAAGCATTTTAAATGAGAGAGCAAATTAAAGGTAGTATGAATGCATGTTTTAAATATAATGCATGAAGAACTCATAATGCTGAAAAGGTAGTGGGTTAAAACATAAATAGGTTTAAAAAGAATGCATACAAATTTATGACTAATAGATACAGGATGGGTACTTAATGGAAAGTTAGAGATGGTTAGGGTAGTAATATAAAATACAGAGACTGTCTTTCATGATCTATCCCTAGGTTGTCTTATAAAAGAGGATACTATTCTGGATCAGTCAGTTCTAACACTGCATACATTTTTTTTCACATGAAGCACTATTCAAAACTCTTATTCACTATAAAAATTATTTCTGAAATTTAAATTAAAATGATAGAAATTAGAAAGAAAATATCTTTTCACCTTCTCCTACCAAAACTAGGAAATAATTGAGCCTCTAAATAATTAAGGTAAAAAACTGACAGCTTATATAAGGAATGTTAGGATAGAACTTTTTTTTTTGGTGGTGCTGGGGATTGAACCCAGGGCCCTGTGCATGCAAGGCAAGCAGTCTACCAACTGAGCCATATCCCTAGCCCTAGGAATATTAGGAAACAATTATTATGAAATATTCAAATATACCTACATAAGTACTCTTAGATGAGGGTTTTCTTAAATTCACAAACAATTGAAAAGATTATTTTCAATGTGTCAAAAACATATTCTATAATGTGGAAGACTCAGTTAACAAAATTAATATCCATATGCCAAATGTATATAAAAATTTAAAATATTTTGTATAAAACATCCTCAATGTCAACAGTATTAGAAACAATAAATCAAACTTTAAATTATCAAATATCTTTAATGCTTTAAGAATTGTCAAAATAATTCATAACATAAATGGAAAATGTTTCCAATATTAAGAGAGATTTATTATCTGAATTACATTTATTTATAAAATAAAAATGTTGCTAATAATGGCTTCCCAAAAGTGTAGGAAAAATCAAGAAAATAAGTGGAATAAAGAGAAAAAATAAGAAACTAACATTAGTTTTTAAATAGACAAAAGTATACATACAGCTGTGTTTTTAGAATTATTTTTTTCAACTATTGGGAATTGAACTCAGAGCCTTTGCACTTGCTAGGCAAGTGCCTCTACCACTGAGCTACAGCACCTGCCCTTCTAAATTCAATTTGAGGATAAAAGACTGATTTAAAAAAAGAATTGAAAGAGTGAAGTAAGATACATTTAAAGCAATAATTATGTTAAATATATATAAATATCTATGTAATATGAGATAAAACATGATTCATTAAAAATTATATGCACACATAGGCCTGAACTTCAAGATAAGTAGTAATGCACACATCCAGAATATAAAAATAATTTAAACAGCAGAGTAAAAGAATAACTGTGTTGTCTAGAAACAAAGAAAATCCAGAGGAGGTTAAAAAATTTCTACCACAAAACTCATTAGTACTAAGTAGATTTATAGTTAAGTTTTAATAAAGCCTTTAAATACAAATTAATTCAATCATAAACTATTTTGGAGATTTAGAATGGAAGCAGCTAATTTGGGAAACCAGGAAGACCTTAATATCTTTCTGCTCTAGTATAACATGAGAAATAAATATTGATAATTATCAAGTAAAATCATACTTGCTCCAGAAGTTCTGAATAAAATTATCTTAAATCATAATCACAAAATATGTTGAAACAATGTATTTGAACCAAGAGGATTGTATATCACTGTCTATCTTTTAATCCTCTCTCTGTCCATATAACCTCTAACCTCATTTCCTATCATTCTCCAACTGCTCTTTTTTTTTTTTCCCAAGGCTGGTTTGTGTTCAGTGGATTTCACACAGTAGGGTCTCTGCAATGGCTTCTCCTGCTGTGTGGAGCAACTCCCCACAGTTAACAAATTAAATGTTGCACCTCCTTCAAGTCATTTCAATACCACTTTTTCAATGATGTCTTTCATCATCCCTTTCTTTTGTAGTTTTATTTTATTTGTTATCATTCTTAATTGGCAAGTAAAATTGTATGCATCAATTTTGTGGCATTTTTAATGTCTGCTTTTTTAGTATTTTCAACAAAATAATGTATTGTTATTAACCATAGTAGCTATATTGGACACTAGATTTATTGATCTTGTTCCATATAATTTTCACTTGTCACCTATCTTCTGTACTACTAGTTCCTTTTATTTCACTGCAAGTTGTCTTTATTCCCCAGCACATAATATATAAGTTATATAGTATATTGGGTGATCACCACCCAATATACTATATAACTTATATATTTTGTTCATTTACTATCGTCCCTTATAATGTAACATAAACTACATGATGGTGGAATTTTTGCAGATTTTTTTGTGAATAGTTCCCTAGTGCATAGAAGAGAAAGAGGCATATAAAAAACTCAAATTTGTTTAATAAGTTCTTTCTATTATGAAAAGAAGAGAAAGGGGTATGGGCAGATAGAAACATCAGGTATCTCAACAATCCTGGTAATTTGTACTTCCATAAACATCATGCAATTGAAGCAGAAATTCAAACATAGTACAGTTGGCCAAGTATTCAATTATAATTCTCTTGATTTATTTTATATCTCAGATTATTTCTCCTTTCTTACTCAAGATTCGGTTTATAGTATTTTTAAAAAAATTTCTTTTCACAAAGTTAGATTTTTGTTTGTACACATAATAGTTTCCACTTTCCAAGACTAACAATTTTAATACTGTCTTTTAAATTATATATTAACTTTAGTATTTATAATATTCTACACATAACATTCTTACTGAGATAAATACATATATTGAATAAAATATAGTTTGGGTTTTGTGGTATTTCAATCAGTACAATTTCCTTGGTATTTTTAAAAAGTTGTTTGAAATTATTTGTCTCCAAAATTATTTAGAAGAATATTTTACTCTCTTTAAATAGTTGATTCATATTGTTTAAATTGTGGATTCTTTTTTTATAAATTTAATGATTTATGATTGTTGTCCTATCTACCACTGCATCTTTTATTTGTATCTACAATTATTGCTAAGAAAACATCTCTGTACCATGTTTTTACTTGGAATAATTTTTGATATTTTCTTTGTATCCTTATATTTATAAAGCAAACACATACACTTGTTTATAATGAAATGTTTATATGATGAAACAGAAAATACACTCTTGGCATATAAGCATCCATAAATTATAGGCTTGCACATGTGTGCATGTATGTGCTATATAAAAAGTACTACACACTTAACATTTTAAAACAACAGAATAACAAATATATTATCTTGCAATTTCAGGAGTTGGGCTGTGTGACTTACTTGGTTTCTTGCCTGGCTGTCTTACAATGCTTTAATCAATGTGTTAGTCCAGCTGTGTTTTTATCTGAAGGCTCAACTTAGAAGAGTCAACTTCCAAGATCACTTAGGGAGTTAGCATATCTCCTTTACCTTACAATCTTAAGATTTTTAGGCTTTCACTGACTCTCAGCTTGAGTCTGCTCTTCCGTGCTATAGAACACTTAGGTACATCTCCATAGGCAATTCACAACATGGAAGGTTGCTTCTTGGAGGACACAGGAATACAGAAAGAGAGAAAAACAGACAGAAAGGGTAGAGAAAACTGAGAAACATAGTCATAGGAATTATATCCTATCATATTTTATTGATTAATGGAAATTCACAGGTTTGAGTGACAGGTAAGGAGATGGTGCTACCTAAAGGTGTGGGCACAGGTTTCATTCCATTGCATTATCAGCACAAGTCTAAAGTATTATTACTGAAACACAGTGCATTTGTACACGGAGCTTTTACAATGGGGTTCATTAAATCCAGTTCCTCTTTACAGTTTCTTGAAAGAAATGTAATTATGAAATTAAAAAGACAAGGTTATTTGCCTCAAACACCTTCACCACATAAAGAGGACAAACATGGGATAACATTATTAATATTTGTGTTTAGTAAACGGGAACTGAGAAACTCAAAAGAGTCATGCATATACTGGAACCCAGCTGGGAAAATACTGATAGTCCCTTGGTTTGATTTCAAGAACCAAGAGTCAGTCCCTATGACACTTGGCTCTGCCTCGTGAGTTCTTGGTTCTGCCTTCTGTGTTATCCTTTCTTTCCAAGAAAAGGCAGCATATAACTGAACTTTATGTTTGATTTCTGCAGGCAGAAATACAGATCTAGCAGCCTCCTTTAACTTTGTCTAAGTTGGCATTATTTCTACTGTAATAATTCCCTTAAGAATATTAGGTGTTTCTTCTTCCTTACTTCCTCCTTCCCTCCCTCCCTCCCTCCCTCCCTCCCTCCCTTCCTTCCTTCCTTCCTTCCTTCCTTCCTTCCGTCCTTTCTTTTTTCTTATTTTCTTTTTGTACTAGGGTTAGAACTCAAGGCCTCACACATAATAACAAATTCTTTACCACTGAGTTACATACTCAGTGATGCTTCATTAAACCTTATTTTGAGACAGGGCTACACAAGGTTGCTGAGGCTGCCCTTGAACTTGCAATCTTCCTCATCATCTTCCCAAGTAACTAAAATTATGGTTGTGCACTTCCACACCTGGTCTCTCACATATTTCAATGACATCTATTCCATTAACTAAAGCTATACCCACAGGTCTTTTCCAGATATTTTTTCCCTGTCTTTGGCTTCTGCTGAGACAGTAGAAGGAGCTTCTTCAAAAAATAATAGGAAAGACAGAATGAGAATCTTGTTGTAAGATGGTCTCCTTGCATGATGTGATCATGGGAGTGACATCTTGTCACCTTTGCCATCTTCTACTGGTTAGAAGCAAGGTATAGGTCTCACTCACACTTAAGAGGAGGATACCAAACTAAAGCAGATCTCATATAGTCAGTCCAGCCAAATGGACCTGGTATAGATATATTTTTAACAATATTATAGATTAAATTATTCATGCTACTAAAAGTATCCAGATATATAAGCCCACATATTTCAACTCAAACTTTTAAGCACTAGGAGTAATATATTAAACATCTTCAAATACATTGAATTTGTCAAAATTAAATGTTTTCTGCACATTTAACTTTACATGATATTCTATAAGATACATATAAATTCATGAGTGTTGCATCTTTAGATTACAAATGTGATATTTTTGTATCCTTTAATGCTTTTTTAATGCCAAATTTAAATTAATCTAATACTAATAGATAGCTTGTTTTCTATTTCTTTCTTTTTAATTCTTTCTCCCTCTTTTCTAGACAAAGTCCATATATAAGACCTCACGCTAGGTTTTGCAATAAAGACAAGGATATAAAATCTACAAATATTTCTCAGGAATTTCTGAGAATATCTGGCTAAGGTGTATTATGATATTGAGAAAGGGGACAGAAAGCTTCAAAAATGGAAAACATTAAAATTATTGAAACAGTTTCTTATTTAACCTCTTGGTGCAATTTATCATTAATATATTTTCTCAATATAAAATATCCATTCATTCCTGTACTAAATGCCTGTGATTATTTCATCTTAAGTTATTCAGAATACCTGAGTTGTAGAACACAGAGGCACTTTGACTTTATAGAAATAAAATGGGAAAAAATAATAACATTAGTTGTTTCATGAAGCTTAAGGATGATAATGCAGGTGAAACACAAAAGTGAATGGGAATCCAAACTAGAAAGTCATCAGGGAATCAATCAAGGGTGTTACTTTTTCCTAGATTCCTTTTGAACATGTTTATTATTTATTTAGTTCTACTAATTGCTAGTACACACCATGCCCTACTTCCCAAGGCACAATATGAACACTAATAAAACAATCTAAGCTGTGTGCAGTGCAGCATGCCTGCAATCCCAGATACTTTGGAGTCTGAGATAGGAGAATTCAAAGTCTTAGTCCAGCTTGGACAATTTAGTAAGATCCTGTCACAAAATACCAAAGAAAATGGACTGGGAATGTAGGTTAGTATTAGAATGTCCCCGAGTTTGATCCCCAGTACTGAAAAAAAAAAAAAGAAAGTCTAATAGTTTAATTTTTTTAAATAAAAGCATATGGCATGATTTAAATTTACTCAAATTCATAAATTCTAAATTTTCAAAGAAGAGAATTAATCTATCTGTCTCATCTATCATGAAATAAATTGAGGCTAAAATTTTAGTAATCTTGGTAATTTATTTTTATTAAAATTTTACATTCCATCAACTTCGTAGAATGTATACATTAATAAATGTCTATTGATAAAATTATTTTAATACCTATATATGTTCCATTTTTTAAAATATCATTGAACAACCAATAAAAAAATAAAAAATAAATAAAAAAATAAAATGTCATTGAAAATTATTCTTTTCTGTCTTCTTTACTGAGGACAGCTTGCCAAGGTTTTTTTTGGGGGGGATCTGAGAAACACAAAAGATCTCCTTCCCTCCAAGAGCAGGAAACTTGTGAGCAAGGACGTGGAAAAGCTAAAACTCTCATAATGCTGATACTTGGAAATATAAAATGAGACACTTCCTTTGGAAAACTGTTTTGGAGTTTCTTAAAATGTTTTAAGCACATGTATGTTATATACCCCACAATCATATCACCCCATATTTATTAAAGAAAAAAAATTGTCAGTTTAATTCATATCAGACAATAACTGGAAATAATCCAAATGTATCCCAGCAGTGGGACAAATTAACAAATCATGGCAGAGCTATGAACTGGATAATGAATGATTTATCAATAAAAGGAACAAACTATTGAGGAATGTAACAAAATAGATAATCTCAAATTCTGGAGCAGAAGAACTAGACATCAAAAGGAGTATATTTTATCAATCAATTTCTATAGTATTTTAGAAAATGTGAAAAAATTTTAGTGTCAGAAAATGTATCAATGATTGTCGAGGATTAGGTGTGGTTAAAGGAGAGTGTCAGTGATGATTAACTGTAAAGAAGCATGGAAAAAAATATTTAAGTCAATGGAAACTTTCTATACTTTTTATTGTGATGGTAATGACGTGTTTATATGTTTGTCAAAATCATGTAATTATGATGGTAAATGATTTCATTTGATTGTTTGTAAATTATACCTGAGGAAATCTGATTTAAAACGAAAAAAAAAAAAACACCAAATCAAATTTGTCTATGTCAAATACTAGCAAAACTTATTTGTCCATGTCACTGTTGTCTCCTGGAGTCTGTATCATGTGCTATCCACTAGGAACTAAACTCAATGAGGCTAGCAAGAAGCAGAGACATTATTTCAGAGAGATTCAAAGAACATCAAATTACCAACTATAATTAAGTCAAGAGGTCGTTGTTTAAGTCAGCTTTTTTGTTGATGTGACTAAAAGACTTGACAAGAACAATTAGAGGAGGAAAAGTTTATTTGGGGGCTAGAGGTTTCAGAAGTCTCCGTTTATTTATTTATTTTGGGGTACTAGGGATTGAACTCAGTGGGTACTTGACCACAGAGCCACTTCACTAGCCCTATTTTGTATGTTATTTAGTTGCTTATTTATTGAGTTGCTTAGAACCTTGCTTTTGTGAGGCTAGCTTTGAACTAGTGATATTTCTGCCTCAGCCTCCCAAACCGCTGGGATTACAGGCATGCACCACTGCACCAGTTTATAGATGGCCAACTCCATAACTGCATGCCCAAGG
Organism: Spermophilus citellus; assembly: GCF_964194105.1. Taxonomy (NCBI): domain Eukaryota; kingdom Metazoa; phylum Chordata; class Mammalia; order Rodentia; family Sciuridae; genus Spermophilus; species Spermophilus citellus. Next base: position 47,913,698 of record NC_138198.1, on the reverse strand, counting down.
TGAGGTAGACCATTGTGGTGAAAGGTCATGGCAGAATAAAGCACTTCAGTACATGGCCATGAGAAAACAGAGTTCCCCTCACCAGGAACAAGTTGTAAACCCCAAAGGCATACCCCAATAGACCTATCTCCTCCAGCCATACCTTACCTGCCTACAGTTACCATCAAGTTAATAAATATCAGTGGATTAATGTACTGATCAGTTAAATTATGATAATTCAATCATTTTGCCTCTAACACGTGCTTTTGGGATATACCTCATATCTAAACCATAAGTTACCTTTATAGAAATTTTGTTTCAGCTAATTATTGAAAGTCAATAGACATTTTAATAGTAATTAATTAAAATTTCCTAATGTTTAAAGTACAATCTAAATATGTCTAACTGCATGCAAATAAAAACAGAATATTCGAAAGCCTTGTTTAGAACGTTGTACCTACTTTACATGCTTGAAAACAAAAATGTCAAAAGTAAATAGATGCTGATAGTAAGATTAAGTTGACTCCTCAATAAATCATCCCTAAAATGATTTACAAAATCAAATATAAATCTGAATTTAGGGAATTATTTTTCCAAGATAACTCAGTTTTCACAAATAATTCAGGTCAAGTTGGTATATCAGCAAATTCAATGAAGTCCACTATATTTTGAAGAGACAACTCACTACTTTAGGTGAGGTTACACAAACAGACTAAATTCTATGGGTTTGAAGTTGTCACTTCATTAATTGTAGCTGCAATTATTGTTTATGTAAAATGAAACTGATTTTTTCAGACCTACAAAGCACTTGGATGGAGGGCCAGTTACTATTCCTTGATACATTAAGATCAGGAATGTAAGATCCAGTGGAAAGAACAGAAAGCGTTTACAGTAGAATTGCACAGATATCATTTTATTTTTTACTATGAAATCTAGTTAGTTAATTTTTATTACCTAATGCTCAATTTATATCCTCTCTGATATAGTGATCCGATCTCATGATTATTGAGAACCGTGCACATTAAGTTTCATTAAGTCTTTATATTTTTATTTTGTACTGGGGATTGAATTTAGGGGTGGTTTGACTCTGAGAAAAATCCTCATTTCCTTTTATTTAGTTAGATTCTTTTTTTTTAATTTTGAGGCATGATCTCACTAAATTGCTTTGGTCTTTGCTAAGTTGCTAAGGCTGGACTTAACTTGAAAACCTTCTGCTTCAGTTCCCAAATCACTGGGATTACAGGAATGTGCCACTGTGTTGCCTGAAAAAGTGTTTTATATCACTTATGCTAGGCTATTTGATTCAAATTTCTTTGATTACCAGTCTTAGGGATTTTCAGGAGGACTAAATTTGGCATTTGAACTACTGGACAATTACTTATAAACAATATGATCAAGTATTATACACATTATTAGAGAATAAAATTAGGTAGAAAAATGAACTTGTGGAATATTTTTAAAAGGATTCTGCTTCTTCAATAGTGCACCTTATTCTGTCCCTGAGTAAAAACATTTTCCTTTTAAGACAATGAACAGAGATCCAGTACTCTGACTCATGTGCTTACAAGACAATAAGCATTTGATAAAATGGTCTTCCTGCTACCTTCCACATCCATGACATACTTTACACAAATACCATTTGTTGTTCATCAAGGGCTCATAAGCATCATTTCATTTTTCTTCGCATAATCACATTATTCCCTCAACCCATAAATCTGTGCATGGTGATTACAATTTTTGTTTTTTTGGTACCAAGGATTGAATTCAGGGACCCCCAACCACTGAGCCCTGTCCCCAGCCCTATTTTATTGAGAGACGGGGACCAGATGTCTGTAGACATGCTTCAACCTGCCTCTGCCTTGTGCCCTGGGGACTTGTGGGGACCCCACAGGTTTACAGCACGTGTGTCTCTGTGTGTGTGTGTGACAGGAACGTGTGTATGCGTGTGTGATGTGCTTTTGGTAACAGGGATTGAACCCAGGGGCCCTCCCCAGCCCTATTCTGTATTTTATTTAGAGACAGGGTCTCCCTGAGTTGCTTAGGGCCTTGCTAAATTAGTGAGGCCATCTTTGAACTCATGATCCTCCTATCTCAGCCTCCCTCTGCTGAGATGACAGGCATCCTCCACCATGCCTGGCCTTAGTGAAAGTTTTTTAACCACCAAATTTTCACCCAATTCCTCCTGTTGCTCCTTCTTAACTCATTCTTTATTAAGACTCACTTCCTCTTCAACAAATAAAAAAAAAAATTGGTACCAGGGATCAAATCCAGGGGTGCTCAACTCGGATCCCCTTGCCCAGCCCCTTTTTCTACTTTATTGAGAGACAGGGTCTCGCTGAGTTGCTGAGGGCCTCGTAAGTGGCTGAGGCTGGCCTCCACCTTGCGATCCTCCTGCCTCAGCCTCCCCAGCCGCTGGGATGACAGGCATGCGCCACGGCCCGGTGCTGTGACTTTCTGTGAGTGTCCAGGCGCATTGGTGTGTCTCTGCCTAGGTCATCTCAGCGTGTGTGTGTGTGTGTGTGTGTGTGTGGGAGTGTGCTGGATTGCACGTTTGGGTGCGCGCGCGTGTGCACACGTTGCCGCGGTGCGGAGTGGGTCCCCGTGGGCACGGGCGCCTGGCGTGCGTGTGTGCCCTGTGCGCCCACCTGGGGCCTGTGTGCACCCTGCGCGTGCCGCGCCCGGTGTCGCCTGCGGTCTGCAGGGGACAGATTGGCGCCCTCCCGCGCAGGGGCGGGGTGGGTGTGGGTGGGGGTAGCCCTGACTTGTCCCTGGGCGCGGCCGCCTGCGAGTCCGGGCGGGCGGCGCCCCCGCTCCTCCCCGCGGGGCCGGGCACACACACGTGGGCCCGGCGCCGCCTCCCGCGTCCCCACCCACCGCGGCCGCCCCTGTCGCCCAGCGGCCCCGGGGATAAAGTGGCGGCGCAGACGCCGCGCCCTGTCGCCCTGTCGCCGCGGAGGTGGCCGTGCGCGCAGCTCGCCCGGCCCTGGTCCCGCCGCCCGCCGAGACCCGCGGCGCTCGGGAGGTGACAGCGCCGCTCATGGCCCCAGTAACCTGCCTCCCTGTCCCCGCCCCACCCGCGAGCGCCGCCACCAGGGGGTCGGGGCGACGCCAGTCCCGGGGTGGGGGTCCCTGGCGCGCTCAGCGTGGCCTCCCGCGCGCTCCCGCGCGCGTGTGCACGATCGTGCGCCTTTGCACGCTCGCGCGCCCCCCGGACTCCCTGGCACCAGTCCCCCCCCTCGTCACCAACTTGTCGCCATCCGCCGCGGTCTCTTTGCAGCCCCTGGTGGCACCAACGCGACTTGGGGTGAAGTCCCCGGGTTTTCTTCCCTGCCCCCCCCCCACCCGGGTGGCATTTCCAAATGACAGCTGTGACCCCGGGCTGTGGGTGACATGGCAGGAGGCAAAGTTTGTCCGAAGCCTCCGGGGGCGACGACTGGGTCCTGGGAACCCGCCTCCTCGGGGGTGAGGGGGACTTTGCGGGCGCCCACCCCCAGGGTACACGCAGGGCGACTCCCCCCCACCCCCCGGGCCACCCCGGGCCGCGCTCATCCGCGCGCCCAGCCCCATTGGAGCGGATCCTGGAGGAAAAAGTGATGACAGGGAACAAGTAGTTGGGGGAGATCCCAGGCGCCTGGTCCCCGCCCCGGGGAGGGAGGGGACCCGGGAGCCTGTTGGGGGCCAGCTGCGAGCTGGCTTCCCGGCTCTGCACCCCGCCAGCCCCCAAGATCGGGATCTGGGGTGGCGGGGGGTGAGCGCCAGGCGCGGGATGGAGGGACCCGGGCTCGCCACCGCGATCGGGGAGCAGCCCCGGGTGGCCTGGCTCTGATCCTGCAGGCAATGTCCCCTGGTGGAGCGCAGGAGCCAGGGCGGAATGGAACCAGGTTGGTGACAGTGTCTGTGTGGCATCTCTGATGGCAGCAATCAGCCAGGAGCATGCACTCCAGAGGGGACTCCAACTGGTCCTTGGAGATTTTCTCTCTCTCTCTCTCTCTCTCTCTCTCTCTCTCTCTCTCTCTCTCTCTCTCTCTCTCTCTCTTTTTGGAGAGAGAGAGAGAGAGAGAGAGAGAGAGAGAGAGAGCTGGGTCTCTGTGCAGCTGGGTCCCCACATCCACAGAGCTGCTGCTTGATTGCAGCTAAAATAGTCTTTAAGATGAAGTTTCCTGGAATGATTGGAAATAAACACAGATGGATAAAGGAGAGAGAGAGAAAAAAAAATCCTAAAAATGAGGCACTTTAAAAAAATAAATAAAGTGAGCATTTTTCTTAAGAACAAATGAGATTTTTTTCCTTCTTTTTCTTTCTCCCAGTTGGAGAGAGATTTGCAAGAGATGGATGTCATTTAGAAAAAAAAAAAAAAGATTAAAAAAAAATCTTGGAACAGGGTTGACCTCCCCTCTACCTAAGAGTCTTTTACCACCACCACCCCTCCTCCGACTCCCCAGATTTCTGACTTGGGAATGTGTCCCCTTTTCTTTCAAGGACCTGAAGATCCTTCCAGAATGCCCTAGGAGACCTCTCCCAGGCGGACCCCGCAGAGCATCCCCTACCAGGACCTTCCCCACCTGGTGAACGCGGAGGGACAGTACCTGTTCTGCAGGTACTGGAATCCCTCAGGGACACCCAGGTGAGTCTTGGTCTCCTGCTCCTCCTCCGTGTGGCCCCCTCCCCTCTCTGACCCCCATTTCCCAACACCCCCTTTGAACACTAGGTACAGTCATGTTACCAAAGCCGAATTTCCTGCTTTATCATTTATTTTTATTTATTTATTTTAATTAAGAAGCCAGAATTCTGTTTCTGCGATGACAACTAGGCATCCACCCTATGTCAGTTTGCAAAAAAAGAAAAAAAAATTCCACATGACTTTATTTATCTATTTTGGTGCTGCAGTTGATTTCCTGTGGTCTGGGCAATTCGTTCAACATCAAACCCAAGAGTTAAAAGGTTCCTAAATGCATAAGAAAAAACCACCATCCTGTATATATATGTCACTGATGCGTGTCTTTCTTTTTTTTATTAGTTGTTGATTTGTTGATGGATATTTATTTATGTCTTTTTTAAAAAATTAGTTGTTGATTTGTTGATGGATCTTTATTTATGTCTTTTTTTAAAAATTAGTTGTTGATTTCTTGATGGATCTTTATTTATGTCTTTTTTAAAAAATTAGTTGTTGATTTGTTGATGGATCTTTATTTGTGTCTTTTTTTTATTAGTTGTTGATTTGTTGAAGGACCTTTATTTATGGATACATGGTGCCCTGAGATTCGAACCCAGGGCCTCACACAGGCCAGGCGAGCCGCTCTACCACTGAGCCACCAGCCTAGGCCCAATGTTTGTGTGTGTCTTTTTTGGGGGGAGGGGGCAGGGCTTGTCTTTTCCTGTTCAATGTGGGCTTCAGAAGGTGACATCCAGGTAGAATTGAGAAGAAAGGGGTCTGGGTGTCTCCTTTGATGCTTTGTTAGGTTACTTGGTGCATATTGGCTGTCAAGGACCCGCCTGGGTGTTGGAAACGGGCCTGGGGATTCGGGTACCAGGAGGCCACCACCGGTGTCTGGCTTCTCTTGGGTGAGGCAGGAAAACCCTGCCTGTGTGTGTTATCTGGAGGAAAAGAGAAGGTGTGTGCAAGCCAGCTGGCTTATGGTTCATGGGGGACGTTGGGATGGCCGGGAAATAGATGTGAGCCTGAAAGGGTACCCTGTGTGATTTTTGCAATGATGGAAATATTCTGCTTCTTGACTGTATCAATGTCAATAACCTGGTGGTGAGATTGTACTGTAGTTTTTTTTTTAATATTTATTTTTTAGTTTTAGGTGAACACAGTATCTTTATTTTATTTTTATTTTCTGCACACACCAGGCAAGTGCTCTACGGCTTGAGCCACATCCCCAGCCCTGTACTGTAGTGTTGTAAGAAGTGACCATTGTGGGAAACTGGCTAAAGGGTATATGACGTCTTTGGGTATTATTTCTTAGAACTGCATGTGCATCTACGATCATCTCAAAATAAAAGTTCAGCCAGGGGCGGTGGCACACACGTCCTGTCATCCCAGCAGCTCAGGAGGCTGAGGCAGGAGGATGTTAAGTCCGAGGCCAGCCTCAGCAATTGAGCAAGGCTGTAAGCAACCTAGTGACACCCAGTCTCTAAAACAAAAACAAAACAAACAAAAAAAAATCTCCCTCCTCTCTCTCTCTCTCTCTCTCTCTCTCTCTCTCTCAGATGAGGGTCTTGGGCTGAAGTAATTCCCCTGCCTCAGTCTCCCTTTATTTTTGTTTTTTTGGTACCAAGGATTGAATTCAGGGACCCCCAACCACTGAGCCCTGTCCCCAGCCCTTTTTTATTGAGAGACGGGGACCAGATGTCTGTAGACATGCTTCAACCTGCCTCTGCCTTGTGCCCTGGGGACTTGTGGGGACCCCACAGGTTTACAGCACGTGTGTCTCTGTGTGTGTGTGTGACAGGAACGTGTGTATGCGTGTGTGATGTGCTTTTGGTAACAGGGATTGAACCCAGGGGCCCTCCCCAGCCCTATTCTGTATTTTATTTAGAGACAGGGTCTCCCTGAGTTGCTTAGGGCCTTGCTAAATTAGTGAGGCCATCTTTGAACTCATGATCCTCCTATCTCAGCCTCCCTCTGCTGGGATGACAGGCATCCTCCACCATGCCTGGCCTTAGTGAAAGTTTTTTAACCACCAAATTTTCACCCAATTCCTCCTGTTGCTCCTTCTTAACTCATTCTTTATTAAGACTCACTTCCTCTTCAACAAATAAAAAAAAAAAAATTGGTACCAGGGATCAAATCCAGGGGTGCTCAACTCGGATCCCCTTTCCCAGCCCCTTTTTCTACTTTATTGAGAGACAGGGTCTTGCTGAGTTGCTGAGGGCCTCCTAAGTGGCTGAGGCTGGCCTCCACCTTGCGATCCTCCTGCCTCAGCCTCCCCAGCCGCTGGGATGACAGGCTTGCGCCAAGGCCCGGTGCTGTGACTTTCTGTGAGTGTCCAGGCGCATTGGTGTGTCTCTGCCTAGGTCATCTCAGCGTGTGTGTGTGTGTGTGTGCGTGTGTGTGTGTGCGGGAGTATGCTGGATTGCACGTTTGGGTGCGCGCGCGTGTGCACACGTTGCCGCGGTGCGGAGTGGGTCCCCGTGGGCACGGGCGCCTGGCGTGCGTGTGTGCCGTGTGCGCGCACCTGGGGCCTGTGTGCACCGTGCACGTGCCGCGCCCGGTGTCGCCTGCGGTCTGCAGGGGACAGATCGGCGCCCTCCCGCGCAGAAGCGGGGTGGGTGTGGGTGGGGGTAGCCCTGACTTGTCCCCGGGCGCGGCCGCCTCGAGTCCAGGCGGGCGGCGCCCGGGCTCCTCCCCGCGGGGCCCGGCACACACACGTGGGCCCGGCGCCGCCTCCCGCGTCCCCACCCACCGCAGCCGCCCAGGTCGCCAAGCGGCCCCTGGGAGAAAGTGGCTGCGCAGAAGCCGCGCCCTGTCGCCCTGTCGCCGCGGAGGTGGCTGTGCGCTCAGCTCGCCCAACTCTGGTCCCGCCGCCCGCCGAGACCCGCGGCGCTCGGGAGGTGACAGCGCCTCTCGGCCCCGTTAACCTGCCTCCCTGTCCCCGCCCCACCCGCGAACGCAGCTACCAGGGGTTCGGGGCGACGCCAGTCCCGCGGCGGGGGTCCCTGGCGCGCTCGGCGTGGCCTCCCGCGCGCTCCTGGGCGCGTGTGCACGATCGTGCGCCTGTGCACGCACGCGCGCCCCCCGGACTCCCTGGCACCAGTCCCCGCCCCCCCCCCTGTCACCAACTTGTCCCCATCCGCCGTGGTCTCTTTGCAGCCCCTGGTGGCACCAATGCGACTCGGGGTGAAGTCCGCGGGTTTTCTTCCCTGCCCCCCCCCACCCGGGTGGCATTTCCAAATGACAGCTGCGACCCCGGGCTGTGGGTGACAGGGCAGGAGGCAAAGTTTGTCCGAAGCCTCCGGGGTCGACGACTGGGTCCTGGGAACCCGCCTCCTCGGGGGTGAGGGGGACTTTGCGGGCGCCCCCCCCAGGGGGACACGCAGGGCGACTCCCCCCCACCCTCCGGGCCACCCCGGGTCGCGCTGGTCCGCGCGCCCAGCCCCATCGGAGCGGATCCTGTAGGAAAAAGTGATGACAGGGAACAAGTAGTTGGGGGAGATCGCAGGCGCCTGGTCCCCGCCCCGGGGAGGGAGGGGACCCAGGAGCCTGTTGGGGGACAGCTGCGAGCTGGCTTCCCGGCTCTGCACCCCGCCAGCCCCCAAGATCGGGATCTGGGGTGGCGGGAGGTGAGCGCCAGGCGCGGGATGGAGGGACCCGGGCTCGCCACCGCGATCGGGGAGCAGCCCCGGGTGGCCTGGCTCTGATCCTGCAGGCGATGTCCCCTGGTGGAGCGCAGGAGCCAGGGCAGAATGGAACCAGGTTGGTGATGGTGTCTGTGTGGCATCTCTGATGGCAGCAATCAGCCAGGAGCATGCACTCCAGAGGGGACTCGAACAGGTCCTTGGAGATTTTCTCTCTCTCTCTCTTTTTTTTGGAGAGAGAGAGAGAGAGCGCCAGAGAGAGAGCGAGCGAGCTGGGTCTCTCTGCAGCTGGGTCCCCACATCCACAGAGCTGCTGCTTGATTGCAGCTAAAATAGTCTTTAAGATGAAGTTTCCTGGAATGATTGGAAATAAACACAGATGGATAAAGGAGAGAGAGAGAAAAAAAAATCCTAAAAATGAGGCACTTTAAAAAAATAAATAAAGTGAGCATTTTTCTTAAGAACAAATGAGATTTTTTTTTCCTTCTTTTTCTTTCTCCCAGTTGGAGAGAGATTTGCAAGAGATGGATGTCATTTAGAAAAAAAAAAAGATTAAAAAAAAATCTTGGAACAGGGTTGACCTCCCCTCTACCTAAGAGTCTTTTACCACCACCACCCCTCCTCCGACTCCCCAGATTTCTGACTTGGGAATGTGTCCCCTTTTCTTTCAAGGACCTGAAGATCCTTCCATAATGCCCGAGGAGACCTCTCCCAGGCGGACCCCGCAGAGCATCCCCTACCAGGACCTTCCCCACCTGGTGAACACGGAGGGACAGTACCTGCTCTGCAGGTACTGGAAACCCTCAGGGACACCCAGGTGAGTCTTGGTCTCCTGCTCCTCCTCCGTGTCGCCCCCTCTCCTGCGGGTCTCTCTGACCCCCATTTCCCAACACCCCCTTTGAACACTGGGTACAGTCATGTTACCAAAGCCGAATTTCCTGCTTTATCATTTATTTTTATTTATTTATTTTAATTAAGAAGCCAGAATTCTGTTTCTGCGATGACAACTAGGCATCCACCCTATGTCAGTTTGCAAAAAAAGAAAAAAAAATTCCACATGACTTTATTTATCTATTTTGGTGCTGGAGTTGATTTCCTGTGGTCTGGGCAATTCGTTCAACATCAAACCCAAGAGTTAAAAGGTTCCTAAATGCATAAGAAAAAACCACCATCCTGTATATATATGTCACTGATGCGTGTCTTTCTTTTTTTTATTAGTTGTTGATTTGTTGATGGATATTTATTTATGTCTTTTTTAAAAAATTAGTTGTTGATTTGTTGATGGATCTTTATTTATGTCTTTTTTTAAAAATTAGTTGTTGATTTCTTGATGGATCTTTATTTATGTCTTTTTTAAAAAATTAGTTGTTGATTTGTTGATGGATCTTTATTTGTGTCTTTTTTTTTATTAGTTGTTGATTTGTTGAAGGACCTTTATTTATGGATACATGGTGCCCTGAGATTCGAACCCAGGGCCTCACACAGGCCAGGCGAGCCGCTCTACCACTGAGCCACCAGCCTAGGCCCAATGTTTGTGTGTGTCTTTTTTGGGGGGAGGGGGCAGGGCTTGTCTTTTCCTGTTCAATGTGGGCTTCAGAAGGTGACATCCAGGTAGAATTGAGAAGAAAGGGGTCTGGGTGTCTCCTTTGATGCTTTGTTAGGTTACTTGGTGCATATTGGCTGTCAAGGACCCGCCTGGGTGTTGGAAACGGGCCTGGGGATTCGGGTACCAGGAGGCCACCACCGGTGTCTGGCTTCTCTTGGGTGAGGCAGGAAAACCCTGCCTCTGTGTGTTATCTGGAGGAAAAGAGAAGGTGTGTGCAAGCCAGCTGGCTTATGGTTCATGGGGGACGTTGGGATGGCCGGGAAATAGATGTGAGCCTGAAAGGGTACCCTGTGTGATTTTTGCAATGATGGAAATATTCTGCTTCTTGACTGTATCAATGTCAATAACCTGGTGGTGAGATTGTACTGTAGTTTTTTTTTTTAATATTTATTTTTTAGTTTTAGGTGAACACAGTATCTTTATTTTATTTTTATTTTCTGCACACACCAGGCAAGTGCTCTACGGCTTGAGCCACATCCCCAGCCCTGTACTGTAGTGTTGTAAGAAGTGACCATTGTGGGAAACTGGCTAAAGGGTATATGACGTCTTTGGGTATTATTTCTTAGAACTGCGTGTGCATCTACGATCATCTCAAAATAAAAGTTCAGCCAGGGGCGGTGGCACACACGTCCTGTCATCCCAGCAGCTCAGGAGGCTGAGGCAGGAGGATGTTAAGTCCGAGGCCAGCCTCAGCAATTGAGCAAGGCTGTAAGCAACCTAGTGACACCCAGTCTCTAAAACAAAAACAAAACAAACAAAAAAAAATCTCCCTCCTCTCTCTCTCTCTCTCTCTCTCTCTCTCTCTCTCTCAGATGAGGGTCTTGGGCTGAAGTAATTCCCCTGCCTCAGTCTCCCTTTATTTTTGTTTTTTTGGTACCAAGGATTGAATTCAGGGACCCCCAACCACTGAGCCCTGTCCCCAGCCCTTTTTTATTGAGAGACGGGGACCAGATGTCTGTAGACATGCTTCAACCTGCCTCTGCCTTGTGCCCTGGGGACTTGTGGGGACCCCACAGGTTTACAGCACGTGTGTCTCTGTGTGTGTGTGTGACAGGAACGTGTGTATGCGTGTGTGATGTGCTTTTGGTAACAGGGATTGAACCCAGGGGCCCTCCCCAGCCCTATTCTGTATTTTATTTAGAGACAGGGTCTCCCTGAGTTGCTTAGGGCCTTGCTAAATTAGTGAGGCCATCTTTGAACTCATGATCCTCCTATCTCAGCCTCCCTCTGCTGGGATGACAGGCATCCTCCACCATGCCTGGCCTTAGTGAAAGTTTTTTAACCACCAAATTTTCACCCAATTCCTCCTGTTGCTCCTTCTTAACTCATTCTTTATTAAGACTCACTTCCTCTTCAACAAATAAAAAAAAAAAAATTGGTACCAGGGATCAAATCCAGGGGTGCTCAACTCGGATCCCCTTTCCCAGCCCCTTTTTCTACTTTATTGAGAGACAGGGTCTTGCTGAGTTGCTGAGGGCCTCCTAAGTGGCTGAGGCTGGCCTCCACCTTGCGATCCTCCTGCCTCAGCCTCCCCAGCCGCTGGGATGACAGGCTTGCGCCAAGGCCCGGTGCTGTGACTTTCTGTGAGTGTCCAGGCGCATTGGTGTGTCTCTGCCTAGGTCATCTCAGCGTGTGTGTGTGTGTGTGTGCGTGTGTGTGTGTGCGGGAGTATGCTGGATTGCACGTTTGGGTGCGCGCGCGTGTGCACACGTTGCCGCGGTGCGGAGTGGGTCCCCGTGGGCACGGGCGCCTGGCGTGCGTGTGTGCCGTGTGCGCGCACCTGGGGCCTGTGTGCACCGTGCACGTGCCGCGCCCGGTGTCGCCTGCGGTCTGCAGGGGACAGATCGGCGCCCTCCCGCGCAGAAGCGGGGTGGGTGTGGGTGGGGGTAGCCCTGACTTGTCCCCGGGCGCGGCCGCCTCGAGTCCAGGCGGGCGGCGCCCGGGCTCCTCCCCGCGGGGCCCGGCACACACACGTGGGCCCGGCGCCGCCTCCCGCGTCCCCACCCACCGCAGCCGCCCAGGTCGCCAAGCGGCCCCTGGGAGAAAGTGGCTGCGCAGAAGCCGCGCCCTGTCGCCCTGTCGCCGCGGAGGTGGCTGTGCGCTCAGCTCGCCCAACTCTGGTCCCGCCGCCCGCCGAGACCCGCGGCGCTCGGGAGGTGACAGCGCCTCTCGGCCCCGTTAACCTGCCTCCCTGTCCCCGCCCCACCCGCGAACGCAGCTACCAGGGGTTCGGGGCGACGCCAGTCCCGCGGCGGGGGTCCCTGGCGCGCTCGGCGTGGCCTCCCGCGCGCTCCTGGGCGCGTGTGCACGATCGTGCGCCTGTGCACGCACGCGCGCCCCCCGGACTCCCTGGCACCAGTCCCCGCCCCCCCCCCCTGTCACCAACTTGTCCCCATCCGCCGTGGTCTCTTTGCAGCCCCTGGTGGCACCAATGCGACTCGGGGTGAAGTCCGCGGGTTTTCTTCCCTGCCCCCCCCCACCCGGGTGGCATTTCCAAATGACAGCTGCGACCCCGGGCTGTGGGTGACAGGGCAGGAGGCAAAGTTTGTCCGAAGCCTCCGGGGTCGACGACTGGGTCCTGGGAACCCGCCTCCTCGGGGGTGAGGGGGACTTTGCGGGCGCCCCCCCCAGGGGGACACGCAGGGCGACTCCCCCCCACCCTCCGGGCCACCCCGGGTCGCGCTGGTCCGCGCGCCCAGCCCCATCGGAGCGGATCCTGTAGGAAAAAGTGATGACAGGGAACAAGTAGTTGGGGGAGATCGCAGGCGCCTGGTCCCCGCCCCGGGGAGGGAGGGGACCCAGGAGCCTGTTGGGGGACAGCTGCGAGCTGGCTTCCCGGCTCTGCACCCCGCCAGCCCCCAAGATCGGGATCTGGGGTGGCGGGAGGTGAGCGCCAGGCGCGGGATGGAGGGACCCGGGCTCGCCACCGCGATCGGGGAGCAGCCCCGGGTGGCCTGGCTCTGATCCTGCAGGCGATGTCCCCTGGTGGAGCGCAGGAGCCAGGGCAGAATGGAACCAGGTTGGTGATGGTGTCTGTGTGGCATCTCTGATGGCAGCAATCAGCCAGGAGCATGCACTCCAGAGGGGACTCGAACAGGTCCTTGGAGATTTTCTCTCTCTCTCTCTTTTTTTTGGAGAGAGAGAGAGAGAGCGCCAGAGAGAGAGCGAGCGAGCTGGGTCTCTCTGCAGCTGGGTCCCCACATCCACAGAGCTGCTGCTTGATTGCAGCTAAAATAGTCTTTAAGATGAAGTTTCCTGGAATGATTGGAAATAAACACAGATGGATAAAGGAGAGAGAGAGAAAAAAAAATCCTAAAAATGAGGCACTTTAAAAAAATAAATAAAGTGAGCATTTTTCTTAAGAACAAATGAGATTTTTTTTTCCTTCTTTTTCTTTCTCCCAGTTGGAGAGAGATTTGCAAGAGATGGATGTCATTTAGAAAAAAAAAAAGATTAAAAAAAAATCTTGGAACAGGGTTGACCTCCCCTCTACCTAAGAGTCTTTTACCACCACCACCCCTCCTCCGACTCCCCAGATTTCTGACTTGGGAATGTGTCCCCTTTTCTTTCAAGGACCTGAAGATCCTTCCATAATGCCCGAGGAGACCTCTCCCAGGCGGACCCCGCAGAGCATCCCCTACCAGGACCTTCCCCACCTGGTGAACACGGAGGGACAGTACCTGCTCTGCAGGTACTGGAAACCCTCAGGGACACCCAGGTGAGTCTTGGTCTCCTGCTCCTCCTCCGTGTCGCCCCCTCTCCTGCGGGTCTCTCTGACCCCCATTTCCCAACACCCCCTTTGAACACTGGGTACAGTCATGTTACCAAAGCCGAATTTCCTGCTTTATCATTTATTTTTATTTATTTATTTTAATTAAGAAGCCAGAATTCTGTTTCTGCGATGACAACTAGGCATCCACCCTATGTCAGTTTGCAAAAAAAGAAAAAAAAATTCCACATGACTTTATTTATCTATTTTGGTGCTGGAGTTGATTTCCTGTGGTCTGGGCAATTCGTTCAACATCAAACCCAAGAGTTAAAAGGTTCCTAAATGCATAAGAAAAAACCACCATCCTGTATATATATGTCACTGATGCGTGTCTTTCTTTTTTTTATTAGTTGTTGATTTGTTGATGGATATTTATTTATGTCTTTTTTAAAAAATTAGTTGTTGATTTGTTGATGGATCTTTATTTATGTCTTTTTTTAAAAATTAGTTGTTGATTTCTTGATGGATCTTTATTTATGTCTTTTTTAAAAAATTAGTTGTTGATTTGTTGATGGATCTTTATTTGTGTCTTTTTTTTTATTAGTTGTTGATTTGTTGAAGGACCTTTATTTATGGATACATGGTGCCCTGAGATTCGAACCCAGGGCCTCACACAGGCCAGGCGAGCCGCTCTACCACTGAGCCACCAGCCTAGGCCCAATGTTTGTGTGTGTCTTTTTTGGGGGGAGGGGGCAGGGCTTGTCTTTTCCTGTTCAATGTGGGCTTCAGAAGGTGACATCCAGGTAGAATTGAGAAGAAAGGGGTCTGGGTGTCTCCTTTGATGCTTTGTTAGGTTACTTGGTGCATATTGGCTGTCAAGGACCCGCCTGGGTGTTGGAAACGGGCCTGGGGATTCGGGTACCAGGAGGCCACCACCGGTGTCTGGCTTCTCTTGGGTGAGGCAGGAAAACCCTGCCTCTGTGTGTTATCTGGAGGAAAAGAGAAGGTGTGTGCAAGCCAGCTGGCTTATGGTTCATGGGGGACGTTGGGATGGCCGGGAAATAGATGTGAGCCTGAAAGGGTACCCTGTGTGATTTTTGCAATGATGGAAATATTCTGCTTCTTGACTGTATCAATGTCAATAACCTGGTGGTGAGATTGTACTGTAGTTTTTTTTTTTTAATATTTATTTTTTAGTTTTAGGTGAACACAGTATCTTTATTTTATTTTTATTTTCTGCACACACCAGGCAAGTGCTCTACGGCTTGAGCCACATCCCCAGCCCTGTACTGTAGTGTTGTAAGAAGTGACCATTGTGGGAAACTGGCTAAAGGGTATATGACGTCTTTGGGTATTATTTCTTAGAACTGCGTGTGCATCTACGATCATCTCAAAATAAAAGTTCAGCCAGGGGCGGTGGCACACACGTCCTGTCATCCCAGCAGCTCAGGAGGCTGAGGCAGGAGGATGTTAAGTCCGAGGCCAGCCTCAGCAATTGAGCAAGGCTGTAAGCAACCTAGTGACACCCAGTCTCTAAAACAAAAACAAAACAAACAAAAAAAAATCTCCCTCCTCTCTCTCTCTCTCTCTCTCTCTCTCTCTCTCTCTCTCTCTCTCAGATGAGGGTCTTGGGCTGAAGTAATTCCCCTGCCTCAGTCTCCCTTTATTTTTGTTTTTTTGGTACCAAGGATTGAATTCAGGGACCCCCAACCACTGAGCCCTGTCCCCAGCCCTTTTTTATTGAGAGACGGGGACCAGATGTCTGTAGACATGCTTCAACCTGCCTCTGCCTTGTGCCCTGGGGACTTGTGGGGACCCCACAGGTTTACAGCACGTGTGTCTCTGTGTGTGTGTGTGACAGGAACGTGTGTATGCGTGTGTGATGTGCTTTTGGTAACAGGGATTGAACCCAGGGGCCCTCCCCAGCCCTATTCTGTATTTTATTTAGAGACAGGGTCTCCCTGAGTTGCTTAGGGCCTTGCTAAATTAGTGAGGCCATCTTTGAACTCATGATCCTCCTATCTCAGCCTCCCTCTGCTGGGATGACAGGCATCCTCCACCATGCCTGGCCTTAGTGAAAGTTTTTTAACCACCAAATTTTCACCCAATTCCTCCTGTTGCTCCTTCTTAACTCATTCTTTATTAAGACTCACTTCCTCTTCAACAAATAAAAAAAAAAAAATTGGTACCAGGGATCAAATCCAGGGGTGCTCAACTCGGATCCCCTTGCCCAGCCCCTTTTTCTACTTTATTGAGAGACAGGGTCTTGCTGAGTTGCTGAGGGCCTCCTAAGTGGCTGAGGCTGGCCTCCACCTTGCGATCCTCCTGCCTCAGCCTCCCCAGCCGCTGGGATGACAGGCTTGCGCCAAGGCCCGGTGCTGTGACTTTCTGTGAGTGTCCAGGCGCATTGGTGTGTCTCTGCCTAGGTCATCTCAGCGTGTGTGTGTGTGTGTGTGTGCGTGTGTGTGTGTGCGGGAGTATGCTGGATTGCACGTTTGGGTGCGCGCGCGTGTGCACACGTTGCCGCGGTGCGGAGTGGGTCCCCGTGGGCACGGGCGCCTGGCGTGCGTGTGTGCCGTGTGCGCGCACCTGGGGCCTGTGTGCACCGTGCACGTGCCGCGCCCGGTGTCGCCTGCGGTCTGCAGGGGACAGATCGGCGCCCTCCCGCGCAGAAGCGGGGTGGGTGT
Source organism: Spermophilus citellus (assembly GCF_964194105.1). Lineage (NCBI taxonomy): Eukaryota > Metazoa > Chordata > Mammalia > Rodentia > Sciuridae > Spermophilus > Spermophilus citellus. The sequence continues at coordinate 47,897,416 of NC_138198.1, read as the reverse complement.
GGGTGGGGGTAGCCCTGACTTGTCCCTGGGCGCGGCCGCCTGGAGTCCAGGCGGGCAGCGCCCGGGCTCCTCCACGCGGGGCCGGGCACACACATGTGGGCCCGGCGCCGCCTCCCGCGTCCCCACCCACTGCAGCCGCCCAGGTCGCCAAGCGGCCCCTGGGAGAAAGTGGCTGCGCAGAAGCCGCGCCCTGTCGCCCTGTCGCCGCGGAGGTGGCTGTGCGCTCAGCTCGCCCAGCCCTGGTCCCGCCGCCCGCTGAGACCCGCGGCGCTCGGGAGGTGACAGCGCCTCTGGCGGCCCGAGTAACCTGCCTCCCTGTCCCCGCCCCACCCGCGAACGCCGCTACCAGGGGGTCGGGGCGACGCCAGTCCCGCGGCGGGGGTCCCTGGCGCGCTCGGCGTGGCCTCCCGCGCGCTCCTGGGCGCGTGTGCACGATCGTGCGCCTGTGCACGCACGCGCGCCCCCCGGACTCCCTGGCACCAGTCCCCGCCCCCCCCCCGTCACCAACTTGTCCCCATCCGCCGCGGTCTCTTTGCAGACCCTGGTGGCACCAACGCGACTCGGGGTGAAGTCCGCGGGTTTTCTTCCCTGCCCCCCCCACCCGGGTGGCATTTCCAAATGACAGCTGCGACCCCGGGCTGTGGGTGACAGGGCAGGAGGCAAAGTTTGTCCGAAGCCTCCGGGGTCGACGACTGGGTCCTGGGAACCCGCCTCCTCGGGGGTGAGGGGGACTTTGCGGGCGCCCCCCCCCAGGGGGACACGCAGGGCGACTCCCCCCCACCCTCCGGGCCACCCCGGGTCGCGCTGGTCCGCGCGCCCAGCCCCATCGGAGCGGATCCTGTAGGAAAAAGTGATGACAGGGAACAAGTAGTTGGGGGAGATCGCAGGCGCCTGGTCCCCGCCCCGGGGAGGGAGGGGACCCAGGAGCCTGTTGGGGGACAGCTGCGAGCTGGCTTCCCGGCTCTGCACCCCGCCAGCCCCCAAGATCGGGATCTGGGGTGGCGGGAGGTGAGCGCCAGGCGCGGGATAGAGGGACCCGAGCTCGCCACCGCGATCGGGGAGCAGCCCCGGGTGGCCTGGCTCTGATCCTGCAGGCGATGTCCCCTGGTGGAGCGCAGGAGCCAGGGCAGAATGGAACCAGGTTGGTGATGGTGTCTGTGTGGCATCTCTGATGGCAGCAATCAGCCAGGAGCATGCACTCCAGAGGGGACTTGAACTGGTCCTTGGAGATTTTCTCTCTCTCTCTCTCTCTCTCTCTCTCTCTCTCTCTCTCTCTCTCTCTCTCTCTCTCTCTTTTTGGAGAGAGAGAGAGAGAGCGCGAGAGAGAGCACGAGCAAGCTGGGTCTCTCTGCAGCTGGGTCCCCACATCCACAGAGCTGCTGCTTGATTGCAGCTAAAATAGTCTTTAAGATGAAGTTTCCTGGAATGATTGGAAATAAACACAGATGGATAAAGGAGAGAGAGAGAAAAAAAAATCCTAAAAATGAGGCACTTTAAAAAAATAAATAAAGTGAGCATTTTTCTTAAGAACAAATGAGATTTTTTTTTCCTTCTTTTTCTTTCTCCCAGTTGGAGAGAGATTTGCAAGAGATGGATGTCATTTAGAAAAAAAAAAAGATTAAAAAAAAATCTTGGAACAGGGTTGACCTCCCCTCTACCTAAGAGTCTTTTACCACCACCACCCCTCCTCCGACTCCCCAGATTTCTGACTTGGGAATGTGTCCCCTTTTCTTTCAAGGACCTGAAGATCCTTCCATAATGCCCGAGGAGACCTCTCCCAGGCGGACCCCGCAGAGCATCCCCTACCAGGACCTTCCCCACCTGGTGAACACGGAGGGACAGTACCTGCTCTGCAGGTACTGGAAACCCTCAGGGACACCCAGGTGAGTCTTGGTCTCCTGCTCCTCCTCCGTGTCGCCCCCTCTCCTGCGGGTCTCTCTGACCCCCATTTCCCAACACCCCCTTTGAACACTGGGTACAGTCATGTTACCAAAGCCGAATTTCCTGCTTTATCATTTATTTTTATTTATTTATTTTAATTAAGAAGCCAGAATTCTGTTTCTGCGATGACAACTAGGCATCCACCCTATGTCAGTTTGCAAAAAAAGAAAAAAAAATTCCACATGACTTTATTTATCTATTTTGGTGCTGGAGTTGATTTCCTGTGGTCTGGGCAATTCGTTCAACATCAAACCCAAGAGTTAAAAGGTTCCTAAATGCATAAGAAAAAACCACCATCCTGTATATATATGTCACTGATGCGTGTCTTTCTTTTTTTTATTAGTTGTTGATTTGTTGATGGATATTTATTTATGTCTTTTTTAAAAAATTAGTTGTTGATTTGTTGATGGATCTTTATTTATGTCTTTTTTTAAAAATTAGTTGTTGATTTCTTGATGGATCTTTATTTATGTCTTTTTTAAAAAATTAGTTGTTGATTTGTTGATGGATCTTTATTTGTGTCTTTTTTTTTATTAGTTGTTGATTTGTTGAAGGACCTTTATTTATGGATACATGGTGCCCTGAGATTCGAACCCAGGGCCTCACACAGGCCAGGCGAGCCGCTCTACCACCGAGCCACCAGCCTAGGCCCAATGTTTGTGTGTGTCTTTTTTGGGGGGAGGGGGCAGGGCTTGTCTTTTCCTGTTCAATGTGGGCTTCAGAAGGTGACATCCAGGTAGAATTGAGAAGAAAGGGGTCTGGGTGTCTCCTTTGATGCTTTGTTAGGTTACTTGGTGCATATTGGCTGTCAAGGACCCGCCTGGGTGTTGGAAACGGGCCTGGGGACTCAGGTACCAGGAGGCCACCCCCGGTGTCTGGCTTCTCTTGGGTGAGGCAGGAAAACCCTGCCTGTGTGTGTTATCTGGAGGAAAAGAGAAGGTGTGTGCAAGCCAGCTGGCTTATGGTTCATGGGGGACGTTGGGATGGCCGGGAAATAGATGTGAGCCTGAAAGGGTACCCTGTGTGATTTTTGCAATGATGGAAATAATCTGCTTCTTGACTGTATCAATGTCAATAACCTGGTGGTGAGATTGTACTGTAGTTTTTTTTTTTTAATATTTATTTTTTAGTTTTAGGTGAACACAGTATCTTTATTTTATTTTTATTTTCTGCACACACCAGGCAAGTGCTCTACGGCTTGAGCCACATCCCCAGCCCTGTACTGTAGTGTTGTAAGAAGTGACCATTGTGGGAAACTGGCTAAAGGGTATATGACGTCTTTGGGTATTATTTCTTAGAACTGCGTGTGCATCTACGATCATCTCAAAATAAAAGTTCAGCCAGGGGTGGTGGCACACACGTCCTGTCATCCCAGCAGCTCAGGAGGCTGAGGCAGGAGGATGTTAAGTCCGAGGCCAGCCTCAGCAATTGAGCAAGGCTGTAAGCAACCTAGTGACACCCAGTCTCTAAAACAAAAACAAAACAAAAAAAAAAAATCTCCCTCCTCTCTCTCTCTCTCTCTCTCTCTCTCTCTCTCTCTCAGATGAGGGTCTTGGGCTGAAGTAATTCCCCTGCCTCAGTCTCCCTTTATTTTTGTTTTTTTGGTACCAAGGATTGAATTCAGGGACCCCCAACCACTGAGCCCTGTCCCCAGCCCTTTTTTATTGAGAGACGGGGACCAGATGTCTGTAGACATGCTTCAACCTGCCTCTGCCTTGTGCCCTGGGGACTTGTGGGGACCCCACAGGTTTACAGCACGTGTGTCTCTGTGTGTGTGTGTGACAGGAACGTGTGTATGCGTGTGTGATGTGCTTTTGGTAACAGGGATTGAACCCAGGGGCCCTCCCCAGCCCTATTCTGTATTTTATTTAGAGACAGGGTCTCCCTGAGTTGCTTAGGGCCTTGCTAAATTAGTGAGGCCATCTTTGAACTCATGATCCTCCTATCTCAGCCTCCCTCTGCTGGGATGACAGGCATCCTCCACCATGCCTGGCCTTAGTGAAAGTTTTTTAACCACCAAATTTTCACCCAATTCCTCCTGTTGCTCCTTCTTAACTCATTCTTTATTAAGACTCACTTCCTCTTCAACAAATAAAAAAAAAAAAAATTGGTACCAGGGATCAAATCCAGGGGTGCTCAACTCGGATCCCCTTGCCCAGCCCCTTTTTCTACTTTATTGAGAGACAGGGTCTTGCTGAGTTGCTGAGGGCCTCCTAAGTGGCTGAGGCTGGCCTCCACCTTGCGATCCTCCTGCCTCAGCCTCCCCAGCCGCTGGGATGACAGGCTTGCGCCAAGGCCCGGTGCTGTGACTTTCTGTGAGTGTCCAGGCGCATTGGTGTGTCTCTGCCTAGGTCATCTCAGCGTGTGTGTGTGTGTGTGTGTGCGTGTGTGTGTGCGGGAGTATGCTGGATTGCACGTTTGGGTGCGCGCGCGTGTGCACACGTTGCCGCGGTGCGGAGTGGGTCCCCGTGGGCACGGGCGCCTGGCGTGCGTGTGTGCCGTGTGCGCGCACCTGGGGCCTGTGTGCACCGTGCACGTGCCGCGCCCGGTGTCGCCTGCGGTCTGCAGGGGACAGATCGGCGCCCTCCCGCGCAGAAGCGGGGTGGGTGTGGGTGGGGGTAGCCCTGACTTGTCCCCGGGCGCGGCCGCCTGCGAGTCCAGGCGGGCGGCGCCCGGGCTCCTCCCCGCGGGGCCCGGCACACACATGTGGGCCCGGCGCCGCCTCCCGCGTCCCCACCCACGGCAGCCGCCCAGGTCGCCAAGCGGCCCCTGGGATAAAGTGGCTGCGCAGAAGCCGCGCCCTGTCGCCCTGTCGCCGCAGAGGTGGCTGTGCGCTCAGCTCGCCCAGCCCTGGTCCCGCCGCCCGCCGAGACCCGCGGCGCTTGGGAGGTGACAGCGCCTCTCGGCCCCGTTAACCTGCCTCCCTGTCCCCGCCCCACCCGCGAACGCAGCTACCAGGGGTTCGGGGCGACGCCAGTCCCGCGGCGGGGGTCCCTGGAGCGCTCGGCGTGGCCTCCCGCGCGCTCCTGGGCGCGTGTGCACGATCGTGCGCCTGTGCACGCACGCGCGCCCCCCGGACTCCCTGGCACCAGTCCCCGCCCCCCCCCGGTCACCAACTTGTCCCCATCCGCCGCGGTCTCTTTGCAGCCCCTGGTGGCACCAACGCGACTCGGGGTGAAGTCCGCGGGTTTTCTTCCCTGCCCCCCCCCACCCGGGTGGCATTTCCAAATGACAGCTGCGACCCCGGGCTGTGGGTGACAGGGCAGGAGGCAAAGTTTGTCCGAAGCCTCCGGGGTCGACGACTGGGTCCTGGGAACCCGCCTCCTCGGGGGTGAGGGGGACTTTGCGGGCGCCCCCCCCCCAGGGGGACACGCAGGGCGACTCCCCCCCACCCTCCGGGCCACCCCGGGTCGCGCTGGTCCGCGCGCCCAGCCCCATCGGAGCGGATCCTGTAGGAAAAAGTGATGACAGGGAACAAGTAGTTGGGGGAGATCGCAGGCGCCTGGTCCCCGCCCCGGGGAGGGAGGGGACCCAGGAGCCTGTTGGGGGACAGCTGCGAGCTGGCTTCCCGGCTCTGCACCCCGCCAGCCCCCAAGATCGGGATCTGGGGTGGCGGGAGGTGAGCGCCAGGCGCGGGATGGAGGGACCCGGGCTCGCCACCGCGATCGGGGAGCAGCCCCGGGTGGCCTGGCTCTGATCCTGCAGGCGATGTCCCCTGGTGGAGCGCAGGAGCCAGGGCAGAATGGAACCAGGTTGGTGATGGTGTCTGTGTGGCATCTCTGATGGCAGCAATCAGCCAGGAGCATGCACTCCAGAGGGGACTCGAACAGGTCCTTGGAGATTTTCTCTCTCTCTCTCTCTTTTTTGGAGAGAGAGAGAGAGAGCGCGAGAGAGAGCGCAAGCGAGCTGGGTCTCTCTGCAGCTGGGTCCCCACATCCACAGAGCTGCTGCTTGATTGCAGCTAAAATAGTCTTTAAGATGAAGTTTCCTGGAATGATTGGAAATAAACACAGATGGATAAAGGAGAGAGAGAGAAAAAAAAATCCTAAAAATGAGGCACTTTAAAAAAATAAATAAAGTGAGCATTTTTCTTAAGAACAAATGAGATTTTTTTTTCCTTCTTTTTCTTTCTCCCAGTTGGAGAGAGATTTGCAAGAGATGGATGTCATTTAGAAAAAAAAAAAGATTAAAAAAAAATCTTGGAACAGGGTTGACCTCCCCTCTACCTAAGAGTCTTTTACCACCACCACCCCTCCTCCGACTCCCCAGATTTCTGACTTGGGAATGTGTCCCCTTTTCTTTCAAGGACCTGAAGATCCTTCCATAATGCCCGAGGAGACCTCTCCCAGGCGGACCCCGCAGAGCATCCCCTACCAGGACCTTCCCCACCTGGTGAACACGGAGGGACAGTACCTGCTCTGCAGGTACTGGAAACCCTCAGGGACACCCAGGTGAGTCTTGGTCTCCTGCTCCTCCTCCGTGTCGCCCCCTCTCCTGCGGGTCTCTCTGACCCCCATTTCCCAACACCCCCTTTGAACACTGGGTACAGTCATGTTACCAAAGCCGAATTTCCTGCTTTATCATTTATTTTTATTTATTTATTTTAATTAAGAAGCCAGAATTCTGTTTCTGCGATGACAACTAGGCATCCACCCTATGTCAGTTTGCAAAAAAAGAAAAAAAAATTCCACATGACTTTATTTATCTATTTTGGTGCTGGAGTTGATTTCCTGTGGTCTGGGCAATTCGTTCAACATCAAACCCAAGAGTTAAAAGGTTCCTAAATGCATAAGAAAAAACCACCATCCTGTATATATATGTCACTGATGCGTGTCTTTCTTTTTTTTATTAGTTGTTGATTTGTTGATGGATATTTATTTATGTCTTTTTTTAAAAATTAGTTGTTGATTTGTTGATGGATCTTTATTTATGTCTTTTTTTAAAAATTAGTTGTTGATTTCTTGATGGATCTTTATTTATGTCTTTTTTAAAAAATTAGTTGTTGATTTGTTGATGGATCTTTATTTGTGTCTTTTTTTTATTAGTTGTTGATTTGTTGAAGGACCTTTATTTATGGATACATGGTGCCCTGAGATTCGAACCCAGGGCCTCACACAGGCCAGGCGAGCCGCTCTACCACTGAGCCACCAGCCTAGGCCCAATGTTTGTGTGTGTCTTTTTTGGGGGGAGGGGGCAGGGCTTGTCTTTTCCTGTTCAATGTGGGCTTCAGAAGGTGACATCCAGGTAGAATTGAGAAGAAAGGGGTCTGGGTGTCTCCTTTGATGCTTTGTTAGGTTACTTGGTGCATATTGGCTGTCAAGGACCCGCCTGGGTGTTGGAAACGGGCCTGGGGACTCGGGTACCAGGAGGCCACCACCAGTGTCTGGCTTCTCTTGGGTGAGGCAGGAAAACCCTGCCTGTGTGTGTTATCTGGAGGAAAAGAGAAGGTGTGTGCAAGCCAGCTGGCTTATGGTTCATGGGGGACGTTGGGATGGCCGGGAAATAGATGTGAGCCTGAAAGGGTACCCTGTGTGATTTTTGCAATGATGGAAATAATCTGCTTCTTGACTGTATCAATGTCAATAACCTGGTGGTGAGATTGTACTGTAGTTTTTTTTTTTTTAATATTTATTTTTTAGTTTTAGGTGAACACAGTATCTTTATTTTATTTTTATTTTCTGCACACACCAGGCAAGTGCTCTACGGCTTGAGCCACATCCCCAGCCCTGTACTGTAGTGTTGTAAGAAGTGACCATTGTGGGAAACTGGCTAAAGGGTATATGACGTCTTTGGGTATTATTTCTTAGAACTGCGTGTGCATCTACGATCATCTCAAAATAAAAGTTCAGCCAGGGGTGGTGGCACACACGTCCTGTCATCCCAGCAGCTCAGGAGGCTGAGGCAGGAGGATGTTAAGTCCGAGGCCAGCCTCAGCAATTGAGCAAGGCTGTAAGCAACCTAGTGACACCCAGTCTCTAAAACAAAAACAAAACAAACAAAAAAAAATCTCCCTCCTCTCTCTCTCTCTCTCTCTCTCTCTCTCTCTCTCTCTCTCAGATGAGGGTCTTGGGCTGAAGTAATTCCCCTGCCTCAGTCTCCCTTTATTTTTGTTTTTTTGGTACCAAGGATTGAATTCAGGGACCCCCAACCACTGAGCCCTGTCCCCAGCCCTTTTTTATTGAGAGACGGGGACCAGATGTCTGTAGACATGCTTCAACCTGCCTCTGCCTTGTGCCCTGGGGACTTGTGGGGACCCCACAGGTTTACAGCACGTGTGTCTCTGTGTGTGTGTGTGACAGGAACGTGTGTATGCGTGTGTGATGTGCTTTTGGTAACAGGGATTGAACCCAGGGGCCCTCCCCAGCCCTATTCTGTATTTTATTTAGAGACAGGGTCTCCCTGAGTTGCTTAGGGCCTTGCTAAATTAGTGAGGCCATCTTTGAACTCATGATCCTCCTATCTCAGCCTCCCTCTGCTGGGATGACAGGCATCCTCCACCATGCCTGGCCTTAGTGAAAGTTTTTTAACCACCAAATTTTCACCCAATTCCTCCTGTTGCTCCTTCTTAACTCATTCTTTATTAAGACTCACTTCCTCTTCAACAAATTAAAAAAAAAAAAATTGGTACCAGGGATCAAATCCAGGGGTGCTCAACTCGGATCCCCTTTCCCAGCCCCTTTTTCTACTTTATTGAGAGACAGGGTCTTGCTGAGTTGCTGAGGGCCTCCTAAGTGGCTGAGGCTGGCCTCCACCTTGCGATCCTCCTGCCTCAGCCTCCCCAGCCGCTGGGATGACAGGCTTGCGCCAAGGCCCGGTGCTGTGACTTTCTGTGAGTGTCCAGGCGCATTGGTGTGTCTCTGCCTAGGTCATCTCAGCGTGTGTGTGTGTGTGTGTGTGCGTGTGTGTGTGCGGGAGTATGCTGGATTGCACGTTTGGGTGCGCGCGCGTGTGCACACGTTGCCGCGGTGCGGAGTGGGTCCCCGTGGGCACGGGCGCCTGGCGTGCGTGTGTGCCGTGTGCGCGCACCTGGGGCCTGTGTGCACCGTGCACGTGCCGCGCCCGGTGTCGCCTGCGGTCTGCAGGGGACAGATCGGCGCCCTCCCGCGCAGAAGCGGGGTGGGTGTGGGTGGGGGTAGCCCTGACTTGTCCCCGGGCGCGGCCGCCTGCGAGTCCAGGCGGGCGGCGCCCGGGCTCCTCCCCGCGGGGCCCGGCACACACATGTGGGCCCGGCGCCGCCTCCCGCGTCCCCACCCACGGCAGCCGCCCAGGTCGCCAAGCGGCCCCTGGGATAAAGTGGCTGCGCAGAAGCCGCGCCCTGTCGCCCTGTCGCCGCAGAGGTGGCTGTGCGCTCAGCTCGCCCAGCCCTGGTCCCGCCGCCCGCCGAGACCCGCGGCGCTTGGGAGGTGACAGCGCCTCTCGGCCCCGTTAACCTGCCTCCCTGTCCCCGCCCCACCCGCGAACGCAGCTACCAGGGGTTCGGGGCGACGCCAGTCCCGCGGCGGGGGTCCCTGGCGCGCTCGGCGTGGCCTCCCGCGCGCTCCTGGGCGCGTGTGCACGATCGTGCGCCTGTGCACGCACGCGCGCCCCCCGGACTCCCTGGCACCAGTCCCCGCCCCCCCCCCGGTCACCAACTTGTCCCCATCCGCCGCGGTCTCTTTGCAGCCCCTGGTGGCACCAACGCGACTCGGGGTGAAGTCCGCGGGTTTTCTTCCCTGCCCCCCCCCACCCGGGTGGCATTTCCAAATGACAGCTGCGACCCCGGGCTGTGGGTGACAGGGCAGGAGGCAAAGTTTGTCCGAAGCCTCCGGGGTCGACGACTGGGTCCTGGGAACCCGCCTCCTCGGGGGTGAGGGGGACTTTGCGGGCGCCCCCCCCCCAGGGGGACACGCAGGGCGACTCCCCCCCACCCTCCGGGCCACCCCGGGTCGCGCTGGTCCGCGCGCCCAGCCCCATCGGAGCGGATCCTGTAGGAAAAAGTGATGACAGGGAACAAGTAGTTGGGGGAGATCGCAGGCGCCTGGTCCCCGCCCCGGGGAGGGAGGGGACCCAGGAGCCTGTTGGGGGACAGCTGCGAGCTGGCTTCCCGGCTCTGCACCCCGCCAGCCCCCAAGATCGGGATCTGGGGTGGCGGGAGGTGAGCGCCAGGCGCGGGATGGAGGGACCCGGGCTCGCCACCGCGATCGGGGAGCAGCCCCGGGTGGCCTGGCTCTGATCCTGCAGGCGATGTCCCCTGGTGGAGCGCAGGAGCCAGGGCAGAATGGAACCAGGTTGGTGATGGTGTCTGTGTGGCATCTCTGATGGCAGCAATCAGCCAGGAGCATGCACTCCAGAGGGGACTCGAACAGGTCCTTGGAGATTTTCTCTCTCTCTCTCTCTTTTTTGGAGAGAGAGAGAGAGAGCGCGAGAGAGAGCGCAAGCGAGCTGGGTCTCTCTGCAGCTGGGTCCCCACATCCACAGAGCTGCTGCTTGATTGCAGCTAAAATAGTCTTTAAGATGAAGTTTCCTGGAATGATTGGAAATAAACACAGATGGATAAAGGAGAGAGAGAGAGAAAAAAAATCCTAAAAACGAGGCACTTTAAAAAAATAAATAAAGTGAGCATTTTTCTTAAGAACAAATGAGATTTTTTTTTCCTTCTTTTTCTTTCTCCCAGTTGGAGAGAGATTTGCAAGAGATGGATGTCATTTAGAAAAAAAAAAAAGATTAAAAAAAAATCTTGGAACAGGGTTGACCTCCCCTCTACCTAAGAGTCTTTTACCACCACCACCCCTCCTCCGACTCCCCAGATTTCTGACTTGGGAATGTGTCCCCTTTTCTTTCAAGGACCTGAAGATCCTTCCATAATGCCCGAGGAGACCTCTCCCAGGCGGACCCCGCAGAGCATCCCCTACCAGGACCTTCCCCACCTGGTGAACACGGAGGGACAGTACCTGCTCTGCAGGTACTGGAAACCCTCAGGGACACCCAGGTGAGTCTTGGTCTCCTGCTCCTCCTCCGTGTCGCCCCCTCTCCTGCGGGTCTCTCTGACCCCCATTTCCCAACACCCCCTTTGAACACTGGGTACAGTCATGTTACCAAAGCCGAATTTCCTGCTTTATCATTTATTTTTATTTATTTATTTTAATTAAGAAGCCAGAATTCTGTTTCTGCGATGACAACTAGGCATCCACCCTATGTCAGTTTGCAAAAAAAGAAAAAAAAATTCCACATGACTTTATTTATCTATTTTGGTGCTGGAGTTGATTTCCTGTGGTCTGGGCAATTCGTTCAACATCAAACCCAAGAGTTAAAAGGTTCCTAAATGCATAAGAAAAAACCACCATCCTGTATATATATGTCACTGATGCGTGTCTTTCTTTTTTTTATTAGTTGTTGATTTGTTGATGGATATTTATTTATGTCTTTTTTAAAAAATTAGTTGTTGATTTGTTGATGGATCTTTATTTATGTCTTTTTTTAAAAATTAGTTGTTGATTTCTTGATGGATCTTTATTTATGTCTTTTTTAAAAAATTAGTTGTTGATTTGTTGATGGATCTTTATTTGTGTCTTTTTTTTTATTAGTTGTTGATTTGTTGAAGGACCTTTATTTATGGATACATGGTGCCCTGAGATTCGAACCCAGGGCCTCACACAGGCCAGGCGAGCCGCTCTACCACCGAGCCACCAGCCTAGGCCCAATGTTTGTGTGTGTCTTTTTTGGGGGGAGGGGGCAGGGCTTGTCTTTTCCTGTTCAATGTGGGCTTCAGAAGGTGACATCCAGGTAGAATTGAGAAGAAAGGGGTCTGGGTGTCTCCTTTGATGCTTTGTTAGGTTACTTGGTGCATATTGGCTGTCAAGGACCCGCCTGGGTGTTGGAAACGGGCCTGGGGACTCAGGTACCAGGAGGCCACCCCCGGTGTCTGGCTTCTCTTGGGTGAGGCAGGAAAACCCTGCCTGTGTGTGTTATCTGGAGGAAAAGAGAAGGTGTGTGCAAGCCAGCTGGCTTATGGTTCATGGGGGACGTTGGGATGGCCGGGAAATAGATGTGAGCCTGAAAGGGTACCCTGTGTGATTTTTGCAATGATGGAAATAATCTGCTTCTTGACTGTATCAATGTCAATAACCTGGTGGTGAGATTGTACTGTAGTTTTTTTTTTTTAATATTTATTTTTTAGTTTTAGGTGAACACAGTATCTTTATTTTATTTTTATTTTCTGCACACACCAGGCAAGTGCTCTACGGCTTGAGCCACATCCCCAGCCCTGTACTGTAGTGTTGTAAGAAGTGACCATTGTGGGAAACTGGCTAAAGGGTATATGACGTCTTTGGGTATTATTTCTTAGAACTGCGTGTGCATCTACGATCATCTCAAAATAAAAGTTCAGCCAGGGGTGGTGGCACACACGTCCTGTCATCCCAGCAGCTCAGGAGGCTGAGGCAGGAGGATGTTAAGTCCGAGGCCAGCCTCAGCAATTGAGCAAGGCTGTAAGCAACCTAGTGACACCCAGTCTCTAAAACAAAAACAAAACAAAAAAAAAAATCTCCCTCCTCTCTCTCTCTCTCTCTCTCTCTCTCTCTCTCTCTCTCAGATGAGGGTCTTGGGCTGAAGTAATTCCCCTGCCTCAGTCTCCCTTTATTTTTGTTTTTTTGGTACCAAGGATTGAATTCAGGGACCCCCAACCACTGAGCCCTGTCCCCAGCCCTTTTTTATTGAGAGACGGGGACCAGATGTCTGTAGACATGCTTCAACCTGCCTCTGCCTTGTGCCCTGGGGACTTGTGGGGACCCCACAGGTTTACAGCACGTGTGTCTCTGTGTGTGTGTGTGACAGGAACGTGTGTATGCGTGTGTGATGTGCTTTTGGTAACAGGGATTGAACCCAGGGGCCCTCCCCAGCCCTATTCTGTATTTTATTTAGAGACAGGGTCTCCCTGAGTTGCTTAGGGCCTTGCTAAATTAGTGAGGCCATCTTTGAACTCATGATCCTCCTATCTCAGCCTCCCTCTGCTGGGATGACAGGCATCCTCCACCATGCCTGGCCTTAGTGAAAGTTTTTTAACCACCAAATTTTCACCCAATTCCTCCTGTTGCTCCTTCTTAACTCATTCTTTATTAAGACTCACTTCCTCTTCAACAAATTAAAAAAAAAAAATTGGTACCAGGGATCAAATCCAGGGGTGCTCAACTCGGATCCCCTTTCCCAGCCCCTTTTTCTACTTTATTGAGAGACAGGGTCTTGCTGAGTTGCTGAGGGCCTCCTAAGTGGCTGAGGCTGGCCTCCACCTTGCGATCCTCCTGCCTCAGCCTCCCCAGCCGCTGGGATGACAGGCTTGCGCCAAGGCCCGGTGCTGTGACTTTCTGTGAGTGTCCAGGCGCATTGGTGTGTCTCTGCCTAGGTCATCTCAGCGTGTGTGTGTGTGTGTGTGTGCGTGTGTGTGTGCGGGAGTATGCTGGATTGCACGTTTGGGTGCGCGCGCGTGTGCACACGTTGCCGCGGTGCGGAGTGGGTCCCCGTGGGCACGGGCGCCTGGCGTGCGTGTGTGCCGTGTGCGCGCACCTGGGGCCTGTGTGCACCGTGCACGTGCCGCGCCCGGTGTCGCCTGCGGTCTGCAGGGGACAGATCGGCGCCCTCCCGCGCAGAAGCGGGGTGGGTGTGGGTGGGGGTAGCCCTGACTTGTCCCCGGGCGCGGCCGCCTGCGAGTCCAGGCGGGCGGCGCCCGGGCTCCTCCCCGCGGGGCCCGGCACACACATGTGGGCCCGGCGCCGCCTCCCGCGTCCCCACCCACGGCAGCCGCCCAGGTCGCCAAGCGGCCCCTGGGATAAAGTGGCTGCGCAGAAGCCGCGCCCTGTCGCCCTGTCGCCGCAGAGGTGGCTGTGCGCTCAGCTCGCCCAGCCCTGGTCCCGCCGCCCGCCGAGACCCGCGGCGCTTGGGAGGTGACAGCGCCTCTCGGCCCCATTAACCTGCCTCCCTGTCCCCGCCCCACCCGCGAACGCAGCTACCAGGGGTTCGGGGCGACGCCAGTCCCGCGGCGGGGGTCCCTGGCGCGCTCGGCGTGGCCTCCCGCGCGCTCCTGGGCGCGTGTGCACGATCGTGCGCCTGTGCACGCACGCGCGCCCCCCGGACTCCCTGGCACCAGTCCCCGCCCCCCCCGGTCACCAACTTGTCCCCATCCGCCGCGGTCTCTTTGCAGCCCCTGGTGGCACCAACGCGACTCGGGGTGAAGTCCGCGGGTTTTCTTCCCTGCCCCCCCCCACCCGGGTGGCATTTCCAAATGACAGCTGCGACCCCGGGCTGTGGGTGACAGGGCAGGAGGCAAAGTTTGTCCGAAGCCTCCGGGGTCGACGACTGGGTCCTGGGAACCCGCCTCCTCGGGGGTGAGGGGGACTTTGCGGGCGCCCCCCCCCCCCAGGGGGACACGCAGGGCGACTCCCCCCCACCCTCCGGGCCACCCCGGGTCGCGCTGGTCCGCGCGCCCAGCCCCATCGGAGCGGATCCTGTAGGAAAAAGTGATGACAGGGAACAAGTAGTTGGGGGAGATCGCAGGCGCCTGGTCCCCGCCCCGGGGAGGGAGGGGACCCAGGAGCCTGTTGGGGGACAGCTGCGAGCTGGCTTCCCGGCTCTGCACCCCGCCAGCCCCCAAGATCGGGATCTGGGGTGGCGGGAGGTGAGCGCCAGGCGCGGGATGGAGGGACCCGGGCTCGCCACCGCGATCGGGGAGCAGCCCCGGGTGGCCTGGCTCTGATCCTGCAGGCGATGTCCCCTGGTGGAGCGCAGGAGCCAGGGCAGAATGGAACCAGGTTGGTGATGGTGTCTGTGTGGCATCTCTGATGGCAGCAATCAGCCAGGAGCATGCACTCCAGAGGGGACTCGAACAGGTCCTTGGAGATTTTCTCTCTCTCTCTCTCTTTTTTGGAGAGAGAGAGAGAGAGCGCGAGAGAGAGCGCAAGCGAGCTGGGTCTCTCTGCAGCTGGGTCCCCACATCCACAGAGCTGCTGCTTGATTGCAGCTAAAATAGTCTTTAAGATGAAGTTTCCTGGAATGATTGGAAATAAACACAGATGGATAAAGGAGAGAGAGAGAAAAAAAAATCCTAAAAATGAGGCACTTTAAAAAAATAAATAAAGTGAGCATTTTTCTTAAGAACAAATGAGATTTTTTTTTCCTTCTTTTTCTTTCTCCCAGTTGGAGAGAGATTTGCAAGAGATGGATGTCATTTAGAAAAAAAAAAAGATTAAAAAAAAATCTTGGAACAGGGTTGACCTCCCCTCTACCTAAGAGTCTTTTACCACCACCACCCCTCCTCCGACTCCCCAGATTTCTGACTTGGGAATGTGTCCCCTTTTCTTTCAAGGACCTGAAGATCCTTCCATAATGCCCGAGGAGACCTCTCCCAGGCGGACCCCGCAGAGCATCCCCTACCAGGACCTTCCCCACCTGGTGAACACGGAGGGACAGTACCTGCTCTGCAGGTACTGGAAACCCTCAGGGACACCCAGGTGAGTCTTGGTCTCCTGCTCCTCCTCCGTGTCGCCCCCTCTCCTGCGGGTCTCTCTGACCCCCATTTCCCAACACCCCCTTTGAACACTGGGTACAGTCATGTTACCAAAGCCGAATTTCCTGCTTTATCATTTATTTTTATTTATTTATTTTAATTAAGAAGCCAGAATTCTGTTTCTGCGATGACAACTAGGCATCCACCCTATGTCAGTTTGCAAAAAAAGAAAAAAAAATTCCACATGACTTTATTTATCTATTTTGGTGCTGGAGTTGATTTCCTGTGGTCTGGGCAATTCGTTCAACATCAAACCCAAGAGTTAAAAGGTTCCTAAATGCATAAGAAAAAACCACCATCCTGTATATATATGTCACTGATGCGTGTCTTTCTTTTTTTTATTAGTTGTTGATTTGTTGATGGATATTTATTTATGTCTTTTTTTAAAAATTAGTTGTTGATTTGTTGATGGATCTTTATTTATGTCTTTTTTTAAAAATTAGTTGTTGATTTCTTGATGGATCTTTATTTATGTCTTTTTTAAAAAATTAGTTGTTGATTTGCTGATGGATCTTTATTTGTGTCTTTTTTTTTATTAGTTGTTGATTTGTTGAAGGACCTTTATTTATGGATACATGGTGCCCTGAGATTCGAACCCAGGGCCTCACACAGGCCAGGCGAGCCGCTCTACCACTGAGCCACCAGCCTAGGCCCAATGTTTGTGTGTGTCTTTTTTGGGGGGAGGGGGCAGGGCTTGTCTTTTCCTGTTCAATGTGGGCTTCAGAAGGTGACATCCAGGTAGAATTGAGAAGAAAGGGGTCTGGGTGTCTCCTTTGATGCTTTGTTAGGTTACTTGGTGCATATTGGCTGTCAAGGACCCGCCTGGGTGTTGGAAACGGGCCTGGGGACTCGGGTACCAGGAGGCCACCACCGGTGTCTGGCTTCTCTTGGGTGAGGCAGGAAAACCCTGCCTGTGTGTGTTATCTGGAGGAAAAGAGAAGGTGTGTGCAAGCCAGCTGGCTTATGGTTCATGGGGGACGTTGGGATGGCCGGGAAATAGATGTGAGCCTGAAAGGGTACCCTGTGTGATTTTTGCAATGATGGAAATAATCTGCTTCTTGACTGTATCAATGTCAATAACCTGGTGGTGAGATTGTACTGTAGTTTTTTTTTTTTTTAATATTTATTTTTTAGTTTTAGGTGAACACAGTATCTTTATTTTATTTTTATTTTCTGCACACACCAGGCAAGTGCTCTACGGCTTGAGCCACATCCCCAGCCCTGTACTGTAGTGTTGTAAGAAGTGACCATTGTGGGAAACTGGCTAAAGGGTATATGACGTCTTTGGGTATTATTTCTTAGAACTGCGTGTGCATCTACGATCATCTCAAAATAAAAGTTCAGCCAGGGGTGGTGGCACACACGTCCTGTCATCCCAGCAGCTCAGGAGGCTGAGGCAGGAGGATGTTAAGTCCGAGGCCAGCCTCAGCAATTGAGCAAGGCTGTAAGCAACCTAGTGACACCCAGTCTCTAAAACAAAAACAAAACAAACAAAAAAAAATCTCCCTCCTCTCTCTCTCTCTCTCTCTCTCTCTCTCTCTCTCTCTCTCAGATGAGGGTCTTGGGCTGAAGTAATTCCCCTGCCTCAGTCTCCCTTTATTTTTGTTTTTTTGGTACCAAGGATTGAATTCAGGGACCCCCAACCACTGAGCCCTGTCCCCAGCCCTTTTTTATTGAGAGACGGGGACCAGATGTCTGTAGACATGCTTCAACCTGCCTCTGCCTTGTGCCCTGGGGACTTGTGGGGACCCCACAGGTTTACAGCACGTGTGTCTCTGTGTGTGTGTGTGACAGGAACGTGTGTATGCGTGTGTGATGTGCTTTTGGTAACAGGGATTGAACCCAGGGGCCCTCCCCAGCCCTATTCTGTATTTTATTTAGAGACAGGGTCTCCCTGAGTTGCTTAGGGCCTTGCTAAATTAGTGAGGCCATCTTTGAACTCATGATCCTCCTATCTCAGCCTCCCTCTGCTGGGATGACAGGCATCCTCCACCATGCCTGGCCTTAGTGAAAGTTTTTTAACCACCAAATTTTCACCCAATTCCTCCTGTTGCTCCTTCTTAACTCATTCTTTATTAAGACTCACTTCCTCTTCAACAAATTAAAAAAAAAAAAAATTGGTACCAGGGATCAAATCCAGGGGTGCTCAACTCGGATCCCCTTTCCCAGCCCCTTTTTCTACTTTATTGAGAGACAGGGTCTTGCTGAGTTGCTGAGGGCCTCCTAAGTGGCTGAGGCTGGCCTCCACCTTGCGATCCTCCTGCCTCAGCCTCCCCAGCCGCTGGGATGACAGGCTTGCGCCAAGGCCCGGTGCTGTGACTTTCTGTGAGTGTCCAGGCGCATTGGTGTGTCTCTGCCTAGGTCATCTCAGCGTGTGTGTGTGTGTGTGTGTGCGTGTGTGTGTGCGGGAGTATGCTGGATTGCACGTTTGGGTGCGCGCGCGTGTGCACACGTTGCCGCGGTGCGGAGTGGGTCCCCGTGGGCACGGGCGCCTGGCGTGCGTGTGTGCCGTGTGCGCGCACCTGGGGCCTGTGTGCACCGTGCACGTGCCGCGCCCGGTGTCGCCTGCGGTCTGCAGGGGACAGATCGGCGCCCTCCCGCGCAGAAGCGGGGTGGGTGTGGGTGGGGGTAGCCCTGACTTGTCCCCGGGCGCGGCCGCCTGCGAGTCCAGGCGGGCGGCGCCCGGGCTCCTCCCCGCGGGGCCCGGCACACACATGTGGGCCCGGCGCCGCCTCCCGCGTCCCCACCCACGGCAGCCGCCCAGGTCGCCAAGCGGCCCCTGGGATAAAGTGGCTGCGCAGAAGCCGCGCCCTGTCGCCCTGTCGCCGCAGAGGTGGCTGTGCGCTCAGCTCGCCCAGCCCTGGTCCCGCCGCCCGCCGAGACCCGCGGCGCTTGGGAGGTGACAGCGCCTCTCGGCCCCGTTAACCTGCCTCCCTGTCCCCGCCCCACCCGCGAACGCAGCTACCAGGGGTTCGGGGCGACGCCAGTCCCGCGGCGGGGGTCCCTGGCGCGCTCGGCGTGGCCTCCCGCGCGCTCCTGGGCGCGTGTGCACGATCGTGCGCCTGTGCACGCACGCGCGCCCCCCGGACTCCCTGGCACCAGTCCCCGCCCCCCCCCCGTCACCAACTTGTCCCCATCCGCCGCGGTCTCTTTGCAGCCCCTGGTGGCACCAACGCGACTCGGGGTGAAGTCCGCGGGTTTTCTTCCCTGCCCCCCCCCACCCGGGTGGCATTTCCAAATGACAGCTGCGACCCCGGGCTGTGGGTGACAGGGCAGGAGGCAAAGTTTGTCCGAAGCCTCCGGGGTCGACGACTGGGTCCTGGGAACCCGCCTCCTCGGGGGTGAGGGGGACTTTGCGGGCGCCCCCCCCCCCCCAGG
Source organism: Spermophilus citellus (assembly GCF_964194105.1). Classification (NCBI taxonomy): domain Eukaryota; kingdom Metazoa; phylum Chordata; class Mammalia; order Rodentia; family Sciuridae; genus Spermophilus; species Spermophilus citellus. Next base: position 47,878,563 of record NC_138198.1, on the reverse strand, counting down.
GGGACACGCAGGGCGACTCCCCCCCACCCTCCGGGCCACCCCGGGTCGCGCTGGTCCGCGCGCCCAGCCCCATCGGAGCGGATCCTGTAGGAAAAAGTGATGACAGGGAACAAGTAGTTGGGGGAGATCGCAGGCGCCTGGTCCCCGCCCCGGGGAGGGAGGGGACCCAGGAGCCTGTTGGGGGACAGCTGCGAGCTGGCTTCCCGGCTCTGCACCCCGCCAGCCCCCAAGATCGGGATCTGGGGTGGCGGGAGGTGAGCGCCAGGCGCGGGATGGAGGGACCCGGGCTCGCCACCGCGATCGGGGAGCAGCCCCGGGTGGCCTGGCTCTGATCCTGCAGGCGATGTCCCCTGGTGGAGCGCAGGAGCCAGGGCAGAATGGAACCAGGTTGGTGATGGTGTCTGTGTGGCATCTCTGATGGCAGCAATCAGCCAGGAGCATGCACTCCAGAGGGGACTCGAACAGGTCCTTGGAGATTTTCTCTCTCTCTCTCTCTTTTTTGGAGAGAGAGAGAGAGAGCGCGAGAGAGAGCGCAAGCGAGCTGGGTCTCTCTGCAGCTGGGTCCCCACATCCACAGAGCTGCTGCTTGATTGCAGCTAAAATAGTCTTTAAGATGAAGTTTCCTGGAATGATTGGAAATAAACACAGATGGATAAAGGAGAGAGAGAGAAAAAAAAATCCTAAAAATGAGGCACTTTAAAAAAATAAATAAAGTGAGCATTTTTCTTAAGAACAAATGAGATTTTTTTTTCCTTCTTTTTCTTTCTCCCAGTTGGAGAGAGATTTGCAAGAGATGGATGTCATTTAGAAAAAAAAAAAGATTAAAAAAAAATCTTGGAACAGGGTTGACCTCCCCTCTACCTAAGAGTCTTTTACCACCACCACCCCTCCTCCGACTCCCCAGATTTCTGACTTGGGAATGTGTCCCCTTTTCTTTCAAGGACCTGAAGATCCTTCCATAATGCCCGAGGAGACCTCTCCCAGGCGGACCCCGCAGAGCATCCCCTACCAGGACCTTCCCCACCTGGTGAACACGGAGGGACAGTACCTGCTCTGCAGGTACTGGAAACCCTCAGGGACACCCAGGTGAGTCTTGGTCTCCTGCTCCTCCTCCGTGTCGCCCCCTCTCCTGCGGGTCTCTCTGACCCCCATTTCCCAACACCCCCTTTGAACACTGGGTACAGTCATGTTACCAAAGCCGAATTTCCTGCTTTATCATTTATTTTTATTTATTTATTTTAATTAAGAAGCCAGAATTCTGTTTCTGCGATGACAACTAGGCATCCACCCTATGTCAGTTTGCAAAAAAAGAAAAAAAAATTCCACATGACTTTATTTATCTATTTTGGTGCTGGAGTTGATTTCCTGTGGTCTGGGCAATTCGTTCAACATCAAACCCAAGAGTTAAAAGGTTCCTAAATGCATAAGAAAAAACCACCATCCTGTATATATATGTCACTGATGCGTGTCTTTCTTTTTTTTATTAGTTGTTGATTTGTTGATGGATATTTATTTATGTCTTTTTTTAAAAATTAGTTGTTGATTTGTTGATGGATCTTTATTTATGTCTTTTTTTAAAAATTAGTTGTTGATTTCTTGATGGATCTTTATTTATGTCTTTTTTAAAAAATTAGTTGTTGATTTGCTGATGGATCTTTATTTGTGTCTTTTTTTTTATTAGTTGTTGATTTGTTGAAGGACCTTTATTTATGGATACATGGTGCCCTGAGATTCGAACCCAGGGCCTCACACAGGCCAGGCGAGCCGCTCTACCACTGAGCCACCAGCCTAGGCCCAATGTTTGTGTGTGTCTTTTTTGGGGGGAGGGGGCAGGGCTTGTCTTTTCCTGTTCAATGTGGGCTTCAGAAGGTGACATCCAGGTAGAATTGAGAAGAAAGGGGTCTGGGTGTCTCCTTTGATGCTTTGTTAGGTTACTTGGTGCATATTGGCTGTCAAGGACCCGCCTGGGTGTTGGAAACGGGCCTGGGGACTCGGGTACCAGGAGGCCACCACCGGTGTCTGGCTTCTCTTGGGTGAGGCAGGAAAACCCTGCCTGTGTGTGTTATCTGGAGGAAAAGAGAAGGTGTGTGCAAGCCAGCTGGCTTATGGTTCATGGGGGACGTTGGGATGGCCGGGAAATAGATGTGAGCCTGAAAGGGTACCCTGTGTGATTTTTGCAATGATGGAAATAATCTGCTTCTTGACTGTATCAATGTCAATAACCTGGTGGTGAGATTGTACTGTAGTTTTTTTTTTTTTTAATATTTATTTTTTAGTTTTAGGTGAACACAGTATCTTTATTTTATTTTTATTTTCTGCACACACCAGGCAAGTGCTCTACGGCTTGAGCCACATCCCCAGCCCTGTACTGTAGTGTTGTAAGAAGTGACCATTGTGGGAAACTGGCTAAAGGGTATATGACGTCTTTGGGTATTATTTCTTAGAACTGCGTGTGCATCTACGATCATCTCAAAATAAAAGTTCAGCCAGGGGTGGTGGCACACACGTCCTGTCATCCCAGCAGCTCAGGAGGCTGAGGCAGGAGGATGTTAAGTCCGAGGCCAGCCTCAGCAATTGAGCAAGGCTGTAAGCAACCTAGTGACACCCAGTCTCTAAAACAAAAACAAAACAAACAAAAAAAAATCTCCCTCCTCTCTCTCTCTCTCTCTCTCTCTCTCTCTCTCTCTCTCTCTCTCAGATGAGGGTCTTGGGCTGAAGTAATTCCCCTGCCTCAGTCTCCCTTTATTTTTGTTTTTTTGGTACCAAGGATTGAATTCAGGGACCCCCAACCACTGAGCCCTGTCCCCAGCCCTTTTTTATTGAGAGACGGGGACCAGATGTCTGTAGACATGCTTCAACCTGCCTCTGCCTTGTGCCCTGGGGACTTGTGGGGACCCCACAGGTTTACAGCACGTGTGTCTCTGTGTGTGTGTGTGACAGGAACGTGTGTATGCGTGTGTGATGTGCTTTTGGTAACAGGGATTGAACCCAGGGGCCCTCCCCAGCCCTATTCTGTATTTTATTTAGAGACAGGGTCTCCCTGAGTTGCTTAGGGCCTTGCTAAATTAGTGAGGCCATCTTTGAACTCATGATCCTCCTATCTCAGCCTCCCTCTGCTGGGATGACAGGCATCCTCCACCATGCCTGGCCTTAGTGAAAGTTTTTTAACCACCAAATTTTCACCCAATTCCTCCTGTTGCTCCTTCTTAACTCATTCTTTATTAAGACTCACTTCCTCTTCAACAAATTAAAAAAAAAAAAAATTGGTACCAGGGATCAAATCCAGGGGTGCTCAACTCGGATCCCCTTTCCCAGCCCCTTTTTCTACTTTATTGAGAGACAGGGTCTTGCTGAGTTGCTGAGGGCCTCCTAAGTGGCTGAGGCTGGCCTCCACCTTGCGATCCTCCTGCCTCAGCCTCCCCAGCCGCTGGGATGACAGGCTTGCGCCAAGGCCCGGTGCTGTGACTTTCTGTGAGTGTCCAGGCGCATTGGTGTGTCTCTGCCTAGGTCATCTCAGCGTGTGTGTGTGTGTGTGTGTGCGTGTGTGTGTGCGGGAGTATGCTGGATTGCACGTTTGGGTGCGCGCGCGTGTGCACACGTTGCCGCGGTGCGGAGTGGGTCCCCGTGGGCACGGGCGCCTGGCGTGCGTGTGTGCCGTGTGCGCGCACCTGGGGCCTGTGTGCACCGTGCACGTGCCGCGCCCGGTGTCGCCTGCGGTCTGCAGGGGACAGATCGGCGCCCTCCCGCGCAGAAGCGGGGTGGGTGTGGGTGGGGGTAGCCCTGACTTGTCCCCGGGCGCGGCCGCCTGCGAGTCCAGGCGGGCGGCGCCCGGGCTCCTCCCCGCGGGGCCCGGCACACACATGTGGGCCCGGCGCCGCCTCCCGCGTCCCCACCCACGGCAGCCGCCCAGGTCGCCAAGCGGCCCCTGGGATAAAGTGGCTGCGCAGAAGCCGCGCCCTGTCGCCCTGTCGCCGCAGAGGTGGCTGTGCGCTCAGCTCGCCCAGCCCTGGTCCCGCCGCCCGCCGAGACCCGCGGCGCTTGGGAGGTGACAGCGCCTCTCGGCCCCGTTAACCTGCCTCCCTGTCCCCGCCCCACCCGCGAACGCAGCTACCAGGGGTTCGGGGCGACGCCAGTCCCGCGGCGGGGGTCCCTGGCGCGCTCGGCGTGGCCTCCCGCGCGCTCCTGGGCGCGTGTGCACGATCGTGCGCCTGTGCACGCACGCGCGCCCCCCGGACTCCCTGGCACCAGTCCCCGCCCCCCCCCCGTCACCAACTTGTCCCCATCCGCCGCGGTCTCTTTGCAGCCCCTGGTGGCACCAACGCGACTCGGGGTGAAGTCCGCGGGTTTTCTTCCCTGCCCCCCCCCACCCGGGTGGCATTTCCAAATGACAGCTGCGACCCCGGGCTGTGGGTGACAGGGCAGGAGGCAAAGTTTGTCCGAAGCCTCCGGGGTCGACGACTGGGTCCTGGGAACCCGCCTCCTCGGGGGTGAGGGGGACTTTGCGGGCGCCCCCCCCCCCCCAGGGGGACACGCAGGGCGACTCCCCCCCACCCTCCGGGCCACCCCGGGTCGCGCTGGTCCGCGCGCCCAGCCCCATCGGAGCGGATCCTGTAGGAAAAAGTGATGACAGGGAACAAGTAGTTGGGGGAGATCGCAGGCGCCTGGTCCCCGCCCCGGGGAGGGAGGGGACCCAGGAGCCTGTTGGGGGACAGCTGCGAGCTGGCTTCCCGGCTCTGCACCCCGCCAGCCCCCAAGATCGGGATCTGGGGTGGCGGGAGGTGAGCGCCAGGCGCGGGATGGAGGGACCCGGGCTCGCCACCGCGATCGGGGAGCAGCCCCGGGTGGCCTGGCTCTGATCCTGCAGGCGATGTCCCCTGGTGGAGCGCAGGAGCCAGGGCAGAATGGAACCAGGTTGGTGATGGTGTCTGTGTGGCATCTCTGATGGCAGCAATCAGCCAGGAGCATGCACTCCAGAGGGGACTCGAACAGGTCCTTGGAGATTTTCTCTCTCTCTCTCTCTTTTTTGGAGAGAGAGAGAGAGAGCGCGAGAGAGAGCGCAAGCGAGCTGGGTCTCTCTGCAGCTGGGTCCCCACATCCACAGAGCTGCTGCTTGATTGCAGCTAAAATAGTCTTTAAGATGAAGTTTCCTGGAATGATTGGAAATAAACACAGATGGATAAAGGAGAGAGAGAGAAAAAAAAATCCTAAAAATGAGGCACTTTAAAAAAATAAATAAAGTGAGCATTTTTCTTAAGAACAAATGAGATTTTTTTTTCCTTCTTTTTCTTTCTCCCAGTTGGAGAGAGATTTGCAAGAGATGGATGTCATTTAGAAAAAAAAAAAGATTAAAAAAAAATCTTGGAACAGGGTTGACCTCCCCTCTACCTAAGAGTCTTTTACCACCACCACCCCTCCTCCGACTCCCCAGATTTCTGACTTGGGAATGTGTCCCCTTTTCTTTCAAGGACCTGAAGATCCTTCCATAATGCCCGAGGAGACCTCTCCCAGGCGGACCCCGCAGAGCATCCCCTACCAGGACCTTCCCCACCTGGTGAACACGGAGGGACAGTACCTGCTCTGCAGGTACTGGAAACCCTCAGGGACACCCAGGTGAGTCTTGGTCTCCTGCTCCTCCTCCGTGTCGCCCCCTCTCCTGCGGGTCTCTCTGACCCCCATTTCCCAACACCCCCTTTGAACACTGGGTACAGTCATGTTACCAAAGCCGAATTTCCTGCTTTATCATTTATTTTTATTTATTTATTTTAATTAAGAAGCCAGAATTCTGTTTCTGCGATGACAACTAGGCATCCACCCTATGTCAGTTTGCAAAAAAAGAAAAAAAAATTCCACATGACTTTATTTATCTATTTTGGTGCTGGAGTTGATTTCCTGTGGTCTGGGCAATTCGTTCAACATCAAACCCAAGAGTTAAAAGGTTCCTAAATGCATAAGAAAAAACCACCATCCTGTATATATATGTCACTGATGCGTGTCTTTCTTTTTTTTATTAGTTGTTGATTTGTTGATGGATATTTATTTATGTCTTTTTTTAAAAATTAGTTGTTGATTTGTTGATGGATCTTTATTTATGTCTTTTTTTAAAAATTAGTTGTTGATTTCTTGATGGATCTTTATTTATGTCTTTTTTAAAAAATTAGTTGTTGATTTGCTGATGGATCTTTATTTGTGTCTTTTTTTTTATTAGTTGTTGATTTGTTGAAGGACCTTTATTTATGGATACATGGTGCCCTGAGATTCGAACCCAGGGCCTCACACAGGCCAGGCGAGCCGCTCTACCACTGAGCCACCAGCCTAGGCCCAATGTTTGTGTGTGTCTTTTTTGGGGGGAGGGGGCAGGGCTTGTCTTTTCCTGTTCAATGTGGGCTTCAGAAGGTGACATCCAGGTAGAATTGAGAAGAAAGGGGTCTGGGTGTCTCCTTTGATGCTTTGTTAGGTTACTTGGTGCATATTGGCTGTCAAGGACCCGCCTGGGTGTTGGAAACGGGCCTGGGGACTCGGGTACCAGGAGGCCACCACCGGTGTCTGGCTTCTCTTGGGTGAGGCAGGAAAACCCTGCCTGTGTGTGTTATCTGGAGGAAAAGAGAAGGTGTGTGCAAGCCAGCTGGCTTATGGTTCATGGGGGACGTTGGGATGGCCGGGAAATAGATGTGAGCCTGAAAGGGTACCCTGTGTGATTTTTGCAATGATGGAAATAATCTGCTTCTTGACTGTATCAATGTCAATAACCTGGTGGTGAGATTGTACTGTAGTTTTTTTTTTTTTTAATATTTATTTTTTAGTTTTAGGTGAACACAGTATCTTTATTTTATTTTTATTTTCTGCACACACCAGGCAAGTGCTCTACGGCTTGAGCCACATCCCCAGCCCTGTACTGTAGTGTTGTAAGAAGTGACCATTGTGGGAAACTGGCTAAAGGGTATATGACGTCTTTGGGTATTATTTCTTAGAACTGCGTGTGCATCTACGATCATCTCAAAATAAAAGTTCAGCCAGGGGTGGTGGCACACACGTCCTGTCATCCCAGCAGCTCAGGAGGCTGAGGCAGGAGGATGTTAAGTCCGAGGCCAGCCTCAGCAATTGAGCAAGGCTGTAAGCAACCTAGTGACACCCAGTCTCTAAAACAAAAACAAAACAAACAAAAAAAAATCTCCCTCCTCTCTCTCTCTCTCTCTCTCTCTCTCTCTCTCTCTCTCTCTCAGATGAGGGTCTTGGGCTGAAGTAATTCCCCTGCCTCAGTCTCCCTTTATTTTTGTTTTTTTGGTACCAAGGATTGAATTCAGGGACCCCCAACCACTGAGCCCTGTCCCCAGCCCTTTTTTATTGAGAGACGGGGACCAGATGTCTGTAGACATGCTTCAACCTGCCTCTGCCTTGTGCCCTGGGGACTTGTGGGGACCCCACAGGTTTACAGCACGTGTGTCTCTGTGTGTGTGTGTGACAGGAACGTGTGTATGCGTGTGTGATGTGCTTTTGGTAACAGGGATTGAACCCAGGGGCCCTCCCCAGCCCTATTCTGTATTTTATTTAGAGACAGGGTCTCCCTGAGTTGCTTAGGGCCTTGCTAAATTAGTGAGGCCATCTTTGAACTCATGATCCTCCTATCTCAGCCTCCCTCTGCTGGGATGACAGGCATCCTCCACCATGCCTGGCCTTAGTGAAAGTTTTTTAACCACCAAATTTTCACCCAATTCCTCCTGTTGCTCCTTCTTAACTCATTCTTTATTAAGACTCACTTCCTCTTCAACAAATTAAAAAAAAAAAAAATTGGTACCAGGGATCAAATCCAGGGGTGCTCAACTCGGATCCCCTTTCCCAGCCCCTTTTTCTACTTTATTGAGAGACAGGGTCTTGCTGAGTTGCTGAGGGCCTCCTAAGTGGCTGAGGCTGGCCTCCACCTTGCGATCCTCCTGCCTCAGCCTCCCCAGCCGCTGGGATGACAGGCTTGCGCCAAGGCCCGGTGCTGTGACTTTCTGTGAGTGTCCAGGCGCATTGGTGTGTCTCTGCCTAGGTCATCTCAGCGTGTGTGTGTGTGTGTGTGTGCGTGTGTGTGTGCGGGAGTATGCTGGATTGCACGTTTGGGTGCGCGCGCGTGTGCACACGTTGCCGCGGTGCGGAGTGGGTCCCCGTGGGCACGGGCGCCTGGCGTGCGTGTGTGCCGTGTGCGCGCACCTGGGGCCTGTGTGCACCGTGCACGTGCCGCGCCCGGTGTCGCCTGCGGTCTGCAGGGGACAGATCGGCGCCCTCCCGCGCAGAAGCGGGGTGGGTGTGGGTGGGGGTAGCCCTGACTTGTCCCCGGGCGCGGCCGCCTGCGAGTCCAGGCGGGCGGCGCCCGGGCTCCTCCCCGCGGGGCCCGGCACACACATGTGGGCCCGGCGCCGCCTCCCGCGTCCCCACCCACGGCAGCCGCCCAGGTCGCCAAGCGGCCCCTGGGATAAAGTGGCTGCGCAGAAGCCGCGCCCTGTCGCCCTGTCGCCGCAGAGGTGGCTGTGCGCTCAGCTCGCCCAGCCCTGGTCCCGCCGCCCGCCGAGACCCGCGGCGCTTGGGAGGTGACAGCGCCTCTCGGCCCCGTTAACCTGCCTCCCTGTCCCCGCCCCACCCGCGAACGCAGCTACCAGGGGTTCGGGGCGACGCCAGTCCCGCGGCGGGGGTCCCTGGCGCGCTCGGCGTGGCCTCCCGCGCGCTCCTGGGCGCGTGTGCACGATCGTGCGCCTGTGCACGCACGCGCGCCCCCCGGACTCCCTGGCACCAGTCCCCGCCCCCCCCCCGTCACCAACTTGTCCCCATCCGCCGCGGTCTCTTTGCAGCCCCTGGTGGCACCAACGCGACTCGGGGTGAAGTCCGCGGGTTTTCTTCCCTGCCCCCCCCCACCCGGGTGGCATTTCCAAATGACAGCTGCGACCCCGGGCTGTGGGTGACAGGGCAGGAGGCAAAGTTTGTCCGAAGCCTCCGGGGTCGACGACTGGGTCCTGGGAACCCGCCTCCTCGGGGGTGAGGGGGACTTTGCGGGCGCCCCCCCCCAGGGGGACACGCAGGGCGACTCCCCCCCACCCTCAGGGCCACCCCGGGTCGCGCTGGTCCGCGCGCCCAGCCCCATCGGAGCGGATCCTGTAGGAAAAAGTGATGACAGGGAACAAGTAGTTGGGGGAGATCGCAGGCGCCTGGTCCCCGCCCCGGGGAGGGAGGGGACCCAGGAGCCTGTTGGGGGACAGCTGCGAGCTGGCTTCCCGGCTCTGCACCCCGCCAGCCCCCAAGATCGGGATCTGGGGTGGCGGGAGGTGAGCGCCAGGCGCGGGATGGAGGGACCCGGGCTCGCCACCGCGATCGGGGAGCAGCCCCGGGTGGCCTGGCTCTGATCCTGCAGGCGATGTCCCCTGGTGGAGCGCAGGAGCCAGGGCAGAATGGAACCAGGTTGGTGATGGTGTCTGTGTGGCATCTCTGATGGCAGCAATCAGCCAGGAGCATGCACTCCAGAGGGGACTCGAACAGGTCCTTGGAGATTTTCTCTCTCTCTCTCTTTTTTTTGGAGAGAGAGAGAGAGAGCGCGAGAGAGAGCGCGAGAGAGAGCGCGAGCAAGCTGGGTCTCTCTGCAGCTGGGTCCCCACATCCACAGAGCTGCTGCTTGATTGCAGCTAAAATAGTCTTTAAGATGAAGTTTCCTGGAATGATTGGAAATAAACACAGATGGATAAAGGAGAGAGAGAGAAAAAAAAATCCTAAAAATGAGGCACTTTAAAAAAATAAATAAAGTGAGCATTTTTCTTAAGAACAAATGAGATTTTTTTTTCCTTCTTTTTCTTTCTCCCAGTTGGAGAGAGATTTGCAAGAGATGGATGTCATTTAGAAAAAAAAAAAGATTAAAAAAAAATCTTGGAACAGGGTTGACCTCCCCTCTACCTAAGAGTCTTTTACCACCACCACCCCTCCTCCGACTCCCCAGATTTCTGACTTGGGAATGTGTCCCCTTTTCTTTCAAGGACCTGAAGATCCTTCCATAATGCCCGAGGAGACCTCTCCCAGGCGGACCCCGCAGAGCATCCCCTACCAGGACCTTCCCCACCTGGTGAACACGGAGGGACAGTACCTGCTCTGCAGGTACTGGAAACCCTCAGGGACACCCAGGTGAGTCTTGGTCTCCTGCTCCTCCTCCGTGTCGCCCCCTCTCCTGCGGGTCTCTCTGACCCCCATTTCCCAACACCCCCTTTGAACACTGGGTACAGTCATGTTACCAAAGCCGAATTTCCTGCTTTATCATTTATTTTTATTTATTTATTTTAATTAAGAAGCCAGAATTCTGTTTCTGCGATGACAACTAGGCATCCACCCTATGTCAGTTTGCAAAAAAAGAAAAAAAAATTCCACATGACTTTATTTATCTATTTTGGTGCTGGAGTTGATTTCCTGTGGTCTGGGCAATTCGTTCAACATCAAACCCAAGAGTTAAAAGGTTCCTAAATGCATAAGAAAAAACCACCATCCTGTATATATATGTCACTGATGCGTGTCTTTCTTTTTTTTATTAGTTGTTGATTTGTTGATGGATATTTATTTATGTCTTTTTTAAAAAATTAGTTGTTGATTTGTTGATGGATCTTTATTTATGTCTTTTTTTAAAAATTAGTTGTTGATTTCTTGATGGATCTTTATTTATGTCTTTTTTAAAAAATTAGTTGTTGATTTGTTGATGGATCTTTATTTGTGTCTTTTTTTTTATTAGTTGTTGATTTGTTGAAGGACCTTTATTTATGGATACATGGTGCCCTGAGATTCGAACCCAGGGCCTCACACAGGCCAGGCGAGCCGCTCTACCACTGAGCCACCAGCCTAGGCCCAATGTTTGTGTGTGTCTTTTTTGGGGGGAGGGGGCAGGGCTTGTCTTTTCCTGTTCAATGTGGGCTTCAGAAGGTGACATCCAGGTAGAATTGAGAAGAAAGGGGTCTGGGTGTCTCCTTTGATGCTTTGTTAGGTTACTTGGTGCATATTGGCTGTCAAGGACCCGCCTGGGTGTTGGAAACGGGCCTGGGGACTCGGGTACCAGGAGGCCACCACCGGTGTCTGGCTTCTCTTGGGTGAGGCAGGAAAACCCTGCCTGTGTGTGTTATCTGGAGGAAAAGAGAAGGTGTGTGCAAGCCAGCTGGCTTATGGTTCATGGGGGACGTTGGGATGGCCGGGAAATAGATGTGAGCCTGAAAGGGTACCCTGTGTGATTTTTGCAATGATGGAAATAATCTGCTTCTTGACTGTATCAATGTCAATAACCTGGTGGTGAGATTGTACTGTAGTTTTTTTTTTTTTAATATTTATTTTTTAGTTTTAGGTGAACACAGTATCTTTATTTTATTTTTATTTTCTGCACACACCAGGCAAGTGCTCTACGGCTTGAGCCACATCCCCAGCCCTGTACTGTAGTGTTGTAAGAAGTGACCATTGTGGGAAACTGGCTAAAGGGTATATGACGTCTTTGGGTATTATTTCTTAGAACTGCGTGTGCATCTACGATCATCTCAAAATAAAAGTTCAGCCAGGGGTGGTGGCACACACGTCCTGTCATCCCAGCAGCTCAGGAGGCTGAGGCAGGAGGATGTTAAGTCCGAGGCCAGCCTCAGCAATTGAGCAAGGCTGTAAGCAACCTAGTGACACCCAGTCTCTAAAACAAAAACAAAACAAAAAAAAAAATCTCCCTCCTCTCTCTCTCTCTCTCTCTCTCTCTCTCTCTCTCTCTCTCTCAGATGAGGGTCTTGGGCTGAAGTAATTCCCCTGCCTCAGTCTCCCTTTATTTTTGTTTTTTTGGTACCAAGGATTGAATTCAGGGACCCCCAACCACTGAGCCCTGTCCCCAGCCCTTTTTTATTGAGAGACGGGGACCAGATGTCTGTAGACATGCTTCAACCTGCCTCTGCCTTGTGCCCTGGGGACTTGTGGGGACCCCACAGGTTTACAGCACGTGTGTCTCTGTGTGTGTGTGTGACAGGAATGTGTGTATGCGTGTGTGATGTGCTTTTGGTAACAGGGATTGAACCCAGGGGCCCTCCCCAGCCCTATTCTGTATTTTATTTAGAGACAGGGTCTCCCTGAGTTGCTTAGGGCCTTGCTAAATTAGTGAGGCCATCTTTGAACTCATGATCCTCCTATCTCAGCCTCCCTCTGCTGGGATGACAGGCATCCTCCACCATGCCTGGCCTTAGTGAAAGTTTTTTAACCACCAAATTTTCACCCAATTCCTCCTGTTGCTCCTTCTTAACTCATTCTTTATTAAGACTCACTTCCTCTTCAACAAATTAAAAAAAAAAAATTGGTACCAGGGATCAAATCCAGGGGTGCTCAACTCGGATCCCCTTTCCCAGCCCCTTTTTCTACTTTATTGAGAGACAGGGTCTTGCTGAGTTGCTGAGGGCCTCCTAAGTGGCTGAGGCTGGCCTCCACCTTGCGATCCTCCTGCCTCAGCCTCCCCAGCCGCTGGGATGACAGGCTTGCGCCAAGGCCCGGTGCTGTGACTTTCTGTGAGTGTCCAGGCGCATTGGTGTGTCTCTGCCTAGGTCATCTCAGCGTGTGTGTGTGTGTGTGTGTGCGTGTGTGTGTGTGCGGGAGTATGCTGGATTGCACGTTTGGGTGCGCGCGCGTGTGCACACGTTGCCGCGGTGCGGAGTGGGTCCCCGTGGGCACGGGCGCCTGGCGTGCGTGTGTGCCGTGTGCGCGCACCTGGGGCCTGTGTGCACCGTGCACGTGCCGCGCCCGGTGTCGCCTGCGGTCTGCAGGGGACAGATCGGCGCCCTCCCGCGCAGAAGCGGGGTGGGTGTGGGTGGGGGTAGCCCTGACTTGTCCCCGGGCGCGGCCGCCTGCGAGTCCAGGCGGGCGGCGCCCGGGCTCCTCCCCGCGGGGCCCGGCACACACATGTGGGCCCGGCGCCGCCTCCCGCGTCCCCACCCACGGCAGCCGCCCAGGTCGCCAAGCGGCCCCTGGGATAAAGTGGCTGCGCAGAAGCCGCGCCCTGTCGCCCTGTCGCCGCAGAGGTGGCTGTGCGCTCAGCTCGCCCAGCCCTGGTCCCGCCGCCCGCCGAGACCCGCGGCGCTTGGGAGGTGACAGCGCCTCTCGGCCCCGTTAACCTGCCTCCCTGTCCCCGCCCCACCCGCGAACGCAGCTACCAGGGGTTCGGGGCGACGCCAGTCCCGCGGCGGGGGTCCCTGGCGCGCTCGGCGTGGCCTCCTGCGCGCTCCTGGGCGCGTGTGCACGATCGTGCGCCTGTGCACGCACGCGCGCCCCCCGGACTCCCTGGCACCAGTCCCCGCCCCCCGGTCACCAACTTGTCCCCATCCGCCGCGGTCTCTTTGCAGCCCCTGGTGGCACCAACGCGACTCGGGGTGAAGTCCGCGGGTTTTCTTCCCTGCCCCCCCCCACCCGGGTGGCATTTCCAAATGACAGCTGCGACCCCGGGCTGTGGGTGACAGGGCAGGAGGCAAAGTTTGTCCGAAGCCTCCGGGGTCGACGACTGGGTCCTGGGAACCCGCCTCCTCGGGGGTGAGGGGGACTTTGCGGGCGCCCCCCCCCCCAGGGGGACACGCAGGGCGACTCCCCCCCACCCTCCGGGCCACCCCGGGTCGCGCTGGTCCGCGCGCCCAGCCCCATCGGAGCGGATCCTGTAGGAAAAAGTGATGACAGGGAACAAGTAGTTGGGGGAGATCGCAGGCGCCTGGTCCCCGCCCCGGGGAGGGAGGGGACCCAGGAGCCTGTTGGGGGACAGCTGCGAGCTGGCTTCCCGGCTCTGCACCCCGCCAGCCCCCAAGATCGGGATCTGGGGTGGCGGGAGGTGAGCGCCAGGCGCGGGATGGAGGGACCCGGGCTCGCCACCGCGATCGGGGAGCAGCCCCGGGTGGCCTGGCTCTGATCCTGCAGGCGATGTCCCCTGGTGGAGCGCAGGAGCCAGGGCAGAATGGAACCAGGTTGGTGATGGTGTCTGTGTGGCATCTCTGATGGCAGCAATCAGCCAGGAGCATGCACTCCAGAGGGGACTCGAACAGGTCCTTGGAGATTTTCTCTCTCTCTCTCTCTTTTTTGGAGAGAGAGAGAGAGAGCGCGAGAGAGAGCGCAAGCGAGCTGGGTCTCTCTGCAGCTGGGTCCCCACATCCACACAGAGCTGCTGCTTGATTGCAGCTAAAATAGTCTTTAAGATGAAGTTTCCTGGAATGATTGGAAATAAACACAGATGGATAAAGGAGAGAGAGAGAAAAAAAAATCCTAAAAATGAGGCACTTTAAAAAAATAAATAAAGTGAGCATTTTTCTTAAGAACAAATGAGATTTTTTTTCCTTCTTTTTCTTTCTCCCAGTTGGAGAGAGATTTGCAAGAGATGGATGTCATTTAGAAAAAAAAAAAAGATTAAAAAAAAATCTTGGAACAGGGTTGACCTCCCCTCTACCTAAGAGTCTTTTACCACCACCACCCCTCCTCCGACTCCCCAGATTTCTGACTTGGGAATGTGTCCCCTTTTCTTTCAAGGACCTGAAGATCCTTCCATAATGCCCGAGGAGACCTCTCCCAGGCGGACCCCGCAGAGCATCCCCTACCAGGACCTTCCCCACCTGGTGAACACGGAGGGACAGTACCTGCTCTGCAGGTACTGGAAACCCTCAGGGACACCCAGGTGAGTCTTGGTCTCCTGCTCCTCCTCCGTGTCGCCCCCTCTCCTGCGGGTCTCTCTGACCCCCATTTCCCAACACCCCCTTTGAACACTGGGTACAGTCATGTTACCAAAGCCGAATTTCCTGCTTTATCATTTATTTTTATTTATTTATTTTAATTAAGAAGCCAGAATTCTGTTTCTGCGATGACAACTAGGCATCCACCCTATGTCAGTTTGCAAAAAAAGAAAAAAAAATTCCACATGACTTTATTTATCTATTTTGGTGCTGGAGTTGATTTCCTGTGGTCTGGGCAATTCGTTCAACATCAAACCCAAGAGTTAAAAGGTTCCTAAATGCATAAGAAAAAACCTCCATCCTGTATATATATGTCACTGATGCGTGTCTTTCTTTTTTTTATTAGTTGTTGATTTGTTGATGGATATTTATTTATGTCTTTTTTTAAAAATTAGTTGTTGATTTGTTGATGGATCTTTATTTATGTCTTTTTTTAAAAATTAGTTGTTGATTTCTTGATGGATCTTTATTTATGTCTTTTTTAAAAAATTAGTTGTTGATTTGTTGATGGATCTTTATTTGTGTCTTTTTTTTTATTAGTTGTTGATTTGTTGAAGGACCTTTATTTATGGATACATGGTGCCCTGAGATTCGAACCCAGGGCCTCACACAGGCCAGGCGAGCCGCTCTACCACCGAGCCACCAGCCTAGGCCCAATGTTTGTGTGTGTCTTTTTTGGGGGGAGGGGGCAGGGCTTGTCTTTTCCTGTTCAATGTGGGCTTCAGAAGGTGACATCCAGGTAGAATTGAGAAGAAAGGGGTCTGGGTGTCTCCTTTGATGCTTTGTTAGGTTACTTGGTGCATATTGGCTGTCAAGGACCCGCCTGGGTGTTGGAATCGGGCCTGGGGACTCGGGTACCAGGAGGCCACCACCGGTGTCTGGCTTCTCTTGGGTGAGGCAGGAAAACCCTGCCTGTGTGTGTTATCTGGAGGAAAAGAGAAGGTGTGTGGAAGCCAGCTGGCTTATGGTTCATGGGGGACGTTGGGATGGCCGGGAAATAGATGTGAGCCTGAAAGGGTACCCTGTGTGATTTTTGCAATGATGGAAATAATCTGCTTCTTGACTGTATCAATGTCAATAACCTGGTGGTGAGATTGTACTGTAGTTTTTTTTTTTAATATTTATTTTTTAGTTTTAGGTGAACACAGTATCTTTATTTTATTTTTATTTTCTGCACACACCAGGCAAGTGCTCTACGGCTTGAGCCACATCCCCAGCCCTGTACTGTAGTGTTGTAAGAAGTGACCATTGTGGGAAACTGGCTAAAGGGTATATGACGTCTTTGGGTATTATTTCTTAGAACTGCGTGTGCATCTACGATCATCTCAAAATAAAAGTTCAGCCAGGGGTGGTGGCACACACGTCCTGTCATCCCAGCAGCTCAGGAGGCTGAGGCAGGAGGATGTTAAGTCCGAGGCCAGCCTCAGCAATTGAGCAAGGCTGTAAGCAACCTAGTGACACCCAGTCTCTAAAACAAAAACAAAACAAAAAAAAAAATCTCCCTCCTCTCTCTCTCTCTCTCTCTCTCTCTCTCTCTCTCTCTCTCAGATGAGGGTCTTGGGCTGAAGTAATTCCCCTGCCTCAGTCTCCCTTTATTTTTGTTTTTTTGGTACCAAGGATTGAATTCAGGGACCCCCAACCACTGAGCCCTGTCCCCAGCCCTTTTTTATTGAGAGACGGGGACCAGATGTCTGTAGACATGCTTCAACCTGCCTCTGCCTTGTGCCCTGGGGACTTGTGGGGACCCCACAGGTTTACAGCACGTGTGTCTCTGTGTGTGTGTGTGACAGGAACGTGTGTATGCGTGTGTGATGTGCTTTTGGTAACAGGGATTGAACCCAGGGGCCCTCCCCAGCCCTATTCTGTATTTTATTTAGAGACAGGGTCTCCCTGAGTTGCTTAGGGCCTTGCTAAATTAGTGAGGCCATCTTTGAACTCATGATCCTCCTATCTCAGCCTCCCTCTGCTGGGATGACAGGCATCCTCCACCATGCCTGGCCTTAGTGAAAGTTTTTTAACCACCAAATTTTCACCCAATTCCTCCTGTTGCTCCTTCTTAACTCATTCTTTATTAAGACTCACTTCCTCTTCAACAAATAAAAAAAAAAAATTGGTACCAGGGATCAAATCCAGGGGTGCTCAACTCGGATCCCCTTTCCCAGCCCCTTTTTCTACTTTATTGAGAGACAGGGTCTTGCTGAGTTGCTGAGGGCCTCCTAAGTGGCTGAGGCTGGCCTCCACCTTGCAATCCTCCTGCCTCAGCCTCCCCAGCCGCTGGGATGACAGGCTTGCGCCAAGGCCCGGTGCTGTGACTTTCTGTGAGTGTCCAGGCGCATTGGTGTGTCTCTGCCTAGGTCATCTCAGCGTGTGTGTGTGTGTGTGTGTGCGTGTGTGTGTGTGCGGGAGTATGCTGGATTGCACGTTTGGGTGCGCGCGCGTGTGCACACGTTGCCGCGGTGCGGAGTGGGTCCCCGTGGGCACGGGCGCCTGGCGTGCGTGTGTGCCGTGTGCGCGCACCTGGGGCCTGTGTGCACCGTGCACGTGCCGCGCCCGGTGTCGCCTGTGGTCTGCAGGGGACAGATCGGCGCCCTCCCGCGCAGAAGCGGGGTGGGTGTGGGTGGGGGTAGCCCTGACTTGTCCCCGGGCGCGGCCTCCTCGAGTCCAGGCGGGCGGCGCCCGGGCTCCTCCCCGCGGGGCCCGGCACACACACGTGGGCCCGGCGCCGCCTCCCGCGTCCCCACCCACCGCAGCCGCCCAGGTCGCCAAGCGGCCCCTGGGATAAAGTGGCTGCGCAGAAGCCGCGCCCTGTCGCCCTGTCGCCGCAGAGGTGGCTGTGCGCTCAGCTCGCCCAGCCCTGGTCCCGCCGCCCGCCGAGACCCGCGGCGCTCGGGAGGTGACAGCGCCTCTCGGCCCCGTTAACCTGCCTCCCTGTCCCCGCCCCACCCGCGAACGCAGCTACCAGGGGTTCGGGGCGACGCCAGTCCCGCGGCGGGGGTCCCTGGCGCGCTCGGCGTGGCCTCCCGCGCGCTCCTGGGCGCGTGTGCACGATCGTGCGCCTGTGCACGCACGCGCGCCCCCCGGACTCCCTGGCACCAGTCCCCGCCCCCCCCCTGTCACCAACTTGTCCCCATCCGCCGTGGTCTCTTTGCAGCCCCTGGTGGCACCAACGCGACTCGGGGTGAAGTCCGCGGGTTTTCTTCCCTGCCCCCCCCCACCCGGGTGGCATTTCCAAATGACAGCTGCGACCCCGGGCTGTGGGTGACAGGGCAGGAGGCAAAGTTTGTCCGAAGCCTCCGGGGTCGACGACTGGGTCCTGGGAACCCGCCTCCTCGGGGGTGAGGGGGACTTTGCGGGCGCCCCCCCCAGGGGGACATGCAGGGCGACTCCCCCCCACCCTCCGGGCCACCCCGGGTCGCGCTGGTCCGCGCGCCCAGCCCCATCGGAGCGGATCCTGTAGGAAAAAGTGATGACAGGGAACAAGTAGTTGGGGGAGATCTCAGGCGCCTGGTCCCCGCCCCGGGGAGGGAGGGGACCCAGGAGCCTGTTGGGGGACAGCTGCGAGCTGGCTTCCCGGCTCTGCACCCCGCCAGCCCCCAAGATCGGGATCTGGGGTGGCGGGAGGTGAGCGCCAGGCGCGGGATGGAGGGACCCGGGCTCGCCACCGCGATCGGGGAGCAGCCCCGGGTGGCCTGGCTCTGATCCTGCAGGCGATGTCCCCTGGTGGAGCGCAGGAGCCAGGGCAGAATGGAACCAGGTTGGTGATGGTGTCTGTGTGGCATCTCTGATGGCAGCAATCAGCCAGGAGCATGCACTCCAGAGGGGACTCGAACAGGTCCTTGGAGATTTTCTCTCTCTCTCTCTTTTTTTTGGAGAGAGAGAGAGAGAGCGCGAGAGAGAGCGCGAGCGAGCTGGGTCTCTCTGCAGCTGGGTCCCCACATCCACAGAGCTGCTGCTTGATTGCAGCTAAAATAGTCTTTAAGATGAAGTTTCCTGGAATGATTGGAAATAAACACAGATGGATAAAGGAGAGAGAGAGAAAAAAAAATCCTAAAAATGAGGCACTTTAAAAAAATAAATAAAGTGAGCATTTTTCTTAAGAACAAATGAGATTTTTTTTTCCTTCTTTTTCTTTCTCCCAGTTTGAGAGAGTTTTGCAAGAGATGGATGTCATTTAGAAAAAAAAAAAGATTAAAAAAAAATCTTGGAACAGGGTTGACCTCCCCTCTACCTAAGAGTCTTTTACCACCACCACCCCTCCTCCGACTCCCCAGATTTCTGACTTGGGAATGTGTCCCCTTTTCTTTCAAGGACCTGAAGATCCTTCCATAATGCCCGAGGAGACCTCTCCCAGGCGGACCCCGCAGAGCATCCCCTACCAGGACCTTCCCCACCTGGTGAACACGGAGGGACAGTACCTGCTCTGCAGGTACTGGAAACCCTCAGGGACACCCAGGTGAGTCTTGGTCTCCTGCTCCTCCTCCGTGTCGCCCCCTCTCCTGCGGGTCTCTCTGACCCCCATTTCCCAACACCCCCTTTGAACACTGGGTACAGTCATGTTACCAAAGCCGAATTTCCTGCTTTATCATTTATTTTTATTTATTTATTTTAATTAAGAAGCCAGAATTCTGTTTCTGCGATGACAACTAGGCATCCACCCTATGTCAGTTTGCAAAAAAAGAAAAAAAAATTCCACATGACTTTATTTATCTATTTTGGTGCTGGAGTTGATTTCCTGTGGTCTGGGCAATTCGTTCAACATCAAACCCAAGAGTTAAAAGGTTCCTAAATGCATAAGAAAAAACCACCATCCTGTATATATATGTCACTGATGCGTGTCTTTCTTTTTTTTATTAGTTGTTGATTTGTTGATGGATATTTATTTATGTCTTTTTTTAAAAATTAGTTGTTGATTTGTTGATGGATCTTTATTTATGTCTTTTTTTAAAAATTAGTTGTTGATTTCTTGATGGATCTTTATTTATGTCTTTTTTAAAAAATTAGTTGTTGATTTGTTGATGGATCTTTATTTGTGTCTTTTTTTTTATTAGTTGTTGATTTGTTGAAGGACCTTTATTTATGGATACATGGTGCCCTGAGATTCGAACCCAGGGCCTCACACAGGCCAGGCGAGCCGCTCTACCACTGAGCCACCAGCCTAGGCCCAATGTTTGTGTGTGTCTTTTTTGGGGGGAGGGGGCAGGGCTTGTCTTTTCCTGTTCAATGTGGGCTTCAGAAGGTGACATCCAGGTAGAATTGAGAAGAAAGGGGTCTGGGTGTCTCCTTTGATGCTTTGTTAGGTTACTTGGTGCATATTGGCTGTCAAGGACCCGCCTGGGTGTTGGAAACGGGCCTGGGGACTCGGGTACCAGGAGGCCACCACCGGTGTCTGGCTTCTCTTGGGTGAGGCAGGAAAACCCTGCCTGTGTGTGTTATCTGGAGGAAAAGAGAAGGTGTGTGGAAGCCAGCTGGCTTATGGTTCATGGGGGACGTTGGGATGGCCGGGAAATAGATGTGAGCCTGAAAGGGTACCCTGTGTGATTTTTGCAATGATGGAAATAATCTGCTTCTTGACTGTATCAATGTCAATAACCTGGTGGTGAGATTGTACTGTAGTTTTTTTTTTTTTAATATTTATTTTTTAGTTTTAGGTGAACACAGTATCTTTATTTTATTTTTATTTTCTGCACACACCAGGCAAGTGCTCTACGGCTTGAGCCACATCCCCAGCCCTGTACTGTAGTGTTGTAAGAAGTGACCATTGTGGGAAACTGGCTAAAGGGTATATGACGTCTTTGGGTATTATTTCTTAGAACTGCGTGTGCATCTACGATCATCTCAAAATAAAAGTTCAGCCAGGGGTGGTGGCACACACGTCCTGTCATCCCAGCAGCTCAGGAGGCTGAGGCAGGAGGATGTTAAGTCCGAGGCCAGCCTCAGCAATTGAGCAAGGCTGTAAGCAACCTAGTGACACCCAGTCTCTAAAACAAAAACAAAACAAAAAAAAAAATCTCCCTCCTCTCTCTCTCTCTCTCTCTCTCTCTCTCTCTCTCTCTCTCTCTCAGATGAGGGTCTTGGGCTGAAGTAATTCCCCTGCCTCAGTCTCCCTTTATTTTTGTTTTTTTGGTACCAAGGATTGAATTCAGGGACCCCCAACCACTGAGCCCTGTCCCCAGCCCTTTTTTATTGAGAGACGGGGACCAGATGTCTGTAGACATGCTTCAACCTGCCTCTGCCTTGTGCCCTGGGGACTTGTGGGGACCCCACAGGTTTACAGCACGTGTGTCTCTGTGTGTGTGTGTGACAGGAACGTGTGTATGCGTGTGTGATGTGCTTTTGGTAACAGGGATTGAACCCAGGGGCCCTCCCCAGCCCTATTCTGTATTTTATTTAGAGACAGGGTCTCCCTGAGTTGCTTAGGGCCTTGCTAAATTAGTGAGGCCATCTTTGAACTCATGATCCTCCTATCTCAGCCTCCCTCTGCTGGGATGACAGGCATCCTCCACCATGCCTGGCCTTAGTGAAAGTTTTTTAACCACCAAATTTTCACCCAATTCCTCCTGTTGCTCCTTCTTAACTCATTCTTTATTAAGACTCACTTCCTCTTCAACAAATAAAAAAAAAAAATTGGTACCAGGGATCAAATCCAGGGGTGCTCAACTCGGATCCCCTTTCCCAGCCCCTTTTTCTACTTTATTGAGAGACAGGGTCTTGCTGAGTTGCTGAGGGCCTCCTAAGTGGCTGAGGCTGGCCTCCACCTTGCAATCCTCCTGCCTCAGCCTCCCCAGCCGCTGGGATGACAGGCTTGCGCCAAGGCCCGGTGCTGTGACTTTCTGTGAGTGTCCAGGCGCATTGGTGTGTCTCTGCCTAGGTCATCTCAGCGTGTGTGTGTGTGTGTGTGCGTGTGTGTGTGTGCGGGAGTATGCTGGATTGCACGTTTGGGTGCGCGCGCGTGTGCACACGTTGCCGCGGTGCGGAGTGGGTCCCCGTGGGCACGGGCGCCTGGCGTGCGTGTGTGCCGTGTGCGCGCACCTGGGGCCTGTGTGCACCGTGCACGTGCCGCGCCCGGTGTCGCCTGCGGTCTGCAGGGGACAGATCGGCGCCCTCCCGCGCAGAAGCGGGGTGGGTGTGGGTGGGGGTAGCCCTGACTTGTCCCCGGGCGCGGCCTCCTCGAGTCCAGGCGGGCGGCGCCCGGGCTCCTCCCCGCGGGGCCCGGCACACACACGTGGGCCCGGCGCCGCCTCCCGCGTCCCCACCCACCGCAGCCGCCCAGGTCGCCAAGCGGCCCCTGGGATAAAGTGGCTGCGCAGAAGCCGCGCCCTGTCGCCCTGTCGCCGCAGAGGTGGCTGTGCGCTCAGCTCGCCCAGCCCTGGTCCCGCCGCCCGCCGAGACCCGCGGCGCTCGGGAGGTGACAGCGCCTCTCGGCCCCGTTAACCTGCCTCCCTGTCCCCGCCCCACCCGCGAACGCAGCTACCAGGGGTTCGGGGCGACGCCAGTCCCGCGGCGGGGGTCCCTGGCGCGCTCGGCGTGGCCTCCCGCGCGCTCCTGGGCGCGTGTGCACGATCGTGCGCCTGTGCACGCACGCGCGCCCCCCGGACTCCCTGGCACCAGTCCCCGCCCCCCCCCTGTCACCAACTTGTCCCCATCCGCCGTGGTCTCTTTGCAGCCCCTGGTGGCACCAACGCGACTCGGGGTGAAGTCCGCGGGTTTTCTTCCCTGCCCCCCCCCACCCGGGTGGCATTTCCAAATGACAGCTGCGACCCCGGGCTGTGGGTGACAGGGCAGGAGGCAAAGTTTGTCCGAAGCCTCCGGGGTCGACGACTGGGTCCTGGGAACCCGCCTCCTCGGGGGTGAGGGGGACTTTGCGGGCGCCCCCCCCAGGGGGACACGCAGGGCGACTCCCCCCCACCCTCCGGGCCACCCCGGGTCGCGCTGGTCCGCGCGCCCAGCCCCATCGGAGCGGATCCTGTAGGAAAAAGTGATGACAGGGAACAAGTAGTTGGGGGAGATCGCAGGCGCCTGGTCCCCGCCCCGGGGAGGGAGGGGACCCAGGAGCCTGTTGGGGGACAGCTGCGAGCTGGCTTCCCGGCTCTGCACCCCGCCAGCCCCCAAGATCGGGATCTGGGGTGGCGGGAGGTGAGCGCCAGGCGCGGGATGGAGGGACCCGGGCTCGCCACCGCGATCGGGGAGCAGCCCCGGGTGGCCTGGCTCTGATCCTGCAGGCGATGTCCCCTGGTGGAGCGCAGGAGCCAGGGCAGAATGGAACCAGGTTGGTGATGGTGTCTGTGTGGCATCTCTGATGGCAGCAATCAGCCAGGAGCATGCACTCCAGAGGGGACTCGAACAGGTCCTTGGAGATTTTCTCTCTCTCTCTCTTTTTTTTGGAGAGAGAGAGAGAGAGCGCGAGAGAGAGCGCGAGCGAGCTGGGTCTCTCTGCAGCTGGGTCCCCACATCCACAGAGCTGCTGCTTGATTGCAGCTAAAATAGTCTTTAAGATGAAGTTTCCTGGAATGATTGGAAATAAACACAGATGGATAAAGGAGAGAGAGAGAAAAAAAAAATCCTAAAAATGAGGCACTTTAAAAAAATAAATAAAGTGAGCATTTTTCTTAAGAACAAATGAGATTTTTTTTTCCTTCTTTTTCTTTCTCCCAGTTTGAGAGAGTTTTGCAAGAGATGGATGTCATTTAGAAAAAAAAAAAGATTAAAAAAAAATCTTGGAACAGGGTTGACCTCCCCTCTACCTAAGAGTCTTTTACCACCACCACCCCTCCTCCGACTCCCCAGATTTCTGACTTGGGAATGTGTCCCCTTTTCTTTCAAGGACCTGAAGATCCTTCCATAATGCCCGAGGAGACCTCTCCCAGGCGGACCCCGCAGAGCATCCCCTACCAGGACCTTCCCCACCTGGTGAACACGGAGGGACAGTACCTGCTCTGCAGGTACTGGAAACCCTCAGGGACACCCAGGTGAGTCTTGGTCTCCTGCTCCTCCTCCGTGTCGCCCCCTCTCCTGCGGGTCTCTCTGACCCCCATTTCCCAACACCCCCTTTGAACACTGGGTACAGTCATGTTACCAAAGCCGAATTTCCTGCTTTATCATTTATTTTTATTTATTTATTTTAATTAAGAAGCCAGAATTCTGTTTCTGCGATGACAACTAGGCATCCACCCTATGTCAGTTTGCAAAAAAAGAAAAAAAAATTCCACATGACTTTATTTATCTATTTTGGTGCTGGAGTTGATTTCCTGTGGTCTGGGCAATTCGTTCAACATCAAACCCAAGAGTTAAAAGGTTCCTAAATGCATAAGAAAAAACCACCATCCTGTATATATATGTCACTGATGCGTGTCTTTCTTTTTTTTATTAGTTGTTGATTTGTTGATGGATATTTATTTATGTCTTTTTTTAAAAATTAGTTGTTGATTTGTTGATGGATCTTTATTTATGTCTTTTTTTAAAAATTAGTTGTTGATTTCTTGATGGATCTTTATTTATGTCTTTTTTAAAAAATTAGTTGTTGATTTGTTGATGGATCTTTATTTGTGTCTTTTTTTTTATTAGTTGTTGATTTGTTGAAGGACCTTTATTTATGGATACATGGTGCCCTGAGATTCGAACCCAGGGCCTCACACAGGCCAGGCGAGCCGCTCTACCACTGAGCCACCAGCCTAGGCCCAATGTTTGTGTGTGTCTTTTTTGGGGGGAGGGGGCAGGGCTTGTCTTTTCCTGTTCAATGTGGGCTTCAGAAGGTGACATCCAGGTAGAATTGAGAAGAAAGGGGTCTGGGTGTCTCCTTTGATGCTTTGTTAGGTTACTTGGTGCATATTGGCTGTCAAGGACCCGCCTGGGTGTTGGAAACGGGCCTGGGGACTCGGGTACCAGGAGGCCACCACCGGTGTCTGGCTTCTCTTGGGTGAGGCAGGAAAACCCTGCCTGTGTGTGTTATCTGGAGGAAAAGAGAAGGTGTGTGGAAGCCAGCTGGCTTATGGTTCATGGGGGACGTTGGGATGGCCGGGAAATAGATGTGAGCCTGAAAGGGTACCCTGTGTGATTTTTGCAATGATGGAAATAATCTGCTTCTTGACTGTATCAATGTCAATAACCTGGTGGTGAGATTGTACTGTAGTTTTTTTTTTTTAATATTTATTTTTTAGTTTTAGGTGAACACAGTATCTTTATTTTATTTTTATTTTCTGCACACACCAGGCAAGTGCTCTACGGCTTGAGCCACATCCCCAGCCCTGTACTGTAGTGTTGTAAGAAGTGACCATTGTGGGAAACTGGCTAAAGGGTATATGACGTCTTTGGGTATTATTTCTTAGAACTGCGTGTGCATCTACGATCATCTCAAAATAAAAGTTCAGCCAGGGGTGGTGGCACACACGTCCTGTCATCCCAGCAGCTCAGGAGGCTGAGGCAGGAGGATGTTAAGTCCGAGGCCAGCCTCAGCAATTGAGCAAGGCTGTAAGCAACCTAGTGACACCCAGTCTCTAAAACAAAAACAAAACAAAAAAAAAAATCTCCCTCCTCTCTCTCTCTCTCTCTCTCTCTCTCTCTCTCTCTCTCTCTCTCAGATGAGGGTCTTGGGCTGAAGTAATTCCCCTGCCTCAGTCTCCCTTTATTTTTGTTTTTTTGGTACCAAGGATTGAATTCAGGGACCCCCAACCACTGAGCCCTGTCCCCAGCCCTTTTTTATTGAGAGACGGGGACCAGATGTCTGTAGACATGCTTCAACCTGCCTCTGCCTTGTGCCCTGGGGACTTGTGGGGACCCCACAGGTTTACAGCACGTGTGTCTCTGTGTGTGTGTGTGACAGGAACGTGTGTATGCGTGTGTGATGTGCTTTTGGTAACAGGGATTGAACCCAGGGGCCCTCCCCAGCCCTATTCTGTATTTTATTTAGAGACAGGGTCTCCCTGAGTTGCTTAGGGCCTTGCTAAATTAGTGAGGCCATCTTTGAACTCATGATCCTCCTATCTCAGCCTCCCTCTGCTGGGATGACAGGCATCCTCCACCATGCCTGGCCTTAGTGAAAGTTTTTTAACCACCAAATTTTCACCCAATTCCTCCTGTTGCTCCTTCTTAACTCATTCTTTATTAAGACTCACTTCCTCTTCAACAAATAAAAAAAAAATTGGTACCAGGGATCAAATCCAGGGGTGCTCAACTCGGATCCCCTTGCCCAGCCCCTTTTTCTACTTTATTGAGAGACAGGGTCTTGCTGAGTTGCTGAGGGCCTCCTAAGTGGCTGAGGCTGGCCTCCACCTTGCGATCCTCCTGCCTCAGCCTCCCCAGCCGCTGGGATGACAGGCTTGCGCCAAGGCCCGGTGCTGTGACTTTCTGTGAGTGTCCAGGCGCATTGGTGTGTCTCTGCCTAGGTCATCTCAGCGTGTGTGTGTGTGTGTGTGTGTGCGTGTGTGTGTGTGCGGGAGTATGCTGGATTGCACGTTTGGGTGCGCGCGCGTGTGCACACGTTGCCGCGGTGCGGAGTGGGTCCCCGTGGGCACGGGCGCCTGGCGTGCGTGTGTGCCGTGTGCGCGCACCTGGGGCCTGTGTGCACCGTGCACGTGCCGCGCCCGGTGTCGCCTGCGGTCTGCAGGGGACAGATCGGCGCCCTCCCGCGCAGAAGCGGGGTGGGTGTGGGTGGGGGTAGCCCTGACTTGTCCCCGGGCGCGGCCGCCTCGAGTCCAGGCGGGCGGCGCCCGGGCTCCTCCCCGCGGGGCCCGGCACACACACGTGGGCCCGGCGCCGCCTCCCGCGTCCCCACCCACCGCAGCCGCCCAGGTCGCCAAGCGGCCCCTGGGATAAAGTGGCTGCGCAGAAGCCGCGCCCTGTCGCCCTGTCGCCGCAGAGGTGGCTGTGCGCTCAGCTCGCCCAGCCCTGGTCCCGCCGCCCGCCGAGACCCGCGGCGCTCGGGAGGTGACAGCGCCTCTCGGCCCCGTTAACCTGCCTCCCTGTCCCCGCCCCACCCGCGAACGCAGCTACCAGGGGTTCGGGGCGACGCCAGTCCCGCGGCGGGGGTCCCTGGCGCGCTCGGCGTGGCCTCCCGCGCGCTCCTGGGCGCGTGTGCACGATCGTGCGCCTGTGCACGCACGCGCGCCCCCCGGACTCCCTGGCACCAGTCCCCGCCCCCCCCCTGTCACCAACTTGTCCCCATCCGCCGCGGTCTCTTTGCAGCCCCTGGTGGCACCAACGCGACTCGGGGTGAAGTCCGCGGGTTTTCTTCCCTGCCCCCCCCCACCCGGGTGGCATTTCCAAATGACAGCTGCGACCCCGGGCTGTGGGTGACAGGGCAGGAGGCAAAGTTTGTCCGAAGCCTCCGGGGTCGACGACTGGGTCCTGGGAACCCGCCTCCTCGGGGGTGAGGGGGACTTTGCGGGCGCCCCCCCCCAGGGGGACACGCAGGGCGACTCCCCCCCACCCTCCGGGCCACCCCGGGTCGCGCTGGTCCGCGCGCCCAGCCCCATCGGAGCGGATCCTGTAGGAAAAAGTGATGACAGGGAACAAGTAGTTGGGGGAGATCGCAGGCGCCTGGTCCCCGCCCCGGGGAGGGAGGGGACCCAGGAGCCTGTTGGGGGACAGCTGCGAGCTGGCTTCCCGGCTCTGCACCCCGCCAGCCCCCAAGATCGGGATCTGGGGTGGCGGAAGGTGAGCGCCAGGCGCGGGATGGAGGGACCCGGGCTCGCCACCGCGATCGGGGAGCAGCCCCGGGTGGCCTGGCTCTGATCCTGCAGGCGATGTCCCCTGGTGGAGCGCAGGAGCCAGGGCAGAATGGAACCAGGTTGGTGATGGTGTCTGTGTGGCATCTCTGATGGCAGCAATCAGCCAGGAGCATGCACTCCAGAGGGGACTCGAACAGGTCCTTGGAGATTTTCTCTCTCTCTCTCTTTTTTTTGGAGAGAGAGAGAGAGAGCGCGAGAGAGAGCGCGAGCGAGCTGGGTCTCTCTGCAGCTGGGTCCCCACATCCACAGAGCTGCTGCTTGATTGCAGCTAAAATAGTCTTTAAGATGAAGTTTCCTGGAATGATTGGAAATAAACACAGATGGATAAAGGAGAGAGAGAGAAAAAAAAAATCCTAAAAATGAGGCACTTTAAAAAAATAAATAAAGTGAGCATTTTTCTTAAGAACAAATGAGATTTTTTTTTCCTTCTTTTTCTTTCTCCCAGTTGGAGAGAGATTTGCAAGAGATGGATGTCATTTAGAAAAAAAAAAAAGATTAAAAAAAAATCTTGGAACAGGGTTGACCTCCCCTCTACCTAAGAGTCTTTTACCACCACCACCCCTCCTCCGACTCCCCAGATTTCTGACTTGGGAATGTGTCCCCTTTTCTTTCAAGGACCTGAAGATCCTTCCATAATGCCCGAGGAGACCTCTCCCAGGCGGACCCCGCAGAGCATCCCCTACCAGGACCTTCCCCACCTGGTGAACACGGAGGGACAATACCTGCTCTGCAGGTACTGGAAACCCTCAGGGACACCCAGGTGAGTCTTGGTCTCCTGCTCCTCCTCCGTGTCGCCCCCTCTCCTGCGGGTCTCTCTGACCCCCATTTCCCAACACCCCCTTTGAACACTGGGTACAGTCATGTTACCAAAGCCGAATTTCCTGCTTTATCATTTATTTTTATTTATTTATTTTAATTAAGAAGCCAGAATTCTGTTTCTGCGATGACAACTAGGCATCCACCCTATGTCAGTTTGCAAAAAAAGAAAAAAAAATTCCACATGACTTTATTTATCTATTTTGGTGCTGGAGTTGATTTCCTGTGGTCTGGGCAATTCGTTCAACATCAAACCCAAGAGTTAAAAGGTTCCTAAATGCATAAGAAAAAACCACCATCCTGTATATATATGTCACTGATGCGTGTCTTTCTTTTTTTTATTAGTTGTTGATTTGTTGATGGATATTTATTTATGTCTTTTTTTAAAAATTAGTTGTTGATTTGTTGATGGATCTTTATTTATGTCTTTTTTTAAAAATTAGTTGTTGATTTCTTGATGGATCTTTATTTATGTCTTTTTTAAAAAATTAGTTGTTGATTTGTTGATGGATCTTTATTTGTGTCTTTTTTTTTATTAGTTGTTGATTTGTTGAAGGACCTTTATTTATGGATACATGGTGCCCTGAGATTCGAACCCAGGGCCTCACACAGGCCAGGCGAGCCGCTCTACCACTGAGCCACCAGCCTAGGCCCAATGTTTGTGTGTGTCTTTTTTGGGGGGAGGGGGCAGGGCTTGTCTTTTCCTGTTCAATGTGGGCTTCAGAAGGTGACATCCAGGTAGAATTGAGAAGAAAGGGGTCTGGGTGTCTCCTTTGATGCTTTGTTAGGTTACTTGGTGCATATTGGCTGTCAAGGACCCGCCTGGGTGTTGGAAACGGGCCTGGGGACTCGGGTACCAGGAGGCCACCACCGGTGTCTGGCTTCTCTTGGGTGAGGCAGGAAAACCCTGCCTGTGTGTGTTATCTGGAGGAAAAGAGAAGGTGTGTGGAAGCCAGCTGGCTTATGGTTCATGGGGGACGTTGGGATGGCCGGGAAATAGATGTGAGCCTGAAAGGGTACCCTGTGTGATTTTTGCAATGATGGAAATAATCTGCTTCTTGACTGTATCAATGTCAATAACCTGGTGGTGAGATTGTACTGTAGTTTTTTTTTTTTAATATTTATTTTTTAGTTTTAGGTGAACACAGTATCTTTATTTTATTTTTATTTTCTGCACACACCAGGCAAGTGCTCTACGGCTTGAGCCACATCCCCAGCCCTGTACTGTAGTGTTGTAAGAAGTGACCATTGTGGGAAACTGGCTAAAGGGTATATGACGTCTTTGGGTATTATTTCTTAGAACTGCGTGTGCATCTACGATCATCTCAAAATAAAAGTTCAGCCAGGGGTGGTGGCACACACGTCCTGTCATCCCAGCAGCTCAGGAGGCTGAGGCAGGAGGATGTTAAGTCCGAGGCCAGCCTCAGCAATTGAGCAAGGCTGTAAGCAACCTAGTGACACCCAGTCTCTAAAACAAAAACAAAACAAAAAAAAAAATCTCCCTCCTCTCTCTCTCTCTCTCTCTCTCTCTCTCTCTCTCAGATGAGGGTCTTGGGCTGAAGTAATTCCCCTGCCTCAGTCTCCCTTTATTTTTGTTTTTTTGGTACCAAGGATTGAATTCAGGGACCCCCAACCACTGAGCCCTGTCCCCAGCCCTTTTTTATTGAGAGACGGGGACCAGATGTCTGTAGACATGCTTCAACCTGCCTCTGCCTTGTGCCCTGGGGACTTGTGGGGACCCCACAGGTTTACAGCACGTGTGTCTCTGTGTGTGTGTGTGACAGGAACGTGTGTATGGGTGTGTGATGTGCTTTTGGTAACAGGGATTGAACCCAGGGGCCCTCCCCAGCCCTATTCTGTATTTTATTTAGAGACAGGGTCTCCCTGAGTTGCTTAGGGCCTTGCTAAATTAGTGAGGCCATCTTTGAACTCATGATCCTCCTATCTCAGCCTCCCTCTGCTGGGATGACAGGCATCCTCCACCATGCCTGGCCTTAGTGAAAGTTTTTTAACCACCAAATTTTCACCCAATTCCTCCTGTTGCTCCTTCTTAACTCATTCTTTATTAAGACTCACTTCCTCTTCAACAAATAAAAAAAAAAAAATTGGTACCAGGGATCAAATCCAGGGGTGCTCAACTCGGATCCCCTTTCCCAGCCCCTTTTTCTACTTTATTGAGAGACAGGGTCTTGCTGAGTTGCTGAGGGCCTCCTAAGTGGCTGAGGCTGGCCTCCACCTTGCGATCCTCCTGCCTCAGCCTCCCCAGCCGCTGGGATGACAGGCTTGCGCCAAGGCCCGGTGCTGTGACTTTCTGTGAGTGTCCAGGCGCATTGGTGTGTCTCTGCCTAGGTCATCTCAGCGTGTGTGTGTGTGTGTGTGTGCGTGTGTGTGTGTGCGGGAGTATGCTGGATTGCACGTTTGGGTGCGCGCGCGTGTGCACACGTTGCCGCGGTGCGGAGTGGGTCCCCGTGGGCACGGGCGCCTGGCGTGCGTGTGTGCCGTGTGCGCGCACCTGGGGCCTGTGTGCACCGTGCACGTGCCGCGCCCGGTGTCGCCTGCGGTCTGCAGGGGACAGATCGGCGCCCTCCCGCGCAGAAGCGGGGTGGGTGTGGGTGGGGGTAGCCCTGACTTGTCCCCGGGCGCGGCCTCCTCGAGTCCAGGCGGGCGGCGCCCGGGCTCCTCCCCGCGGGGCCCGGCACACACACGTGGGCCCGGCGCCGCCTCCCGCGTCCCCACCCACCGCAGCCGCCCAGGTCGCCAAGCGGCCCCTGGGATAAAGTGGCTGCGCAGAAGCCGCGCCCTGTCGCCCTGTCGCCGCAGAG
Organism: Spermophilus citellus; assembly: GCF_964194105.1. Taxonomy (NCBI): domain Eukaryota; kingdom Metazoa; phylum Chordata; class Mammalia; order Rodentia; family Sciuridae; genus Spermophilus; species Spermophilus citellus. The sequence continues at coordinate 47,847,492 of NC_138198.1, read as the reverse complement.
GTGGCTGTGCGCTCAGCTCGCCCAGCCCTGGTCCCGCCGCCCGCCGAGACCCGCGGCGCTCGGGAGGTGACAGCGCCTCTCGGCCCCGTTAACCTGCCTCCCTGTCCCCGCCCCACCCGCGAACGCAGCTACCAGGGGTTCGGGGCGACGCCAGTCCCGCGGCGGGGGTCCCTGGCGCGTTCGGCGTGGCCTCCCGCGCGCTCCTGGGCGCGTGTGCACGATCGTGCGCCTGTGCACGCACGCGCGCCCCCCGGACTCCCTGGCACCAGTCCCCGCCCCCCCCCTGTCACCAACTTGTCCCCATCCGCCGCGGTCTCTTTGCAGCCCCTGGTGGCACCAACGCGACTCGGGGTGAAGTCCGCGGGTTTTCTTCCCTGCCCCCCCCCACCCGGGTGGCATTTCCAAATGACAGCTGCGACCCCGGGCTGTGGGTGACAGGGCAGGAGGCAAAGTTTGTCCGAAGCCTCCGGGGTCGACGACTGGGTCCTGGGAACCCGCCTCCTCGGGGGTGAGGGGGACTTTGCGGGCGCCCCCCCCCCAGGGGGACACGCAGGGCGACTCCCCCCCACCCTCCGGGCCACCCCGGGTCGCGCTGGTCCGCGCGCCCAGCCCCATCGGAGCGGATCCTGTAGGAAAAAGTGATGACAGGGAACAAGTAGTTGGGGGAGATCGCAGGCGCCTGGTCCCCGCCCCGGGGAGGGAGGGGACCCAGGAGCCTGTTGGGGGACAGCTGCGAGCTGGCTTCCCGGCTCTGCACCCCGCCAGCCCCCAAGATCGGGATCTGGGGTGGCGGGAGGTGAGCGCCAGGCGCGGGATGGAGGGACCCGGGCTCGCCACCGCGATCGGGGAGCAGCCCCGGGTGGCCTGGCTCTGATCCTGCAGGCGATGTCCCCTGGTGGAGCGCAGGAGCCAGGGCAGAACGGAACCAGGTTGGTGATGGTGTCTGTGTGGCATCTCTGATGGCAGCAATCAGCCAGGAGCATGCACTCCAGAGGGGACTCGAACAGGTCCTTGGAGATTTTCTCTCTCTCTCTCTTTTTTTTGGAGAGAGAGAGAGAGAGCGCGAGAGAGAGCGCGAGCGAGCTGGGTCTCTCTGCAGCTGGGTCCCCACATCCACAGAGCTGCTGCTTGATTGCAGCTAAAATAGTCTTTAAGATGAAGTTTCCTGGAATGATTGGAAATAAACACAGATGGATAAAGGAGAGAGAGAGAAAAAAAAATCCTAAAAATGAGGCACTTTAAAAAAATAAATAAAGTGAGCATTTTTCTTAAGAACAAATGAGATTTTTTTTTCCTTCTTTTTCTTTCTCCCAGTTGGAGAGAGATTTGCAAGAGATGGATGTCATTTAGAAAAAAAAAAAAGATTAAAAAAAAATCTTGGAACAGGGTTGACCTCCCCTCTACCTAAGAGTCTTTTACCACCACCACCCCTCCTCCGACTCCCCAGATTTCCGACTTGGGAATGTGTCCCCTTTTCTTTCAAGGACCTGAAGATCCTTCCATAATGCCCGAGGAGACCTCTCCCAGGCGGACCCCGCAGAGCATCCCCTACCAGGACCTTCCCCACCTGGTGAACACGGAGGGACAGTACCTGCTCTGCAGGTACTGGAAACCCTCAGGGACACCCAGGTGAGTCTTGGTCTCCTGCTCCTCCTCCGTGTCGCCCCCTCTCCTGCGGGTCTCTCTGACCCCCATTTCCCAACACCCCCTTTGAACACTGGGTACAGTCATGTTACCAAAGCCGAATTTCCTGCTTTATCATTTATTTTTATTTATTTATTTTAATTAAGAAGCCAGAATTCTGTTTCTGCGATGACAACTAGGCATCCACCCTATGTCAGTTTGCAAAAAAAGAAAAAAAAATTCCACATGACTTTATTTATCTATTTTGGTGCTGGAGTTGATTTCCTGTGGTCTGGGCAATTCGTTCAACATCAAACCCAAGAGTTAAAAGGTTCCTAAATGCATAAGAAAAAACCACCATCCTGTATATATATGTCACTGATGCGTGTCTTTCTTTTTTTTATTAGTTGTTGATTTGTTGATGGATATTTATTTATGTCTTTTTTAAAAAATTAGTTGTTGATTTGTTGATGGATCTTTATTTATGTCTTTTTTTAAAAATTAGTTGTTGATTTCTTGATGGATCTTTATTTATGTCTTTTTTAAAAAATTAGTTGTTGATTTGTTGATGGATCTTTATTTGTGTCTTTTTTTTATTAGTTGTTGATTTGTTGAAGGACCTTTATTTATGGATACATGGTGCCCTGAGATTCGAACCCAGGGCCTCACACAGGCCAGGCGAGCCGCTCTACCACTGAGCCACCAGCCTAGGCCCAATGTTTGTGTGTGTCTTTTTTGGGGGGAGGGGGCAGGGCTTGTCTTTTCCTGTTCAATGTGGGCTTCAGAAGGTGACATCCAGGTAGAATTGAGAAGAAAGGGGTCTGGGTGTCTCCTTTGATGCTTTGTTAGGTTACTTGGTGCATATTGGCTGTCAAGGACCCGCCTGGGTGTTGGAAACGGGCCTGGGGACTCGGGTACCAGGAGGCCACCACCGGTGTCTGGCTTCTCTTGGGTGAGGCAGGAAAACCCTGCCTGTGTGTGTTATCTGGAGGAAAAGAGAAGGTGTGTGGAAGCCAGCTGGCTTATGGTTCATGGGGGACGTTGGGATGGCCGGGAAATAGATGTGAGCCTGAAAGGGTACCCTGTGTGATTTTTGCAATGATGGAAATAATCTGCTTCTTGACTGTATCAATGTCAATAACCTGGTGGTGAGATTGTACTGTAGTTTTTTTTTTTAATATTTATTTTTTAGTTTTAGGTGAACACAGTATCTTTATTTTATTTTTATTTTCTGCACACACCAGGCAAGTGCTCTACGGCTTGAGCCACATCCCCAGCCCTGTACTGTAGTGTTGTAAGAAGTGACCATTGTGGGAAACTGGCTAAAGGGTATATGACGTCTTTGGGTATTATTTCTTAGAACTGCGTGTGCATCTACGATCATCTCAAAATAAAAGTTCAGCCAGGGGTGGTGGCACACACGTCCTGTCATCCCAGCAGCTCAGGAGGCTGAGGCAGGAGGATGTTAAGTCCGAGGCCAGCCTCAGCAATTGAGCAAGGCTGTAAGCAACCTAGTGACACCCAGTCTCTAAAACAAAAACAAAACAAAACAAAAAAAAAAATCTCCCTCCTCTCTCTCTCTCTCTCTCTCTCTCTCTCTCTCTCTCTCTCTCTCAGATGAGGGTCTTGGGCTGAAGTAATTCCCCTGCCTCAGTCTCCCTTTATTTTTGTTTTTTTTGGTACCAAGGATTGAATTCAGGGACCCCCAACCACTGAGCCCTGTCCCCAGCCCTTTTTTATTGAGAGACGGGGACCAGATGTCTGTAGACATGCTTCAACCTGCCTCTGCCTTGTGCCCTGGGGACTTGTGGGGACCCCACAGGTTTACAGCACGTGTGTCTCTGTGTGTGTGTGTGACAGGAACGTGTGTATGCGTGTGTGATGTGCTTTTGGTAACAGGGATTGAACCCAGGGGCCCTCCCCAGCCCTATTCTGTATTTTCTTTAGAGACAGGGTCTCCCTGAGTTGCTTAGGGCCTTGCTAAATTAGTGAGGCCATCTTTGAACTCATGATCCTCCTATCTCAGCCTCCCTCTGCTGGGATGACAGGCATCCTCCACCATGCCTGGCCTTAGTGAAAGTTTTTTAACCACCAAATTTTCACCCAATTCCTCCTGTTGCTCCTTCTTAACTCATTCTTTATTAAGACTCACTTCCTCTTCAACAAATAAAAAAAAAAAATTGGTACCAGGGATCAAATCCAGGGGTGCTCAACTCGGATCCCCTTGCCCAGCCCCTTTTTCTACTTTATTGAGAGACAGGGTCTTGCTGAGTTGCTGAGGGCCTCCTAAGTGGCTGAGGCTGGCCTCCACCTTGCAATCCTCCTGCCTCAGCCTCCCCAGCCGCTGGGATGACAGGCTTGCGCCAAGGCCCGGTGCTGTGACTTTCTGTGAGTGTCCAGGCGCATTGGTGTGTCTCTGCCTAGGTCATCTCAGCGTGTGTGTGTGTGTGTGTGCGTGTGTGTGTGTGCGGGAGTATGCTGGATTGCACGTTTGGGTGCGCGCGCGTGTGCACACGTTGCCGCGGTGCGGAGTGGGTCCCCGTGGGCACGGGCGCCTGGCGTGCGTGTGTGCCGTGTGCGCGCACCTGGGGCCTGTGTGCACCGTGCACGTGCCGCGCCCGGTGTCGCCTGCGGTCTGCAGGGGACAGATCGGCGCCCTCCCGCGCAGAAGCGGGGTGGGTGTGGGTGGGGGTAGCCCTGACTTGTCCCCGGGCGCGGCCTCCTCGAGTCCAGGCGGGCGGCGCCCGGGCTCCTCCCCGCGGGGCCCGGCACACACACGTGGGCCCGGCGCCGCCTCCCGCGTCCCCACCCACCGCAGCCGCCCAGGTCGCCAAGCGGCCCCTGGGATAAAGTGGCTGCGCAGAAGCCGCGCCCTGTCGCCCTGTCGCCGCAGAGGTGGCTGTGCGCTCAGCTCGCCCAGCCCTGGTCCCGCCGCCCGCCGAGACCCGCGGCGCTCGGGAGGTGACAGCGCCTCTCGGCCCCGTTAACCTGCCTCCCTGTCCCCGCCCCACCCGCGAACGCAGCTACCAGGGGTTCGGGGCGACGCCAGTCCCGCGGCGGGGGTCCCTGGCGCGCTCGGCGTGGCCTCCCGCGCGCTCCTGGGCGCGTGTGCACGATCGTGCGCCTGTGCACGCACGCGCGCCCCCCGGACTCCCTGGCACCAGTCCCCGCCCCCCCCCTGTCACCAACTTGTCCCCATCCGCCGTGGTCTCTTTGCAGCCCCTGGTGGCACCAACGCGACTCGGGGTGAAGTCCGCGGGTTTTCTTCCCTGCCCCCCCCCACCCGGGTGGCATTTCCAAATGACAGCTGCGACCCCGGGCTGTGGGTGACAGGGCAGGAGGCAAAGTTTGTCCGAAGCCTCCGGGGTCGACGACTGGGTCCTGGGAACCCGCCTCCTCGGGGGTGAGGGGGACTTTGCGGGCGCCCCCCCCAGGGGGACACGCAGGGCGACTCCCCCCCACCCTCCGGGCCACCCCGGGTCGCGCTGGTCCGCGCGCCCAGCCCCATCGGAGCGGATCCTGTAGGAAAAAGTGATGACAGGGAACAAGTAGTTGGGGGAGATCGCAGGCGCCTGGTCCCCGCCCCGGGGAGGGAGGGGACCCAGGAGCCTGTTGGGGGACAGCTGCGAGCTGGCTTCCCGGCTCTGCACCCCGCCAGCCCCCAAGATCGGGATCTGGGGTGGCGGGAGGTGAGCGCCAGGCGCGGGATGGAGGGACCCGGGCTCGCCACCGCGATCGGGGAGCAGCCCCGGGTGGCCTGGCTCTGATCCTGCAGGCGATGTCCCCTGGTGGAGCGCAGGAGCCAGGGCAGAATGGAACCAGGTTGGTGATGGTGTCTGTGTGGCATCTCTGATGGCAGCAATCAGCCAGGAGCATGCACTCCAGAGGGGACTCGAACAGGTCCTTGGAGATTTTCTCTCTCTCTCTCTTTTTTTTGGAGAGAGAGAGAGAGAGCGCGAGAGAGAGCGCGAGCGAGCTGGGTCTCTCTGCAGCTGGGTCCCCACATCCACAGAGCTGCTGCTTGATTGCAGCTAAAATAGTCTTTAAGATGAAGTTTCCTGGAATGATTGGAAATAAACACAGATGGATAAAGGAGAGAGAGAGAAAAAAAAAATCCTAAAAATGAGGCACTTTAAAAAAATAAATAAAGTGAGCATTTTTCTTAAGAACAAATGAGATTTTTTTTTCCTTCTTTTTCTTTCTCCCAGTTTGAGAGAGTTTTGCAAGAGATGGATGTCATTTAGAAAAAAAAAAAGATTAAAAAAAAATCTTGGAACAGGGTTGACCTCCCCTCTACCTAAGAGTCTTTTACCACCACCACCCCTCCTCCGACTCCCCAGATTTCTGACTTGGGAATGTGTCCCCTTTTCTTTCAAGGACCTGAAGATCCTTCCATAATGCCCGAGGAGACCTCTCCCAGGCGGACCCCGCAGAGCATCCCCTACCAGGACCTTCCCCACCTGGTGAACACGGAGGGACAGTACCTGCTCTGCAGGTACTGGAAACCCTCAGGGACACCCAGGTGAGTCTTGGTCTCCTGCTCCTCCTCCGTGTCGCCCCCTCTCCTGCGGGTCTCTCTGACCCCCATTTCCCAACACCCCCTTTGAACACTGGGTACAGTCATGTTACCAAAGCCGAATTTCCTGCTTTATCATTTATTTTTATTTATTTATTTTAATTAAGAAGCCAGAATTCTGTTTCTGCGATGACAACTAGGCATCCACCCTATGTCAGTTTGCAAAAAAAGAAAAAAAAATTCCACATGACTTTATTTATCTATTTTGGTGCTGGAGTTGATTTCCTGTGGTCTGGGCAATTCGTTCAACATCAAACCCAAGAGTTAAAAGGTTCCTAAATGCATAAGAAAAAACCACCATCCTGTATATATATGTCACTGATGCGTGTCTTTCTTTTTTTTATTAGTTGTTGATTTGTTGATGGATATTTATTTATGTCTTTTTTTAAAAATTAGTTGTTGATTTGTTGATGGATCTTTATTTATGTCTTTTTTTAAAAATTAGTTGTTGATTTCTTGATGGATCTTTATTTATGTCTTTTTTAAAAAATTAGTTGTTGATTTGTTGATGGATCTTTATTTGTGTCTTTTTTTTTATTAGTTGTTGATTTGTTGAAGGACCTTTATTTATGGATACATGGTGCCCTGAGATTCGAACCCAGGGCCTCACACAGGCCAGGCGAGCCGCTCTACCACTGAGCCACCAGCCTAGGCCCAATGTTTGTGTGTGTCTTTTTTGGGGGGAGGGGGCAGGGCTTGTCTTTTCCTGTTCAATGTGGGCTTCAGAAGGTGACATCCAGGTAGAATTGAGAAGAAAGGGGTCTGGGTGTCTCCTTTGATGCTTTGTTAGGTTACTTGGTGCATATTGGCTGTCAAGGACCCGCCTGGGTGTTGGAAACGGGCCTGGGGACTCGGGTACCAGGAGGCCACCACCGGTGTCTGGCTTCTCTTGGGTGAGGCAGGAAAACCCTGCCTGTGTGTGTTATCTGGAGGAAAAGAGAAGGTGTGTGGAAGCCAGCTGGCTTATGGTTCATGGGGGACGTTGGGATGGCCGGGAAATAGATGTGAGCCTGAAAGGGTACCCTGTGTGATTTTTGCAATGATGGAAATAATCTGCTTCTTGACTGTATCAATGTCAATAACCTGGTGGTGAGATTGTACTGTAGTTTTTTTTTTTTAATATTTATTTTTTAGTTTTAGGTGAACACAGTATCTTTATTTTATTTTTATTTTCTGCACACACCAGGCAAGTGCTCTACGGCTTGAGCCACATCCCCAGCCCTGTACTGTAGTGTTGTAAGAAGTGACCATTGTGGGAAACTGGCTAAAGGGTATATGACGTCTTTGGGTATTATTTCTTAGAACTGCGTGTGCATCTACGATCATCTCAAAATAAAAGTTCAGCCAGGGGTGGTGGCACACACGTCCTGTCATCCCAGCAGCTCAGGAGGCTGAGGCAGGAGGATGTTAAGTCCGAGGCCAGCCTCAGCAATTGAGCAAGGCTGTAAGCAACCTAGTGACACCCAGTCTCTAAAACAAAAACAAAACAAAAAAAAAAATCTCCCTCCTCTCTCTCTCTCTCTCTCTCTCTCTCTCTCTCTCTCTCTCTCTCTCAGATGAGGGTCTTGGGCTGAAGTAATTCCCCTGCCTCAGTCTCCCTTTATTTTTGTTTTTTTGGTACCAAGGATTGAATTCAGGGACCCCCAACCACTGAGCCCTGTCCCCAGCCCTTTTTTATTGAGAGACGGGGACCAGATGTCTGTAGACATGCTTCAACCTGCCTCTGCCTTGTGCCCTGGGGACTTGTGGGGACCCCACAGGTTTACAGCACGTGTGTCTCTGTGTGTGTGTGTGACAGGAACGTGTGTATGCGTGTGTGATGTGCTTTTGGTAACAGGGATTGAACCCAGGGGCCCTCCCCAGCCCTATTCTGTATTTTATTTAGAGACAGGGTCTCCCTGAGTTGCTTAGGGCCTTGCTAAATTAGTGAGGCCATCTTTGAACTCATGATCCTCCTATCTCAGCCTCCCTCTGCTGGGATGACAGGCATCCTCCACCATGCCTGGCCTTAGTGAAAGTTTTTTAACCACCAAATTTTCACCCAATTCCTCCTGTTGCTCCTTCTTAACTCATTCTTTATTAAGACTCACTTCCTCTTCAACAAATAAAAAAAAAAAATTGGTACCAGGGATCAAATCCAGGGGTGCTCAACTCGGATCCCCTTTCCCAGCCCCTTTTTCTACTTTATTGAGAGACAGGGTCTTGCTGAGTTGCTGAGGGCCTCCTAAGTGGCTGAGGCTGGCCTCCACCTTGCAATCCTCCTGCCTCAGCCTCCCCAGCCGCTGGGATGACAGGCTTGCGCCAAGGCCCGGTGCTGTGACTTTCTGTGAGTGTCCAGGCGCATTGGTGTGTCTCTGCCTAGGTCATCTCAGCGTGTGTGTGTGTGTGTGTGCGTGTGTGTGTGTGCGGGAGTATGCTGGATTGCACGTTTGGGTGCGCGCGCGTGTGCACACGTTGCCGCGGTGCGGAGTGGGTCCCCGTGGGCACGGGCGCCTGGCGTGCGTGTGTGCCGTGTGCGCGCACCTGGGGCCTGTGTGCACCGTGCACGTGCCGCGCCCGGTGTCGCCTGCGGTCTGCAGGGGACAGATCGGCGCCCTCCTGCGCAGAAGCGGGGTGGGTGTGGGTGGGGGTAGCCCTGACTTGTCCCCGGGCGCGGCCTCCTCGAGTCCAGGCGGGCGGCGCCCGGGCTCCTCCCCGCGGGGCCCGGCACACACACGTGGGCCCGGCGCCGCCTCCCGCGTCCCCACCCACCGCAGCCGCCCAGGTCGCCAAGCGGCCCCTGGGATAAAGTGGCTGCGCAGAAGCCGCGCCCTGTCGCCCTGTCGCCGCAGAGGTGGCTGTGCGCTCAGCTCGCCCAGCCCTGGTCCCGCCGCCCGCCGAGACCCGCGGCGCTCGGGAGGTGACAGCGCCTCTCGGCCCCGTTAACCTGCCTCCCTGTCCCCGCCCCACCCGCGAACGCAGCTACCAGGGGTTCGGGGCGACGCCAGTCCCGCGGCGGGGGTCCCTGGCGCGCTCGGCGTGGCCTCCCGCGCGCTCCTGGGCGCGTGTGCACGATCGTGCGCCTGTGCACGCACGCGCGCCCCCCGGACTCCCTGGCACCAGTCCCCGCCCCCCCCCTGTCACCAACTTGTCCCCATCCGCCGTGGTCTCTTTGCAGCCCCTGGTGGCACCAACGCGACTCGGGGTGAAGTCCGCGGGTTTTCTTCCCTGCCCCCCCCCACCCGGGTGGCATTTCCAAATGACAGCTGCGACCCCGGGCTGTGGGTGACAGGGCAGGAGGCAAAGTTTGTCCGAAGCCTCCGGGGTCGACGACTGGGTCCTGGGAACCCGCCTCCTCGGGGGTGAGGGGGACTTTGCGGGCGCCCCCCCCAGGGGGACACGCAGGGCGACTCCCCCCCACCCTCCGGGCCACCCCGGGTCGCGCTGGTCCGCGCGCCCAGCCCCATCGGAGCGGATCCTGTAGGAAAAAGTGATGACAGGGAACAAGTAGTTGGGGGAGATCGCAGGCGCCTGGTCCCCGCCCCGGGGAGGGAGGGGACCCAGGAGCCTGTTGGGGGACAGCTGCGAGCTGGCTTCCCGGCTCTGCACCCCGCCAGCCCCCAAGATCGGGATCTGGGGTGGCGGGAGGTGAGCGCCAGGCGCGGGATGGAGGGACCCGGGCTCGCCACCGCGATCGGGGAGCAGCCCCGGGTGGCCTGGCTCTGATCCTGCAGGCGATGTCCCCTGGTGGAGCGCAGGAGCCAGGGCAGAATGGAACCAGGTTGGTGATGGTGTCTGTGTGGCATCTCTGATGGCAGCAATCAGCCAGGAGCATGCACTCCAGAGGGGACTCGAACAGGTCCTTGGAGATTTTCTCTCTCTCTCTCTTTTTTTTGGAGAGAGAGAGAGAGAGCGCGAGAGAGAGCGCGAGCGAGCTGGGTCTCTCTGCAGCTGGGTCCCCACATCCACAGAGCTGCTGCTTGATTGCAGCTAAAATAGTCTTTAAGATGAAGTTTCCTGGAATGATTGGAAATAAACACAGATGGATAAAGGAGAGAGAGAGAAAAAAAAAATCCTAAAAATGAGGCACTTTAAAAAAATAAATAAAGTGAGCATTTTTCTTAAGAACAAATGAGATTTTTTTTTCCTTCTTTTTCTTTCTCCCAGTTTGAGAGAGTTTTGCAAGAGATGGATGTCATTTAGAAAAAAAAAAAGATTAAAAAAAAATCTTGGAACAGGGTTGACCTCCCCTCTACCTAAGAGTCTTTTACCACCACCACCCCTCCTCCGACTCCCCAGATTTCTGACTTGGGAATGTGTCCCCTTTTCTTTCAAGGACCTGAAGATCCTTCCATAATGCCCGAGGAGACCTCTCCCAGGCGGACCCCGCAGAGCATCCCCTACCAGGACCTTCCCCACCTGGTGAACACGGAGGGACAGTACCTGCTCTGCAGGTACTGGAAACCCTCAGGGACACCCAGGTGAGTCTTGGTCTCCTGCTCCTCCTCCGTGTCGCCCCCTCTCCTGCGGGTCTCTCTGACCCCCATTTCCCAACACCCCCTTTGAACACTGGGTACAGTCATGTTACCAAAGCCGAATTTCCTGCTTTATCATTTATTTTTATTTATTTATTTTAATTAAGAAGCCAGAATTCTGTTTCTGCGATGACAACTAGGCATCCACCCTATGTCAGTTTGCAAAAAAAGAAAAAAAAATTCCACATGACTTTATTTATCTATTTTGGTGCTGGAGTTGATTTCCTGTGGTCTGGGCAATTCGTTCAACATCAAACCCAAGAGTTAAAAGGTTCCTAAATGCATAAGAAAAAACCACCATCCTGTATATATATGTCACTGATGCGTGTCTTTCTTTTTTTTATTAGTTGTTGATTTGTTGATGGATATTTATTTATGTCTTTTTTTAAAAATTAGTTGTTGATTTGTTGATGGATCTTTATTTATGTCTTTTTTTAAAAATTAGTTGTTGATTTCTTGATGGATCTTTATTTATGTCTTTTTTAAAAAATTAGTTGTTGATTTGTTGATGGATCTTTATTTGTGTCTTTTTTTTTATTAGTTGTTGATTTGTTGAAGGACCTTTATTTATGGATACATGGTGCCCTGAGATTCGAACCCAGGGCCTCACACAGGCCAGGCGAGCCGCTCTACCACTGAGCCACCAGCCTAGGCCCAATGTTTGTGTGTGTCTTTTTTGGGGGGAGGGGGCAGGGCTTGTCTTTTCCTGTTCAATGTGGGCTTCAGAAGGTGACATCCAGGTAGAATTGAGAAGAAAGGGGTCTGGGTGTCTCCTTTGATGCTTTGTTAGGTTACTTGGTGCATATTGGCTGTCAAGGACCCGCCTGGGTGTTGGAAACGGGCCTGGGGACTCGGGTACCAGGAGGCCACCACCGGTGTCTGGCTTCTCTTGGGTGAGGCAGGAAAACCCTGCCTGTGTGTGTTATCTGGAGGAAAAGAGAAGGTGTGTGGAAGCCAGCTGGCTTATGGTTCATGGGGGACGTTGGGATGGCCGGGAAATAGATGTGAGCCTGAAAGGGTACCCTGTGTGATTTTTGCAATGATGGAAATAATCTGCTTCTTGACTGTATCAATGTCAATAACCTGGTGGTGAGATTGTACTGTAGTTTTTTTTTTTTAATATTTATTTTTTAGTTTTAGGTGAACACAGTATCTTTATTTTATTTTTATTTTCTGCACACACCAGGCAAGTGCTCTACGGCTTGAGCCACATCCCCAGCCCTGTACTGTAGTGTTGTAAGAAGTGACCATTGTGGGAAACTGGCTAAAGGGTATATGACGTCTTTGGGTATTATTTCTTAGAACTGCGTGTGCATCTACGATCATCTCAAAATAAAAGTTCAGCCAGGGGTGGTGGCACACACGTCCTGTCATCCCAGCAGCTCAGGAGGCTGAGGCAGGAGGATGTTAAGTCCGAGGCCAGCCTCAGCAATTGAGCAAGGCTGTAAGCAACCTAGTGACACCCAGTCTCTAAAACAAAAACAAAACAAAAAAAAAAATCTCCCTCCTCTCTCTCTCTCTCTCTCTCTCTCTCTCTCTCTCTCTCTCTCTCTCTCAGATGAGGGTCTTGGGCTGAAGTAATTCCCCTGCCTCAGTCTCCCTTTATTTTTGTTTTTTTGGTACCAAGGATTGAATTCAGGGACCCCCAACCACTGAGCCCTGTCCCCAGCCCTTTTTTATTGAGAGACGGGGACCAGATGTCTGTAGACATGCTTCAACCTGCCTCTGCCTTGTGCCCTGGGGACTTGTGGGGACCCCACAGGTTTACAGCACGTGTGTCTCTGTGTGTGTGTGTGACAGGAACGTGTGTATGCGTGTGTGATGTGCTTTTGGTAACAGGGATTGAACCCAGGGGCCCTCCCCAGCCCTATTCTGTATTTTATTTAGAGACAGGGTCTCCCTGAGTTGCTTAGGGCCTTGCTAAATTAGTGAGGCCATCTTTGAACTCATGATCCTCCTATCTCAGCCTCCCTCTGCTGGGATGACAGGCATCCTCCACCATGCCTGGCCTTAGTGAAAGTTTTTTAACCACCAAATTTTCACCCAATTCCTCCTGTTGCTCCTTCTTAACTCATTCTTTATTAAGACTCACTTCCTCTTCAACAAATAAAAAAAAAATTGGTACCAGGGATCAAATCCAGGGGTGCTCAACTCGGATCCCCTTGCCCAGCCCCTTTTTCTACTTTATTGAGAGACAGGGTCTTGCTGAGTTGCTGAGGGCCTCCTAAGTGGCTGAGGCTGGCCTCCACCTTGCGATCCTCCTGCCTCAGCCTCCCCAGCCGCTGGGATGACAGGCTTGCGCCAAGGCCCGGTGCTGTGACTTTCTGTGAGTGTCCAGGCGCATTGGTGTGTCTCTGCCTAGGTCATCTCAGCGTGTGTGTGTGTGTGTGTGTGTGCGTGTGTGTGTGTGCGGGAGTATGCTGGATTGCACGTTTGGGTGCGCGCGCGTGTGCACACGTTGCCGCGGTGCGGAGTGGGTCCCCGTGGGCACGGGCGCCTGGCGTGCGTGTGTGCCGTGTGCGCGCACCTGGGGCCTGTGTGCACCGTGCACGTGCCGCGCCCGGTGTCGCCTGCGGTCTGCAGGGGACAGATCGGCGCCCTCCCGCGCAGAAGCGGGGTGGGTGTGGGTGGGGGTAGCCCTGACTTGTCCCCGGGCGCGGCCGCCTCGAGTCCAGGCGGGCGGCGCCCGGGCTCCTCCCCGCGGGGCCCGGCACACACACGTGGGCCCGGCGCCGCCTCCCGCGTCCCCACCCACCGCAGCCGCCCAGGTCGCCAAGCGGCCCCTGGGATAAAGTGGCTGCGCAGAAGCCGCGCCCTGTCGCCCTGTCGCCGCAGAGGTGGCTGTGCGCTCAGCTCGCCCAGCCCTGGTCCCGCCGCCCGCCGAGACCCGCGGCGCTCGGGAGGTGACAGCGCCTCTCGGCCCCGTTAACCTGCCTCCCTGTCCCCGCCCCACCCGCGAACGCAGCTACCAGGGGTTCGGGGCGACGCCAGTCCCGCGGCGGGGGTCCCTGGCGCGCTCGGCGTGGCCTCCCGCGCGCTCCTGGGCGCGTGTGCACGATCGTGCGCCTGTGCACGCACGCGCGCCCCCCGGACTCCCTGGCACCAGTCCCCGCCCCCCCCCTGTCACCAACTTGTCCCCATCCGCCGCGGTCTCTTTGCAGCCCCTGGTGGCACCAACGCGACTCGGGGTGAAGTCCGCGGGTTTTCTTCCCTGCCCCCCCCCACCCGGGTGGCATTTCCAAATGACAGCTGCGACCCCGGGCTGTGGGTGACAGGGCAGGAGGCAAAGTTTGTCCGAAGCCTCCGGGGTCGACGACTGGGTCCTGGGAACCCGCCTCCTCGGGGGTGAGGGGGACTTTGCGGGCGCCCCCCCCCAGGGGGACACGCAGGGCGACTCCCCCCCACCCTCCGGGCCACCCCGGGTCGCGCTGGTCCGCGCGCCCAGCCCCATCGGAGCGGATCCTGTAGGAAAAAGTGATGACAGGGAACAAGTAGTTGGGGGAGATCGCAGGCGCCTGGTCCCCGCCCCGGGGAGGGAGGGGACCCAGGAGCCTGTTGGGGGACAGCTGCGAGCTGGCTTCCCGGCTCTGCACCCCGCCAGCCCCCAAGATCGGGATCTGGGGTGGCGGAAGGTGAGCGCCAGGCGCGGGATGGAGGGACCCGGGCTCGCCACCGCGATCGGGGAGCAGCCCCGGGTGGCCTGGCTCTGATCCTGCAGGCGATGTCCCCTGGTGGAGCGCAGGAGCCAGGGCAGAATGGAACCAGGTTGGTGATGGTGTCTGTGTGGCATCTCTGATGGCAGCAATCAGCCAGGAGCATGCACTCCAGAGGGGACTCGAACAGGTCCTTGGAGATTTTCTCTCTCTCTCTCTTTTTTTTGGAGAGAGAGAGAGAGAGCGCGAGAGAGAGCGCGAGCGAGCTGGGTCTCTCTGCAGCTGGGTCCCCACATCCACAGAGCTGCTGCTTGATTGCAGCTAAAATAGTCTTTAAGATGAAGTTTCCTGGAATGATTGGAAATAAACACAGATGGATAAAGGAGAGAGAGAGAAAAAAAAAATCCTAAAAATGAGGCACTTTAAAAAAATAAATAAAGTGAGCATTTTTCTTAAGAACAAATGAGATTTTTTTTTCCTTCTTTTTCTTTCTCCCAGTTGGAGAGAGATTTGCAAGAGATGGATGTCATTTAGAAAAAAAAAAAAGATTAAAAAAAAATCTTGGAACAGGGTTGACCTCCCCTCTACCTAAGAGTCTTTTACCACCACCACCCCTCCTCCGACTCCCCAGATTTCTGACTTGGGAATGTGTCCCCTTTTCTTTCAAGGACCTGAAGATCCTTCCATAATGCCCGAGGAGACCTCTCCCAGGCGGACCCCGCAGAGCATCCCCTACCAGGACCTTCCCCACCTGGTGAACACGGAGGGACAATACCTGCTCTGCAGGTACTGGAAACCCTCAGGGACACCCAGGTGAGTCTTGGTCTCCTGCTCCTCCTCCGTGTCGCCCCCTCTCCTGCGGGTCTCTCTGACCCCCATTTCCCAACACCCCCTTTGAACACTGGGTACAGTCATGTTACCAAAGCCGAATTTCCTGCTTTATCATTTATTTTTATTTATTTATTTTAATTAAGAAGCCAGAATTCTGTTTCTGCGATGACAACTAGGCATCCACCCTATGTCAGTTTGCAAAAAAAGAAAAAAAAATTCCACATGACTTTATTTATCTATTTTGGTGCTGGAGTTGATTTCCTGTGGTCTGGGCAATTCGTTCAACATCAAACCCAAGAGTTAAAAGGTTCCTAAATGCATAAGAAAAAACCACCATCCTGTATATATATGTCACTGATGCGTGTCTTTCTTTTTTTTATTAGTTGTTGATTTGTTGATGGATATTTATTTATGTCTTTTTTTAAAAATTAGTTGTTGATTTGTTGATGGATCTTTATTTATGTCTTTTTTTAAAAATTAGTTGTTGATTTCTTGATGGATCTTTATTTATGTCTTTTTTAAAAAATTAGTTGTTGATTTGTTGATGGATCTTTATTTGTGTCTTTTTTTTTATTAGTTGTTGATTTGTTGAAGGACCTTTATTTATGGATACATGGTGCCCTGAGATTCGAACCCAGGGCCTCACACAGGCCAGGCGAGCCGCTCTACCACTGAGCCACCAGCCTAGGCCCAATGTTTGTGTGTGTCTTTTTTGGGGGGAGGGGGCAGGGCTTGTCTTTTCCTGTTCAATGTGGGCTTCAGAAGGTGACATCCAGGTAGAATTGAGAAGAAAGGGGTCTGGGTGTCTCCTTTGATGCTTTGTTAGGTTACTTGGTGCATATTGGCTGTCAAGGACCCGCCTGGGTGTTGGAAACGGGCCTGGGGACTCGGGTACCAGGAGGCCACCACCGGTGTCTGGCTTCTCTTGGGTGAGGCAGGAAAACCCTGCCTGTGTGTGTTATCTGGAGGAAAAGAGAAGGTGTGTGGAAGCCAGCTGGCTTATGGTTCATGGGGGACGTTGGGATGGCCGGGAAATAGATGTGAGCCTGAAAGGGTACCCTGTGTGATTTTTGCAATGATGGAAATAATCTGCTTCTTGACTGTATCAATGTCAATAACCTGGTGGTGAGATTGTACTGTAGTTTTTTTTTTTTAATATTTATTTTTTAGTTTTAGGTGAACACAGTATCTTTATTTTATTTTTATTTTCTGCACACACCAGGCAAGTGCTCTACGGCTTGAGCCACATCCCCAGCCCTGTACTGTAGTGTTGTAAGAAGTGACCATTGTGGGAAACTGGCTAAAGGGTATATGACGTCTTTGGGTATTATTTCTTAGAACTGCGTGTGCATCTACGATCATCTCAAAATAAAAGTTCAGCCAGGGGTGGTGGCACACACGTCCTGTCATCCCAGCAGCTCAGGAGGCTGAGGCAGGAGGATGTTAAGTCCGAGGCCAGCCTCAGCAATTGAGCAAGGCTGTAAGCAACCTAGTGACACCCAGTCTCTAAAACAAAAACAAAACAAAAAAAAAAATCTCCCTCCTCTCTCTCTCTCTCTCTCTCTCTCTCTCTCTCTCAGATGAGGGTCTTGGGCTGAAGTAATTCCCCTGCCTCAGTCTCCCTTTATTTTTGTTTTTTTGGTACCAAGGATTGAATTCAGGGACCCCCAACCACTGAGCCCTGTCCCCAGCCCTTTTTTATTGAGAGACGGGGACCAGATGTCTGTAGACATGCTTCAACCTGCCTCTGCCTTGTGCCCTGGGGACTTGTGGGGACCCCACAGGTTTACAGCACGTGTGTCTCTGTGTGTGTGTGTGACAGGAACGTGTGTATGGGTGTGTGATGTGCTTTTGGTAACAGGGATTGAACCCAGGGGCCCTCCCCAGCCCTATTCTGTATTTTATTTAGAGACAGGGTCTCCCTGAGTTGCTTAGGGCCTTGCTAAATTAGTGAGGCCATCTTTGAACTCATGATCCTCCTATCTCAGCCTCCCTCTGCTGGGATGACAGGCATCCTCCACCATGCCTGGCCTTAGTGAAAGTTTTTTAACCACCAAATTTTCACCCAATTCCTCCTGTTGCTCCTTCTTAACTCATTCTTTATTAAGACTCACTTCCTCTTCAACAAATAAAAAAAAAAAAATTGGTACCAGGGATCAAATCCAGGGGTGCTCAACTCGGATCCCCTTTCCCAGCCCCTTTTTCTACTTTATTGAGAGACAGGGTCTTGCTGAGTTGCTGAGGGCCTCCTAAGTGGCTGAGGCTGGCCTCCACCTTGCGATCCTCCTGCCTCAGCCTCCCCAGCCGCTGGGATGACAGGCTTGCGCCAAGGCCCGGTGCTGTGACTTTCTGTGAGTGTCCAGGCGCATTGGTGTGTCTCTGCCTAGGTCATCTCAGCGTGTGTGTGTGTGTGTGTGTGCGTGTGTGTGTGTGCGGGAGTATGCTGGATTGCACGTTTGGGTGCGCGCGCGTGTGCACACGTTGCCGCGGTGCGGAGTGGGTCCCCGTGGGCACGGGCGCCTGGCGTGCGTGTGTGCCGTGTGCGCGCACCTGGGGCCTGTGTGCACCGTGCACGTGCCGCGCCCGGTGTCGCCTGCGGTCTGCAGGGGACAGATCGGCGCCCTCCCGCGCAGAAGCGGGGTGGGTGTGGGTGGGGGTAGCCCTGACTTGTCCCCGGGCGCGGCCTCCTCGAGTCCAGGCGGGCGGCGCCCGGGCTCCTCCCCGCGGGGCCCGGCACACACACGTGGGCCCGGCGCCGCCTCCCGCGTCCCCACCCACCGCAGCCGCCCAGGTCGCCAAGCGGCCCCTGGGATAAAGTGGCTGCGCAGAAGCCGCGCCCTGTCGCCCTGTCGCCGCAGAGGTGGCTGTGCGCTCAGCTCGCCCAGCCCTGGTCCCGCCGCCCGCCGAGACCCGCGGCGCTCGGGAGGTGACAGCGCCTCTCGGCCCCGTTAACCTGCCTCCCTGTCCCCGCCCCACCCGCGAACGCAGCTACCAGGGGTTCGGGGCGACGCCAGTCCCGCGGCGGGGGTCCCTGGCGCGTTCGGCGTGGCCTCCCGCGCGCTCCTGGGCGCGTGTGCACGATCGTGCGCCTGTGCACGCACGCGCGCCCCCCGGACTCCCTGGCACCAGTCCCCGCCCCCCCCCTGTCACCAACTTGTCCCCATCCGCTGCGGTCTCTTTGCAGCCCCTGGTGGCACCAACGCGACTCGGGGTGAAGTCCGCGGGTTTTCTTCCCTGCCCCCCCCCACCCGGGTGGCATTTCCAAATGACAGCTGCGACCCCGGGCTGTGGGTGACAGGGCAGGAGGCAAAGTTTGTCCGAAGCCTCCGGGGTCGACGACTGGGTCCTGGGAACCCGCCTCCTCGGGGGTGAGGGGGACTTTGCGGGCGCCCCCCCCCCAGGGGGACACGCAGGGCGACTCCCCCCCACCCTCCGGGCCACCCCGGGTCGCGCTGGTCCGCGCGCCCAGCCCCATCGGAGCGGATCCTGTAGGAAAAAGTGATGACAGGGAACAAGTAGTTGGGGGAGATCGCAGGCGCCTGGTCCCCGCCCCGGGGAGGGAGGGGACCCAGGAGCCTGTTGGGGGACAGCTGCGAGCTGGCTTCCCGGCTCTGCACCCCGCCAGCCCCCAAGATCGGGATCTGGGGTGGCGGGAGGTGAGCGCCAGGCGCGGGATGGAGGGACCCGGGCTCGCCACCGCGATCGGGGAGCAGCCCCGGGTGGCCTGGCTCTGATCCTGCAGGCGATGTCCCCTGGTGGAGCGCAGGAGCCAGGGCAGAACGGAACCAGGTTGGTGATGGTGTCTGTGTGGCATCTCTGATGGCAGCAATCAGCCAGGAGCATGCACTCCAGAGGGGACTCGAACAGGTCCTTGGAGATTTTCTCTCTCTCTCTCTTTTTTTTGGAGAGAGAGAGAGAGAGCGCGAGAGAGAGCGCGAGCGAGCTGGGTCTCTCTGCAGCTGGGTCCCCACATCCACAGAGCTGCTGCTTGATTGCAGCTAAAATAGTCTTTAAGATGAAGTTTCCTGGAATGATTGGAAATAAACACAGATGGATAAAGGAGAGAGAGAGAAAAAAAAATCCTAAAAATGAGGCACTTTAAAAAAATAAATAAAGTGAGCATTTTTCTTAAGAACAAATGAGATTTTTTTTTCCTTCTTTTTCTTTCTCCCAGTTGGAGAGAGATTTGCAAGAGATGGATGTCATTTAGAAAAAAAAAAAAGATTAAAAAAAAATCTTGGAACAGGGTTGACCTCCCCTCTACCTAAGAGTCTTTTACCACCACCACCCCTCCTCCGACTCCCCAGATTTCCGACTTGGGAATGTGTCCCCTTTTCTTTCAAGGACCTGAAGATCCTTCCATAATGCCCGAGGAGACCTCTCCCAGGCGGACCCCGCAGAGCATCCCCTACCAGGACCTTCCCCACCTGGTGAACACGGAGGGACAGTACCTGCTCTGCAGGTACTGGAAACCCTCAGGGACACCCAGGTGAGTCTTGGTCTCCTGCTCCTCCTCCGTGTCGCCCCCTCTCCTGCGGGTCTCTCTGACCCCCATTTCCCAACACCCCCTTTGAACACTGGGTACAGTCATGTTACCAAAGCCGAATTTCCTGCTTTATCATTTATTTTTATTTATTTATTTTAATTAAGAAGCCAGAATTCTGTTTCTGCGATGACAACTAGGCATCCACCCTATGTCAGTTTGCAAAAAAAGAAAAAAAAATTCCACATGACTTTATTTATCTATTTTGGTGCTGGAGTTGATTTCCTGTGGTCTGGGCAATTCGTTCAACATCAAACCCAAGAGTTAAAAGGTTCCTAAATGCATAAGAAAAAACCACCATCCTGTATATATATGTCACTGATGCGTGTCTTTCTTTTTTTTATTAGTTGTTGATTTGTTGATGGATATTTATTTATGTCTTTTTTAAAAAATTAGTTGTTGATTTGTTGATGGATCTTTATTTATGTCTTTTTTTAAAAATTAGTTGTTGATTTCTTGATGGATCTTTATTTATGTCTTTTTTAAAAAATTAGTTGTTGATTTGTTGATGGATCTTTATTTGTGTCTTTTTTTTATTAGTTGTTGATTTGTTGAAGGACCTTTATTTATGGATACATGGTGCCCTGAGATTCGAACCCAGGGCCTCACACAGGCCAGGCGAGCCGCTCTACCACTGAGCCACCAGCCTAGGCCCAATGTTTGTGTGTGTCTTTTTTGGGGGGAGGGGGCAGGGCTTGTCTTTTCCTGTTCAATGTGGGCTTCAGAAGGTGACATCCAGGTAGAATTGAGAAGAAAGGGGTCTGGGTGTCTCCTTTGATGCTTTGTTAGGTTACTTGGTGCATATTGGCTGTCAAGGACCCGCCTGGGTGTTGGAAACGGGCCTGGGGACTCGGGTACCAGGAGGCCACCACCGGTGTCTGGCTTCTCTTGGGTGAGGCAGGAAAACCCTGCCTGTGTGTGTTATCTGGAGGAAAAGAGAAGGTGTGTGGAAGCCAGCTGGCTTATGGTTCATGGGGGACGTTGGGATGGCCGGGAAATAGATGTGAGCCTGAAAGGGTACCCTGTGTGATTTTTGCAATGATGGAAATAATCTGCTTCTTGACTGTATCAATGTCAATAACCTGGTGGTGAGATTGTACTGTAGTTTTTTTTTTTAATATTTATTTTTTAGTTTTAGGTGAACACAGTATCTTTATTTTATTTTTATTTTCTGCACACACCAGGCAAGTGCTCTACGGCTTGAGCCACATCCCCAGCCCTGTACTGTAGTGTTGTAAGAAGTGACCATTGTGGGAAACTGGCTAAAGGGTATATGACGTCTTTGGGTATTATTTCTTAGAACTGCGTGTGCATCTACGATCATCTCAAAATAAAAGTTCAGCCAGGGGTGGTGGCACACACGTCCTGTCATCCCAGCAGCTCAGGAGGCTGAGGCAGGAGGATGTTAAGTCCGAGGCCAGCCTCAGCAATTGAGCAAGGCTGTAAGCAACCTAGTGACACCCAGTCTCTAAAACAAAAACAAAACAAAACAAAAAAAAAAATCTCCCTCCTCTCTCTCTCTCTCTCTCTCTCTCTCTCTCTCTCTCTCTCTCTCAGATGAGGGTCTTGGGCTGAAGTAATTCCCCTGCCTCAGTCTCCCTTTATTTTTGTTTTTTTTGGTACCAAGGATTGAATTCAGGGACCCCCAACCACTGAGCCCTGTCCCCAGCCCTTTTTTATTGAGAGACGGGGACCAGATGTCTGTAGACATGCTTCAACCTGCCTCTGCCTTGTGCCCTGGGGACTTGTGGGGACCCCACAGGTTTACAGCACGTGTGTCTCTGTGTGTGTGTGTGACAGGAACGTGTGTATGCGTGTGTGATGTGCTTTTGGTAACAGGGATTGAACCCAGGGGCCCTCCCCAGCCCTATTCTGTATTTTCTTTAGAGACAGGGTCTCCCTGAGTTGCTTAGGGCCTTGCTAAATTAGTGAGGCCATCTTTGAACTCATGATCCTCCTATCTCAGCCTCCCTCTGCTGGGATGACAGGCATCCTCCACCATGCCTGGCCTTAGTGAAAGTTTTTTAACCACCAAATTTTCACCCAATTCCTCCTGTTGCTCCTTCTTAACTCATTCTTTATTAAGACTCACTTCCTCTTCAACAAATAAAAAAAAAAAATTGGTACCAGGGATCAAATCCAGGGGTGCTCAACTCGGATCCCCTTGCCCAGCCCCTTTTTCTACTTTATTGAGAGACAGGGTCTTGCTGAGTTGCTGAGGGCCTCCTAAGTGGCTGAGGCTGGCCTCCACCTTGCAATCCTCCTGCCTCAGCCTCCCCAGCCGCTGGGATGACAGGCTTGCGCCAAGGCCCGGTGCTGTGACTTTCTGTGAGTGTCCAGGCGCATTGGTGTGTCTCTGCCTAGGTCATCTCAGCGTGTGTGTGTGTGTGTGTGCGTGTGTGTGTGTGCGGGAGTATGCTGGATTGCACGTTTGGGTGCGCGCGCGTGTGCACACGTTGCCGCGGTGCGGAGTGGGTCCCCGTGGGCACGGGCGCCTGGCGTGCGTGTGTGCCGTGTGCGCGCACCTGGGGCCTGTGTGCACCGTGCACGTGCCGCGCCCGGTGTCGCCTGCGGTCTGCAGGGGACAGATCGGCGCCCTCCCGCGCAGAAGCGGGGTGGGTGTGGGTGGGGGTAGCCCTGACTTGTCCCCGGGCGCGGCCTCCTCGAGTCCAGGCGGGCGGCGCCCGGGCTCCTCCCCGCGGGGCCCGGCACACACACGTGGGCCCGGCGCCGCCTCCCGCGTCCCCACCCACCGCAGCCGCCCAGGTCGCCAAGCGGCCCCTGGGATAAAGTGGCTGCGCAGAAGCCGCGCCCTGTCGCCCTGTCGCCGCAGAGGTGGCTGTGCGCTCAGCTCGCCCAGCCCTGGTCCCGCCGCCCGCCGAGACCCGCGGCGCTCGGGAGGTGACAGCGCCTCTCGGCCCCGTTAACCTGCCTCCCTGTCCCCGCCCCACCCGCGAACGCAGCTACCAGGGGTTCGGGGCGACGCCAGTCCCGCGGCGGGGGTCCCTGGCGCGCTCGGCGTGGCCTCCCGCGCGCTCCTGGGCGCGTGTGCACGATCGTGCGCCTGTGCACGCACGCGCGCCCCCCGGACTCCCTGGCACCAGTCCCCGCCCCCCCCCTGTCACCAACTTGTCCCCATCCGCCGCGGTCTCTTTGCAGCCCCTGGTGGCACCAACGCGACTCGGGGTGAAGTCCGCGGGTTTTCTTCCCTGCCCCCCCCCACCCGGGTGGCATTTCCAAATGACAGCTGCGACCCCGGGCTGTGGGTGACAGGGCAGGAGGCAAAGTTTGTCCGAAGCCTCCGGGGTCGACGACTGGGTCCTGGGAACCCGCCTCCTCGGGGGTGAGGGGGACTTTGCGGGCGCCCCCCCCAGGGGGACACGCAGGGCGACTCCCCCCCACCCTCCGGGCCACCCCGGGTCGCGCTGGTCCGCGCGCCCAGCCCCATCGGAGCGGATCCTGTAGGAAAAAGTGATGACAGGGAACAAGTAGTTGGGGGAGATCGCAGGCGCCTGGTCCCCGCCCCGGGGAGGGAGGGGACCCAGGAGCCTGTTGGGGGACAGCTGCGAGCTGGCTTCCCGGCTCTGCACCCCGCCAGCCCCCAAGATCGGGATCTGGGGTGGCGGGAGGTGAGCGCCAGGCGCGGGATGGAGGGACCCGGGCTCGCCACCGCGATCGGGGAGCAGCCCCGGGTGGCCTGGCTCTGATCCTGCAGGCGATGTCCCCTGGTGGAGCGCAGGAGCCAGGGCAGAATGGAACCAGGTTGGTGATGGTGTCTGTGTGGCATCTCTGATGGCAGCAATCAGCCAGGAGCATGCACTCCAGAGGGGACTCGAACAGGTCCTTGGAGATTTTCTCTCTCTCTCTCTTTTTTTTGGAGAGAGAGAGAGAGAGCGCGAGAGAGAGCGCGAGCGAGCTGGGTCTCTCTGCAGCTGGGTCCCCACATCCACAGAGCTGCTGCTTGATTGCAGCTAAAATAGTCTTTAAGATGAAGTTTCCTGGAATGATTGGAAATAAACACAGATGGATAAAGGAGAGAGAGAGAAAAAAAAAATCCTAAAAATGAGGCACTTTAAAAAAATAAATAAAGTGAGCATTTTTCTTAAGAACAAATGAGATTTTTTTTTCCTTCTTTTTCTTTCTCCCAGTTTGAGAGAGTTTTGCAAGAGATGGATGTCATTTAGAAAAAAAAAAAGATTAAAAAAAAATCTTGGAACAGGGTTGACCTCCCCTCTACCTAAGAGTCTTTTACCACCACCACCCCTCCTCCGACTCCCCAGATTTCTGACTTGGGAATGTGTCCCCTTTTCTTTCAAGGACCTGAAGATCCTTCCATAATGCCCGAGGAGACCTCTCCCAGGCGGACCCCGCAGAGCATCCCCTACCAGGACCTTCCCCACCTGGTGAACACGGAGGGACAGTACCTGCTCTGCAGGTACTGGAAACCCTCAGGGACACCCAGGTGAGTCTTGGTCTCCTGCTCCTCCTCCGTGTCGCCCCCTCTCCTGCGGGTCTCTCTGACCCCCATTTCCCAACACCCCCTTTGAACACTGGGTACAGTCATGTTACCAAAGCCGAATTTCCTGCTTTATCATTTATTTTTATTTATTTATTTTAATTAAGAAGCCAGAATTCTGTTTCTGCGATGACAACTAGGCATCCACCCTATGTCAGTTTGCAAAAAAAGAAAAAAAAATTCCACATGACTTTATTTATCTATTTTGGTGCTGGAGTTGATTTCCTGTGGTCTGGGCAATTCGTTCAACATCAAACCCAAGAGTTAAAAGGTTCCTAAATGCATAAGAAAAAACCACCATCCTGTATATATATGTCACTGATGCGTGTCTTTCTTTTTTTTATTAGTTGTTGATTTGTTGATGGATATTTATTTATGTCTTTTTTTAAAAATTAGTTGTTGATTTGTTGATGGATCTTTATTTATGTCTTTTTTTAAAAATTAGTTGTTGATTTCTTGATGGATCTTTATTTATGTCTTTTTTAAAAAATTAGTTGTTGATTTGTTGATGGATCTTTATTTGTGTCTTTTTTTTTATTAGTTGTTGATTTGTTGAAGGACCTTTATTTATGGATACATGGTGCCCTGAGATTCGAACCCAGGGCCTCACACAGGCCAGGCGAGCCGCTCTACCACTGAGCCACCAGCCTAGGCCCAATGTTTGTGTGTGTCTTTTTTGGGGGGAGGGGGCAGGGCTTGTCTTTTCCTGTTCAATGTGGGCTTCAGAAGGTGACATCCAGGTAGAATTGAGAAGAAAGGGGTCTGGGTGTCTCCTTTGATGCTTTGTTAGGTTACTTGGTGCATATTGGCTGTCAAGGACCCGCCTGGGTGTTGGAAACGGGCCTGGGGACTCGGGTACCAGGAGGCCACCACCGGTGTCTGGCTTCTCTTGGGTGAGGCAGGAAAACCCTGCCTGTGTGTGTTATCTGGAGGAAAAGAGAAGGTGTGTGGAAGCCAGCTGGCTTATGGTTCATGGGGGACGTTGGGATGGCCGGGAAATAGATGTGAGCCTGAAAGGGTACCCTGTGTGATTTTTGCAATGATGGAAATAATCTGCTTCTTGACTGTATCAATGTCAATAACCTGGTGGTGAGATTGTACTGTAGTTTTTTTTTTTTAATATTTATTTTTTAGTTTTAGGTGAACACAGTATCTTTATTTTATTTTTATTTTCTGCACACACCAGGCAAGTGCTCTACGGCTTGAGCCACATCCCCAGCCCTGTACTGTAGTGTTGTAAGAAGTGACCATTGTGGGAAACTGGCTAAAGGGTATATGACGTCTTTGGGTATTATTTCTTAGAACTGCGTGTGCATCTACGATCATCTCAAAATAAAAGTTCAGCCAGGGGTGGTGGCACACACGTCCTGTCATCCCAGCAGCTCAGGAGGCTGAGGCAGGAGGATGTTAAGTCCGAGGCCAGCCTCAGCAATTGAGCAAGGCTGTAAGCAACCTAGTGACACCCAGTCTCTAAAACAAAAACAAAACAAAAAAAAAAATCTCCCTCCTCTCTCTCTCTCTCTCTCTCTCTCTCTCTCTCTCTCTCTCTCTCAGATGAGGGTCTTGGGCTGAAGTAATTCCCCTGCCTCAGTCTCCCTTTATTTTTGTTTTTTTGGTACCAAGGATTGAATTCAGGGACCCCCAACCACTGAGCCCTGTCCCCAGCCCTTTTTTATTGAGAGACGGGGACCAGATGTCTGTAGACATGCTTCAACCTGCCTCTGCCTTGTGCCCTGGGGACTTGTGGGGACCCCACAGGTTTACAGCACGTGTGTCTCTGTGTGTGTGTGTGACAGGAACGTGTGTATGCGTGTGTGATGTGCTTTTGGTAACAGGGATTGAACCCAGGGGCCCTCCCCAGCCCTATTCTGTATTTTATTTAGAGACAGGGTCTCCCTGAGTTGCTTAGGGCCTTGCTAAATTAGTGAGGCCATCTTTGAACTCATGATCCTCCTATCTCAGCCTCCCTCTGCTGGGATGACAGGCATCCTCCACCATGCCTGGCCTTAGTGAAAGTTTTTTAACCACCAAATTTTCACCCAATTCCTCCTGTTGCTCCTTCTTAACTCATTCTTTATTAAGACTCACTTCCTCTTCAACAAATAAAAAAAAAATTGGTACCAGGGATCAAATCCAGGGGTGCTCAACTCGGATCCCCTTGCCCAGCCCCTTTTTCTACTTTATTGAGAGACAGGGTCTTGCTGAGTTGCTGAGGGCCTCCTAAGTGGCTGAGGCTGGCCTCCACCTTGCGATCCTCCTGCCTCAGCCTCCCCAGCCGCTGGGATGACAGGCTTGCGCCAAGGCCCGGTGCTGTGACTTTCTGTGAGTGTCCAGGCGCATTGGTGTGTCTCTGCCTAGGTCATCTCAGCGTGTGTGTGTGTGTGTGTGTGTGCGTGTGTGTGTGTGCGGGAGTATGCTGGATTGCACGTTTGGGTGCGCGCGCGTGTGCACACGTTGCCGCGGTGCGGAGTGGGTCCCCGTGGGCACGGGCGCCTGGCGTGCGTGTGTGCCGTGTGCGCGCACCTGGGGCCTGTGTGCACCGTGCACGTGCCGCGCCCGGTGTCGCCTGCGGTCTGCAGGGGACAGATCGGCGCCCTCCCGCGCAGAAGCGGGGTGGGTGTGGGTGGGGGTAGCCCTGACTTGTCCCCGGGCGCGGCCGCCTCGAGTCCAGGCGGGCGGCGCCCGGGCTCCTCCCCGCGGGGCCCGGCACACACACGTGGGCCCGGCGCCGCCTCCCGCGTCCCCACCCACCGCAGCCGCCCAGGTCGCCAAGCGGCCCCTGGGATAAAGTGGCTGCGCAGAAGCCGCGCCCTGTCGCCCTGTCGCCGCAGAGGTGGCTGTGCGCTCAGCTCGCCCAGCCCTGGTCCCGCCGCCCGCCGAGACCCGCGGCGCTCGGGAGGTGACAGCGCCTCTCGGCCCCGTTAACCTGCCTCCCTGTCCCCGCCCCACCCGCGAACGCAGCTACCAGGGGTTCGGGGCGACGCCAGTCCCGCGGCGGGGGTCCCTGGCGCGCTCGGCGTGGCCTCC
Organism: Spermophilus citellus; assembly: GCF_964194105.1. Taxonomy (NCBI): domain Eukaryota; kingdom Metazoa; phylum Chordata; class Mammalia; order Rodentia; family Sciuridae; genus Spermophilus; species Spermophilus citellus. Next base: position 47,820,209 of record NC_138198.1, on the reverse strand, counting down.
CGCGCGCTCCTGGGCGCGTGTGCACGATCGTGCGCCTGTGCACGCACGCGCGCCCCCCGGACTCCCTGGCACCAGTCCCCGCCCCCCCCCTGTCACCAACTTGTCCCCATCCGCCGCGGTCTCTTTGCAGCCCCTGGTGGCACCAACGCGACTCGGGGTGAAGTCCGCGGGTTTTCTTCCCTGCCCCCCCCCACCCGGGTGGCATTTCCAAATGACAGCTGCGACCCCGGGCTGTGGGTGACAGGGCAGGAGGCAAAGTTTGTCCGAAGCCTCCGGGGTCGACGACTGGGTCCTGGGAACCCGCCTCCTCGGGGGTGAGGGGGACTTTGCGGGCGCCCCCCCCCAGGGGGACACGCAGGGCGACTCCCCCCCACCCTCCGGGCCACCCCGGGTCGCGCTGGTCCGCGCGCCCAGCCCCATCGGAGCGGATCCTGTAGGAAAAAGTGATGACAGGGAACAAGTAGTTGGGGGAGATCGCAGGCGCCTGGTCCCCGCCCCGGGGAGGGAGGGGACCCAGGAGCCTGTTGGGGGACAGCTGCGAGCTGGCTTCCCGGCTCTGCACCCCGCCAGCCCCCAAGATCGGGATCTGGGGTGGCGGAAGGTGAGCGCCAGGCGCGGGATGGAGGGACCCGGGCTCGCCACCGCGATCGGGGAGCAGCCCCGGGTGGCCTGGCTCTGATCCTGCAGGCGATGTCCCCTGGTGGAGCGCAGGAGCCAGGGCAGAATGGAACCAGGTTGGTGATGGTGTCTGTGTGGCATCTCTGATGGCAGCAATCAGCCAGGAGCATGCACTCCAGAGGGGACTCGAACAGGTCCTTGGAGATTTTCTCTCTCTCTCTCTTTTTTTTGGAGAGAGAGAGAGAGAGCGCGAGAGAGAGCGCGAGCGAGCTGGGTCTCTCTGCAGCTGGGTCCCCACATCCACAGAGCTGCTGCTTGATTGCAGCTAAAATAGTCTTTAAGATGAAGTTTCCTGGAATGATTGGAAATAAACACAGATGGATAAAGGAGAGAGAGAGAAAAAAAAAATCCTAAAAATGAGGCACTTTAAAAAAATAAATAAAGTGAGCATTTTTCTTAAGAACAAATGAGATTTTTTTTTCCTTCTTTTTCTTTCTCCCAGTTGGAGAGAGATTTGCAAGAGATGGATGTCATTTAGAAAAAAAAAAAAGATTAAAAAAAAATCTTGGAACAGGGTTGACCTCCCCTCTACCTAAGAGTCTTTTACCACCACCACCCCTCCTCCGACTCCCCAGATTTCTGACTTGGGAATGTGTCCCCTTTTCTTTCAAGGACCTGAAGATCCTTCCATAATGCCCGAGGAGACCTCTCCCAGGCGGACCCCGCAGAGCATCCCCTACCAGGACCTTCCCCACCTGGTGAACACGGAGGGACAATACCTGCTCTGCAGGTACTGGAAACCCTCAGGGACACCCAGGTGAGTCTTGGTCTCCTGCTCCTCCTCCGTGTCGCCCCCTCTCCTGCGGGTCTCTCTGACCCCCATTTCCCAACACCCCCTTTGAACACTGGGTACAGTCATGTTACCAAAGCCGAATTTCCTGCTTTATCATTTATTTTTATTTATTTATTTTAATTAAGAAGCCAGAATTCTGTTTCTGCGATGACAACTAGGCATCCACCCTATGTCAGTTTGCAAAAAAAGAAAAAAAAATTCCACATGACTTTATTTATCTATTTTGGTGCTGGAGTTGATTTCCTGTGGTCTGGGCAATTCGTTCAACATCAAACCCAAGAGTTAAAAGGTTCCTAAATGCATAAGAAAAAACCACCATCCTGTATATATATGTCACTGATGCGTGTCTTTCTTTTTTTTATTAGTTGTTGATTTGTTGATGGATATTTATTTATGTCTTTTTTTAAAAATTAGTTGTTGATTTGTTGATGGATCTTTATTTATGTCTTTTTTTAAAAATTAGTTGTTGATTTCTTGATGGATCTTTATTTATGTCTTTTTTAAAAAATTAGTTGTTGATTTGTTGATGGATCTTTATTTGTGTCTTTTTTTTTATTAGTTGTTGATTTGTTGAAGGACCTTTATTTATGGATACATGGTGCCCTGAGATTCGAACCCAGGGCCTCACACAGGCCAGGCGAGCCGCTCTACCACTGAGCCACCAGCCTAGGCCCAATGTTTGTGTGTGTCTTTTTTGGGGGGAGGGGGCAGGGCTTGTCTTTTCCTGTTCAATGTGGGCTTCAGAAGGTGACATCCAGGTAGAATTGAGAAGAAAGGGGTCTGGGTGTCTCCTTTGATGCTTTGTTAGGTTACTTGGTGCATATTGGCTGTCAAGGACCCGCCTGGGTGTTGGAAACGGGCCTGGGGACTCGGGTACCAGGAGGCCACCACCGGTGTCTGGCTTCTCTTGGGTGAGGCAGGAAAACCCTGCCTGTGTGTGTTATCTGGAGGAAAAGAGAAGGTGTGTGGAAGCCAGCTGGCTTATGGTTCATGGGGGACGTTGGGATGGCCGGGAAATAGATGTGAGCCTGAAAGGGTACCCTGTGTGATTTTTGCAATGATGGAAATAATCTGCTTCTTGACTGTATCAATGTCAATAACCTGGTGGTGAGATTGTACTGTAGTTTTTTTTTTTTAATATTTATTTTTTAGTTTTAGGTGAACACAGTATCTTTATTTTATTTTTATTTTCTGCACACACCAGGCAAGTGCTCTACGGCTTGAGCCACATCCCCAGCCCTGTACTGTAGTGTTGTAAGAAGTGACCATTGTGGGAAACTGGCTAAAGGGTATATGACGTCTTTGGGTATTATTTCTTAGAACTGCGTGTGCATCTACGATCATCTCAAAATAAAAGTTCAGCCAGGGGTGGTGGCACACACGTCCTGTCATCCCAGCAGCTCAGGAGGCTGAGGCAGGAGGATGTTAAGTCCGAGGCCAGCCTCAGCAATTGAGCAAGGCTGTAAGCAACCTAGTGACACCCAGTCTCTAAAACAAAAACAAAACAAAAAAAAAAATCTCCCTCCTCTCTCTCTCTCTCTCTCTCTCTCTCTCTCTCTCAGATGAGGGTCTTGGGCTGAAGTAATTCCCCTGCCTCAGTCTCCCTTTATTTTTGTTTTTTTGGTACCAAGGATTGAATTCAGGGACCCCCAACCACTGAGCCCTGTCCCCAGCCCTTTTTTATTGAGAGACGGGGACCAGATGTCTGTAGACATGCTTCAACCTGCCTCTGCCTTGTGCCCTGGGGACTTGTGGGGACCCCACAGGTTTACAGCACGTGTGTCTCTGTGTGTGTGTGTGACAGGAACGTGTGTATGGGTGTGTGATGTGCTTTTGGTAACAGGGATTGAACCCAGGGGCCCTCCCCAGCCCTATTCTGTATTTTATTTAGAGACAGGGTCTCCCTGAGTTGCTTAGGGCCTTGCTAAATTAGTGAGGCCATCTTTGAACTCATGATCCTCCTATCTCAGCCTCCCTCTGCTGGGATGACAGGCATCCTCCACCATGCCTGGCCTTAGTGAAAGTTTTTTAACCACCAAATTTTCACCCAATTCCTCCTGTTGCTCCTTCTTAACTCATTCTTTATTAAGACTCACTTCCTCTTCAACAAATAAAAAAAAAAAAATTGGTACCAGGGATCAAATCCAGGGGTGCTCAACTCGGATCCCCTTTCCCAGCCCCTTTTTCTACTTTATTGAGAGACAGGGTCTTGCTGAGTTGCTGAGGGCCTCCTAAGTGGCTGAGGCTGGCCTCCACCTTGCGATCCTCCTGCCTCAGCCTCCCCAGCCGCTGGGATGACAGGCTTGCGCCAAGGCCCGGTGCTGTGACTTTCTGTGAGTGTCCAGGCGCATTGGTGTGTCTCTGCCTAGGTCATCTCAGCGTGTGTGTGTGTGTGTGTGTGCGTGTGTGTGTGTGCGGGAGTATGCTGGATTGCACGTTTGGGTGCGCGCGCGTGTGCACACGTTGCCGCGGTGCGGAGTGGGTCCCCGTGGGCACGGGCGCCTGGCGTGCGTGTGTGCCGTGTGCGCGCACCTGGGGCCTGTGTGCACCGTGCACGTGCCGCGCCCGGTGTCGCCTGCGGTCTGCAGGGGACAGATCGGCGCCCTCCCGCGCAGAAGCGGGGTGGGTGTGGGTGGGGGTAGCCCTGACTTGTCCCCGGGCGCGGCCTCCTCGAGTCCAGGCGGGCGGCGCCCGGGCTCCTCCCCGCGGGGCCCGGCACACACACGTGGGCCCGGCGCCGCCTCCCGCGTCCCCACCCACCGCAGCCGCCCAGGTCGCCAAGCGGCCCCTGGGATAAAGTGGCTGCGCAGAAGCCGCGCCCTGTCGCCCTGTCGCCGCAGAGGTGGCTGTGCGCTCAGCTCGCCCAGCCCTGGTCCCGCCGCCCGCCGAGACCCGCGGCGCTCGGGAGGTGACAGCGCCTCTCGGCCCCGTTAACCTGCCTCCCTGTCCCCGCCCCACCCGCGAACGCAGCTACCAGGGGTTCGGGGCGACGCCAGTCCCGCGGCGGGGGTCCCTGGCGCGTTCGGCGTGGCCTCCCGCGCGCTCCTGGGCGCGTGTGCACGATCGTGCGCCTGTGCACGCACGCGCGCCCCCCGGACTCCCTGGCACCAGTCCCCGCCCCCCCCCTGTCACCAACTTGTCCCCATCCGCCGCGGTCTCTTTGCAGCCCCTGGTGGCACCAACGCGACTCGGGGTGAAGTCCGCGGGTTTTCTTCCCTGCCCCCCCCCACCCGGGTGGCATTTCCAAATGACAGCTGCGACCCCGGGCTGTGGGTGACAGGGCAGGAGGCAAAGTTTGTCCGAAGCCTCCGGGGTCGACGACTGGGTCCTGGGAACCCGCCTCCTCGGGGGTGAGGGGGACTTTGCGGGCGCCCCCCCCCCAGGGGGACACGCAGGGCGACTCCCCCCCACCCTCCGGGCCACCCCGGGTCGCGCTGGTCCGCGCGCCCAGCCCCATCGGAGCGGATCCTGTAGGAAAAAGTGATGACAGGGAACAAGTAGTTGGGGGAGATCGCAGGCGCCTGGTCCCCGCCCCGGGGAGGGAGGGGACCCAGGAGCCTGTTGGGGGACAGCTGCGAGCTGGCTTCCCGGCTCTGCACCCCGCCAGCCCCCAAGATCGGGATCTGGGGTGGCGGGAGGTGAGCGCCAGGCGCGGGATGGAGGGACCCGGGCTCGCCACCGCGATCGGGGAGCAGCCCCGGGTGGCCTGGCTCTGATCCTGCAGGCGATGTCCCCTGGTGGAGCGCAGGAGCCAGGGCAGAACGGAACCAGGTTGGTGATGGTGTCTGTGTGGCATCTCTGATGGCAGCAATCAGCCAGGAGCATGCACTCCAGAGGGGACTCGAACAGGTCCTTGGAGATTTTCTCTCTCTCTCTCTTTTTTTTGGAGAGAGAGAGAGAGAGCGCGAGAGAGAGCGCGAGCGAGCTGGGTCTCTCTGCAGCTGGGTCCCCACATCCACAGAGCTGCTGCTTGATTGCAGCTAAAATAGTCTTTAAGATGAAGTTTCCTGGAATGATTGGAAATAAACACAGATGGATAAAGGAGAGAGAGAGAAAAAAAAATCCTAAAAATGAGGCACTTTAAAAAAATAAATAAAGTGAGCATTTTTCTTAAGAACAAATGAGATTTTTTTTCCTTCTTTTTCTTTCTCCCAGTTGGAGAGAGATTTGCAAGAGATGGATGTCATATAGAAAAAAAAAAAAGATTAAAAAAAAATCTTGGAACAGGGTTGACCTCCCCTCTACCTAAGAGTCTTTTACCACCACCACCCCTCCTCCGACTCCCCAGATTTCTGACTTGGGAATGTGTCCCCTTTTCTTTCAAGGACCTGAAGATCCTTCCATAATGCCCGAGGAGACCTCTCCCAGGCGGACCCCGCAGAGCATCCCCTACCAGGACCTTCCCCACCTGGTGAACACGGAGGGACAGTACCTGCTCTGCAGGTACTGGAAACCCTCAGGGACACCCAGGTGAGTCTTGGTCTCCTGCTCCTCCTCCGTGTTGCCCCCTCTCCTGCGGGTCTCTCTGACCCCCATTTCCCAACACCCCCTTTGAACACTGGGTACAGTCATGTTACCAAAGCCGAATTTCCTGCTTTATCATTTATTTTTATTTATTTATTTTAATTAAGAAGCCAGAATTCTGTTTCTGCGATGACAACTAGGCATCCACCCTATGTCAGTTTGCAAAAAAAGAAAAAAAAATTCCACATGACTTTATTTATCTATTTTGGTGCTGGAGTTGATTTCCTGTGGTCTGGGCAATTCGTTCAACATCAAACCCAAGAGTTAAAAGGTTCCTAAATGCATAAGAAAAAACCACCATCCTGTATATATATGTCACTGATGCGTGTCTTTCTTTTTTTTATTAGTTGTTGATTTGTTGATGGATATTTATTTATGTCTTTTTTTAAAAATTAGTTGTTGATTTGTTGATGGATCTTTATTTATGTCTTTTTTTAAAAATTAGTTGTTGATTTCTTGATGGATCTTTATTTATGTCTTTTTTAAAAAATTAGTTGTTGATTTGTTGATGGATCTTTATTTGTGTCTTTTTTTTTATTAGTTGTTGATTTGTTGAAGGACCTTTATTTATGGATACATGGTGCCCTGAGATTCGAACCCAGGGCCTCACACAGGCCAGGCGAGCCGCTCTACCACTGAGCCACCAGCCTAGGCCCAATGTTTGTGTGTGTCTTTTTTGGGGGGAGGGGGCAGGGCTTGTCTTTTCCTGTTCAATGTGGGCTTCAGAAGGTGACATCCAGGTAGAATTGAGAAGAAAGGGGTCTGGGTGTCTCCTTTGATGCTTTGTTAGGTTACTTGGTGCATATTGGCTGTCAAGGACCCGCCTGGGTGTTGGAAACGGGCCTGGGGACTCGGGTACCAGGAGGCCACCACCGGTGTCTGGCTTCTCTTGGGTGAGGCAGGAAAACCCTGCCTGTGTGTGTTATCTGGAGGAAAAGAGAAGGTGTGTGGAAGCCAGCTGGCTTATGGTTCATGGGGGACGTTGGGATGGCCGGGAAATAGATGTGAGCCTGAAAGGGTACCCTGTGTGATTTTTGCAATGATGGAAATAATCTGCTTCTTGACTGTATCAATGTCAATAACCTGGTGGTGAGATTGTACTGTAGTTTTTTTTTTTTAATATTTATTTTTTAGTTTTAGGTGAACACAGTATCTTTATTTTATTTTTATTTTCTGCACACACCAGGCAAGTGCTCTACGGCTTGAGCCACATCCCCAGCCCTGTACTGTAGTGTTGTAAGAAGTGACCATTGTGGGAAACTGGCTAAAGGGTATATGACGTCTTTGGGTATTATTTCTTAGAACTGCGTGTGCATCTACGATCATCTCAAAATAAAAGTTCAGCCAGGGGTGGTGGCACACACGTCCTGTCATCCCAGCAGCTCAGGAGGCTGAGGCAGGAGGATGTTAAGTCCGAGGCCAGCCTCAGCAATTGAGCAAGGCTGTAAGCAACCTAGTGACACCCAGTCTCTAAAACAAAAACAAAACAAAAAAAAAAAATCTCCCTCCTCTCTCTCTCTCTCTCTCTCTCTCTCTCTCTCTCTCTCTCTCTCAGATGAGGGTCTTGGGCTGAAGTAATTCCCCTGCCTCAGTCTCCCTTTATTTTTGTTTTTTTGGTACCAAGGATTGAATTCAGGGACCCCCAACCACTGAGCCCTGTCCCCAGCCCTTTTTTATTGAGAGACGGGGACCAGATGTCTGTAGACATGCTTCAACCTGCCTCTGCCTTGTGCCCTGGGGACTTGTGGGGACCCCACAGGTTTACAGCACGTGTGTCTCTGTGTGTGTGTGTGACAGGAACGTGTGTATGCGTGTGTGATGTGCTTTTGGTAACAGGGATTGAACCCAGGGGCCCTCCCCAGCCCTATTCTGTATTTTATTTAGAGACAGGGTCTCCCTGAGTTGCTTAGGGCCTTGCTAAATTAGTGAGGCCATCTTTGAACTCATGATCCTCCTATCTCAGCCTCCCTCTGCTGGGATGACAGGCATCCTCCACCATGCCTGGCCTTAGTGAAAGTTTTTTAACCACCAAATTTTCACCCAATTCCTCCTGTTGCTCCTTCTTAACTCATTCTTTATTAAGACTCACTTCCTCTTCAACAAATAAAAAAAAAAATTGGTACCAGGGATCAAATCCAGGGGTGCTCAACTCGGATCCCCTTGCCCAGCCCCTTTTTCTACTTTATTGAGAGACAGGGTCTTGCTGAGTTGCTGAGGGCCTCCTAAGTGGCTGAGGCTGGCCTCCACCTTGCGATCCTCCTGCCTCAGCCTCCCCAGCCGCTGGGATGACAGGCTTGCGCCAAGGCCCGGTGCTGTGACTTTCTGTGAGTGTCCAGGCGCATTGGTGTGTCTCTGCCTAGGTCATCTCAGCGTGTGTGTGTGTGTGTGTGTGCGTGTGTGTGTGTGCGGGAGTATGCTGGATTGCACGTTTGGGTGCGCGCGCGTGTGCACACGTTGCCGCGGTGCGGAGTGGGTCCCCGTGGGCACGGGCGCCTGGCGTGCGTGTGTGCCGTGTGCGCGCACCTGGGGCCTGTGTGCACCGTGCACGTGCCGCGCCCGGTGTCGCCTGCGGTCTGCAGGGGACAGATCGGCGCCCTCCCGCGCAGAAGCGGGGTGGGTGTGGGTGGGGGTAGCCCTGACTTGTCCCCGGGCGCGGCCGCCTCGAGTCCAGGCGGGCGGCGCCCGGGCTCCTCCCCGCGGGGCCCGGCACACACACGTGGGCCCGGCGCCGCCTCCCGCGTCCCCACCCACCGCAGCCGCCCAGGTCGCCAAGCGGCCCCTGGGATAAAGTGGCTGCGCAGAAGCCGCGCCCTGTCGCCCTGTCGCCGCAGAGGTGGCTGTGCGCTCAGCTCGCCCAGCCCTGGTCCCGCCGCCCGCCGAGACCCGCGGCGCTCGGGAGGTGACAGCGCCTCTCGGCCCCTTTAACCTGCCTCCCTGTCCCCGCCCCACCCGCGAACGCAGCTACCAGGGGTTCGGGGCGACGCCAGTCCCGCGGCGGGGGTCCCTGGCGCGCTCGGCGTGGCCTCCCGCGCGCTCCTGGGCGCGTGTGCACGATCGTGCGCCTGTGCACGCACGCGCGCCCCCCGGACTCCCTGGCACCAGTCCCCGCCCCCCCCCTGTCACCAACTTGTCCCCATCCGCCGCGGTCTCTTTGCAGCCCCTGGTGGCACCAACGCGACTCGGGGTGAAGTCCGCGGGTTTTCTTCCCTGCCCCCCCCCACCCGGGTGGCATTTCCAAATGACAGCTGCGACCCCGGGCTGTGGGTGACAGGGCAGGAGGCAAAGTTTGTCCGAAGCCTCCGGGGTCGACGACTGGGTCCTGGGAACCCGCCTCCTCGGGGGTGAGGGGGACTTTGCGGGCGCCCCCCCCCAGGGGGACACGCAGGGCGACTCCCCCCCACCCTCCGGGCCACCCCGGGTCGCGCTGGTCCGCGCGCCCAGCCCCATCGGAGCGGATCCTGTAGGAAAAAGTGATGACAGGGAACAAGTAGTTGGGGGAGATCGCAGGCGCCTGGTCCCCGCCCCGGGGAGGGAGGGGACCCAGGAGCCTGTTGGGGGACAGCTGCGAGCTGGCTTCCCGGCTCTGCACCCCGCCAGCCCCCAAGATCGGGATCTGGGGTGGCGGAAGGTGAGCGCCAGGCGCGGGATGGAGGGACCCGGGCTCGCCACCGCGATCGGGGAGCAGCCCCGGGTGGCCTGGCTCTGATCCTGCAGGCGATGTCCCCTGGTGGAGCGCAGGAGCCAGGGCAGAATGGAACCAGGTTGGTGATGGTGTCTGTGTGGCATCTCTGATGGCAGCAATCAGCCAGGAGCATGCACTCCAGAGGGGACTCGAACAGGTCCTTGGAGATTTTCTCTCTCTCTCTCTTTTTTTTGGAGAGAGAGAGAGAGAGCGCGAGAGAGAGCGCGAGCGAGCTGGGTCTCTCTGCAGCTGGGTCCCCACATCCACAGAGCTGCTGCTTGATTGCAGCTAAAATAGTCTTTAAGATGAAGTTTCCTGGAATGATTGGAAATAAACACAGATGGATAAAGGAGAGAGAGAGAAAAAAAAAATCCTAAAAATGAGGCACTTTAAAAAAATAAATAAAGTGAGCATTTTTCTTAAGAACAAATGAGATTTTTTTTTCCTTCTTTTTCTTTCTCCCAGTTGGAGAGAGATTTGCAAGAGATGGATGTCATTTAGAAAAAAAAAAAAAGATTAAAAAAAAATCTTGGAACAGGGTTGACCTCCCCTCTACCTAAGAGTCTTTTACCACCACCACCCCTCCTCCGACTCCCCAGATTTCTGACTTGGGAATGTGTCCCCTTTTCTTTCAAGGACCTGAAGATCCTTCCATAATGCCCGAGGAGACCTCTCCCAGGCGGACCCCGCAGAGCATCCCCTACCAGGACCTTCCCCACCTGGTGAACACGGAGGGACAATACCTGCTCTGCAGGTACTGGAAACCCTCAGGGACACCCAGGTGAGTCTTGGTCTCCTGCTCCTCCTCCGTGTCGCCCCCTCTCCTGCGGGTCTCTCTGACCCCCATTTCCCAACACCCCCTTTGAACACTGGGTACAGTCATGTTACCAAAGCCGAATTTCCTGCTTTATCATTTATTTTTATTTATTTATTTTAATTAAGAAGCCAGAATTCTGTTTCTGCGATGACAACTAGGCATCCACCCTATGTCAGTTTGCAAAAAAAGAAAAAAAAATTCCACATGACTTTATTTATCTATTTTGGTGCTGGAGTTGATTTCCTGTGGTCTGGGCAATTCGTTCAACATCAAACCCAAGAGTTAAAAGGTTCCTAAATGCATAAGAAAAAACCACCATCCTGTATATATATGTCACTGATGCGTGTCTTTCTTTTTTTTATTAGTTGTTGATTTGTTGATGGATATTTATTTATGTCTTTTTTTAAAAATTAGTTGTTGATTTGTTGATGGATCTTTATTTATGTCTTTTTTTAAAAATTAGTTGTTGATTTCTTGATGGATCTTTATTTATGTCTTTTTTAAAAAATTAGTTGTTGATTTGTTGATGGATCTTTATTTGTGTCTTTTTTTTTATTAGTTGTTGATTTGTTGAAGGACCTTTATTTATGGATACATGGTGCCCTGAGATTCGAACCCAGGGCCTCACACAGGCCAGGCGAGCCGCTCTACCACTGAGCCACCAGCCTAGGCCCAATGTTTGTGTGTGTCTTTTTTGGGGGGAGGGGGCAGGGCTTGTCTTTTCCTGTTCAATGTGGGCTTCAGAAGGTGACATCCAGGTAGAATTGAGAAGAAAGGGGTCTGGGTGTCTCCTTTGATGCTTTGTTAGGTTACTTGGTGCATATTGGCTGTCAAGGACCCGCCTGGGTGTTGGAAACGGGCCTGGGGACTCGGGTACCAGGAGGCCACCACCGGTGTCTGGCTTCTCTTGGGTGAGGCAGGAAAACCCTGCCTGTGTGTGTTATCTGGAGGAAAAGAGAAGGTGTGTGGAAGCCAGCTGGCTTATGGTTCATGGGGGACGTTGGGATGGCCGGGAAATAGATGTGAGCCTGAAAGGGTACCCTGTGTGATTTTTGCAATGATGGAAATAATCTGCTTCTTGACTGTATCAATGTCAATAACCTGGTGGTGAGATTGTACTGTAGTTTTTTTTTTTTTAATATTTATTTTTTAGTTTTAGGTGAACACAGTATCTTTATTTTATTTTTATTTTCTGCACACACCAGGCAAGTGCTCTACGGCTTGAGCCACATCCCCAGCCCTGTACTGTAGTGTTGTAAGAAGTGACCATTGTGGGAAACTGGCTAAAGGGTATATGACGTCTTTGGGTATTATTTCTTAGAACTGCGTGTGCATCTACGATCATCTCAAAATAAAAGTTCAGCCAGGGGTGGTGGCACACACGTCCTGTCATCCCAGCAGCTCAGGAGGCTGAGGCAGGAGGATGTTAAGTCCGAGGCCAGCCTCAGCAATTGAGCAAGGCTGTAAGCAACCTAGTGACACCCAGTCTCTAAAACAAAAACAAAACAAAAAAAAAAAATCTCCCTCCTCTCTCTCTCTCTCTCTCTCTCTCTCTCTCTCTCTCTCAGATGAGGGTCTTGGGCTGAAGTAATTCCCCTGCCTCAGTCTCCCTTTATTTTTGTTTTTTTGGTACCAAGGATTGAATTCAGGGACCCCCAACCACTGAGCCCTGTCCCCAGCCCTTTTTTATTGAGAGACGGGGACCAGATGTCTGTAGACATGCTTCAACCTGCCTCTGCCTTGTGCCCTGGGGACTTGTGGGGACCCCACAGGTTTACAGCACGTGTGTCTCTGTGTGTGTGTGTGACAGGAACGTGTGTATGCGTGTGTGATGTGCTTTTGGTAACAGGGATTGAACCCAGGGGCCCTCCCCAGCCCTATTCTGTATTTTATTTAGAGACAGGGTCTCCCTGAGTTGCTTAGGGCCTTGCTAAATTAGTGAGGCCATCTTTGAACTCATGATCCTCCTATCTCAGCCTCCCTCTGCTGGGATGACAGGCATCCTCCACCATGCCTGGCCTTAGTGAAAGTTTTTTAACCACCAAATTTTCACCCAATTCCTCCTGTTGCTCCTTCTTAACTCATTCTTTATTAAGACTCACTTCCTCTTCAACAAATAAAAAAAAAAAAAATTGGTACCAGGGATCAAATCCAGGGGTGCTCAACTCGGATCCCCTTTCCCAGCCCCTTTTTCTACTTTATTGAGAGACAGGGTCTTGCTGAGTTGCTGAGGGCCTCCTAAGTGGCTGAGGCTGGCCTCCACCTTGCGATCCTCCTGCCTCAGCCTCCCCAGCCGCTGGGATGACAGGCTTGCGCCAAGGCCCGGTGCTGTGACTTTCTGTGAGTGTCCAGGCGCATTGGTGTGTCTCTGCCTAGGTCATCTCAGCGTGTGTGTGTGTGTGTGTGCGTGTGTGTGTGTGCGGGAGTATGCTGGATTGCACGTTTGGGTGCGCGCGCGTGTGCACACGTTGCCGCGGTGCGGAGTGGGTCCCCGTGGGCACGGGCGCCTGGCGTGCGTGTGTGCCGTGTGCGCGCACCTGGGGCCTGTGTGCACCGTGCACGTGCCGCGCCCGGTGTCGCCTGCGGTCTGCAGGGGACAGATCGGCGCCCTCCCGCGCAGAAGCGGGGTGGGTGTGGGTGGGGGTAGCCCTGACTTGTCCCCGGGCGCGGCCGCCTGCGAGTCCAGGCGGGCGGCGCCCGGGCTCCTCCCCGCGGGGCCCGGCACACACACGTGGGCCCGGCGCCGCCTCCCGCGTCCCCACCCACCGCAGCCGCCCAGGTCGCCAAGCGGCCCCTGGGATAAAGTGGCTGCGCAGAAGCCGCGCCCTGTCGCCCTGTCGCCCCAGAGGTGGTTGTGCGCTCAGCTCGCCCAGCCCTGGTCCCGCCGCCCGCGGAGACCCGCGGCGCTCGGGAGGTGACAGCGCCTCTCGGCCCCGTTAACCTGCCTCCCTGTCCCCGCCCCACCCGCGAACGCAGCTACCAGGGGTTCGGGGCGACGCCAGTCCCGCGGCGGGGGTCCCTGGCGCGCTTGGCGTGGCCTCCCGCGCGCTCCTGGGCGCGTGTGCACGATCATGCGCCTGTGCACGCACGCGCGCCCCCCGGACTCCCTGGCACCAGTCCCCGCCCCCCCCCTGTCACCAACTTGTCCCCATCCGCCGCGGTCTCTTTGCAGCCCCTGGTGGCACCAACGCGACTCGGGGTGAAGTCCGCGGGTTTTCTTCCCTGACCCCCCCCACCCGGGTGGCATTTCCAAATGACAGCTGCGACCCCGGGCTGTGGGTGACAGGGCAGGAGGCAAAGTTTGTCCGAAGCCTCCGGGGTCGACGACTGGGTCCTGGGAACCCGCCTCCTCGGGGGTGAGGGGGACTTTGCGGGCGCCCCCCCCCCAGGGGGACACGCAGGGCGACTCCCCCCCACCCTCCGGGCCACCCCGGGTCGCGCTGGTCCGCGCGCCCAGCCCCATCGGAGCGGATCCTGTAGGAAAAAGTGATGACAGGGAACAAGTAGTTGGGGGAGATCGCAGGCGCCTGGTCCCCGCCCCGGGGAGGGAGGGGACCCAGGAGCCTGTTGGGGGACAGCTGCGAGCTGGCTTCCCGGCTCTGCACCCCGCCAGCCCCCAAGATCGGGATCTGGGGTGGCGGGAGGTGAGCGCCAGGCGCGGGATGGAGGGACCCGGGCTCGCCACCGCGATCGGGGAGCAGCCCCGGGTGGCCTGGCTCTGATCCTGCAGGCGATGTCCCCTGGTGGAGCGCAGGAGCCAGGGCAGAATGGAACCAGGTTGGTGATGGTGTCTGTGTGGCATCTCTGATGGCAGCAATCAGCCAGGAGCATGCACTCCAGAGGGGACTCGAACAGGTCCTTGGAGATTTTCTCTCTCTCTCTCTTTTTTTTGGAGAGAGAGAGAGAGAGCGCGAGAGAGAGCGCGAGCGAGCTGGGTCTCTCTGCAGCTGGGTCCCCACATCCACAGAGCTGCTGCTTGATTGCAGCTAAAATAGTCTTTAAGATGAAGTTTCCTGGAATGATTGGAAATAAACACAGATGGATAAAGGAGAGAGAGAGAAAAAAAAAATCCTAAAAATGAGGCACTTTAAAAAAATAAATAAAGTGAGCATTTTTCTTAAGAACAAATGAGATTTTTTTTTCCTTCTTTTTCTTTCTCCCAGTTGGAGAGAGATTTGCAAGAGATGGATGTCATTTAGAAAAAAAAAAAGATTAAAAAAAAATCTTGGAACAGGGTTGACCTCCCCTCTACCTAAGAGTCTTTTACCACCACCACCCCTCCTCCGACTCCCCAGATTTCTGACTTGGGAATGTGTCCCCTTTTCTTTCAAGGACCTGAAGATCCTTCCATAATGCCCGAGGAGACCTCTCCCAGGCGGACCCCGCAGAGCATCCCCTACCAGGACCTTCCCCACCTGGTGAACACGGAGGGACAGTACCTGCTCTGCAGGTACTGGAAACCCTCAGGGACACCCAGGTGAGTCTTGGTCTCCTGCTCCTCCTCCGTGTCGCCCCCTCTCCTGCGGGTCTCTCTGACCCCCATTTCCCAACACCCCCTTTGAACACTGGGTACAGTCATGTTACCAAAGCCGAATTTCCTGCTTTATCATTTATTTTTATTTATTTATTTTAATTAAGAAGCCAGAATTCTGTTTCTGCGATGATAACTAGGCATCCACCCTATGTCAGTTTGCAAAAAAAGAAAAAAAAATTCCACATGACTTTATTTATCTATTTTGGTGCTGGAGTTGATTTCCTGTGGTCTGGGCAATTCGTTCAACATCAAACCCAAGAGTTAAAAGGTTCCTAAATGCATAAGAAAAAACCACCATCCTGTATATATATGTCACTGATGCGTGTCTTTCTTTTTTTTATTAGTTGTTGATTTGTTGATGGATATTTATTTATGTCTTTTTTTAAAAATTAGTTGTTGATTTGTTGATGGATCTTTATTTATGTCTTTTTTTAAAAATTAGTTGTTGATTTCTTGATGGATCTTTATTTATGTCTTTTTTAAAAAATTAGTTGTTGATTTGTTGATGGATCTTTATTTGTGTCTTTTTTTTTATTAGTTGTTGATTTGTTGAAGGACCTTTATTTATGGATACATGGTGCCCTGAGATTCGAACCCAGGGCCTCACACAGGCCAGGCGAGCCGCTCTACCACTGAGCCACCAGCCTAGGCCCAATGTTTGTGTGTGTCTTTTTTGGGGGGAGGGGGCAGGGCTTGTCTTTTCCTGTTCAATGTGGGCTTCAGAAGGTGACATCCAGGTAGAATTGAGAAGAAAGGGGTCTGGGTGTCTCCTTTGATGCTTTGTTAGGTTACTTGGTGCATATTGGCTGTCAAGGACCCGCCTGGGTGTTGGAAACGGGCCTGGGGACTCGGGTACCAGGAGGCCACCACCGGTGTCTGGCTTCTCTTGGGTGAGGCAGGAAAACCCTGCCTGTGTGTGTTATCTGGAGGAAAAGAGAAGGTGTGTGGAAGCCAGCTGGCTTATGGTTCATGGGGGACGTTGGGATGGCCGGGAAATAGATGTGAGCCTGAAAGGGTACCCTGTGTGATTTTTGCAATGATGGAAATAATCTGCTTCTTGACTGTATCAATGTCAATAACCTGGTGGTGAGATTGTACTGTAGTTTTTTTTTTAATATTTATTTTTTAGTTTTAGGTGAACACAGTATCTTTATTTTATTTTTATTTTCTGCACACACCAGGCAAGTGCTCTACGGCTTGAGCCACATCCCCAGCCCTGTACTGTAGTGTTGTAAGAAGTGACCATTGTGGGAAACTGGCTAAAGGGTATATGACGTCTTTGGGTATTATTTCTTAGAACTGCGTGTGCATCTACGATCATCTCAAAATAAAAGTTCAGCCAGGGGTGGTGGCACACACGTCCTGTCATCCCAGCAGCTCAGGAGGCTGAGGCAGGAGGATGTTAAGTCCGAGGCCAGCCTCAGCAATTGAGCAAGGCTGTAAGCAACCTAGTGACACCCAGTCTCTAAAACAAAAACAAAACAAAAAAAAAAATCTCCCTCCTCTCTCTCTCTCTCTCTCTCTCTCTCTCTCAGATGAGGGTCTTGGGCTGAAGTAATTCCCCTGCCTCAGTCTCCCTTTATTTTTGTTTTTTTGGTACCAAGGATTGAATTCAGGGACCCCCAACCACTGAGCCCTGTCCCCAGCCCTTTTTTATTGAGAGACGGGGACCAGATGTCTGTAGACATGCTTCAACCTGCCTCTGCCTTGTGCCCTGGGGACTTGTGGGGACCCCACAGGTTTACAGCACGTGTGTCTCTGTGTGTGTGTGTGACAGGAACGTGTGTATGCGTGTGTGATGTGCTTTTGGTAACAGGGATTGAACCCAGGGGCCCTCCCCAGCCCTATTCTGTATTTTATTTAGAGACAGGGTCTCCCTGAGTTGCTTAGGGCCTTGCTAAATTAGTGAGGCCATCTTTGAACTCATGATCCTCCTATCTCAGCCTCCCTCTGCTGGGATGACAGGCATCCTCCACCATGCCTGGCCTTAGTGAAAGTTTTTTAACCACCAAATTTTCACCCAATTCCTCCTGTTGCTCCTTCTTAACTCATTCTTTATTAAGACTCACTTCCTCTTCAACAAATAAAAAAAAAAATTGGTACCAGGGATCAAATCCAGGGGTGCTCAACTCGGATCCCCTTTCCCAGCCCCTTTTTCTACTTTATTGAGAGACAGGGTCTTGCTGAGTTGCTGAGGGCCTCCTAAGTGGCTGAGGCTGGCCTCCACCTTGCGATCCTCCTGCCTCAGCCTCCCCAGCCGCTGGGATGACAGGCTTGCGCCAAGGCCCGTTGCTGTGACTTTCTGTGAGTGTCCAGGCGCATTGGTGTGTCTCTGCCTAGGTCATCTCAGCGTGTGTGCGTGTGTGTGTGTGCGGGAGTATGCTGGATTGCACGTTTGGGTGCGCGCGCGTGTGCACACGTTGCCGCGGTGCGGAGTGGGTCCCCGTGGGCACGGGCGCCTGGCGTGCGTGTGTGCCGTGTGCGCGCACCTGGGGCCTGTGTGCACCGTGCACGTGCCGCGCCCGGTGTCGCCTGCGGTCTGCAGGGGACAGATCGGCGCCCTCCCGCGCAGAAGCGGGGTGGGTGTGGGTGGGGGTAGCCCTGACTTGTCCCTGGGCGCGGCCTCCTCGAGTCCAGGCGGGCGGCGCCCGGGCTCCTCCCCGCGGGGCCCGGCACACACACGTGGGCCCGGCGCCGCCTCCCGCGTCCCCACCCACCGCAGCCGCCCAGGTCGCCAAGCGGCCCCTGGGATAAAGTGGCTGCGCAGAAGCCGCGCCCTGTCGCCCTGTCGCCGCAGAGGTGGCTGTGCGCTCAGCTCGCCCAGCCCTGGTCCCGCCGCCCGCCGAGACCCGCGGCGCTCAGGAGGTGACAGCGCCTCTCGGCCCCGTTAACCTGCCTCCCTGTCCCCGCCCCACCCGCGAACGCAGCTACCAGGGGTTCGGGGCGACGCCAGTCCCGCGGCGGGGGTCCCTGGCGCGTTCGGCGTGGCCTCCCGCGCGCTCCTGGGCGCGTGTGCACGATCGTGCGCCTGTGCACGCACGCGCGCCCCCCGGACTCCCTGGCACCAGTCCCCGCCCCCCCCCCCTCACCAACTTGTCCCCATCCGCCGCGGTCTCTTTGCAGCCCCTGGTGGCACCAACGCGACTCGGGGTGAAGTCCGCGGGTTTTCTTCCCTGCCCCCCCCCACCCGGGTGGCATTTCCAAATGACAGCTGCGACCCCGGGCTGTGGGTGACAGGGCAGGAGGCAAAGTTTGTCCGAAGCCTCCGGGGTCGACGACTGGGTCCTGGGAACCCGCCTCCTCGGGGGTGAGGGGGACTTTGTGGGCGCCCCCCCCAGGGGGACACGCAGGGCGACTCCCCCCCACCCTCCGGGCCACCCCGGGTCGCGCTGGTCCGCGCGCCCAGCCCCATCGGAGCGGATCCTGTAGGAAAAAGTGATGACAGGGAACAAGTAGTTGGGGGAGATCGCAGGCGCCTGGTCCCCGCCCCGGGGAGGGAGGGGACCCAGGAGCCTGTTGGGGGACAGCTGCGAGCTGGCTTCCCGGCTCTGCACCCCGCCAGCCCCCAAGATCGGGATCTGGGGTGGCGGGAGGTGAGCGCCAGGCGCGGGATGGAGGGACCCGGGCTCGCCACCGCGATCGGGGAGCAGCCCCGGGTGGCCTGGCTCTGATCCTGCAGGCGATGTCCCCTGGTGGAGCGCAGGAGCCAGGGCAGAATGGAACCAGGTTGGTGATGGTGTCTGTGTGGCATCTCTGATGGCAGCAATCAGCCAGGAGCATGCACTCCAGAGGGGACTCGAACAGGTCCTTGGAGATTTTCTCTCTCTCTCTCTTTTTTTTGGAGAGAGAGAGAGAGAGCGCGAGAGAGAGCGCGAGCGAGCTGGGTCTCTCTGCAGCTGGGTCCCCACATCCACAGAGCTGCTGCTTGATTGCAGCTAAAATAGTCTTTAAGATGAAGTTTCCTGGAATGATTGGAAATAAACACAGATGGATAAAGGAGAGAGAGAGAAAAAAAAATCCTAAAAATGAGGCACTTTAAAAAAATAAATAAAGTGAGCATTTTTCTTAAGAACAAATGAGATTTTTTTTTCCTTCTTTTTCTTTCTCCCAGTTGGAGAGAGATTTGCAAGAGATGGATGTCATTTAGAAAAAAAAAAAAGATTAAAAAAAAATCTTGGAACAGGGTTGACCTCCCCTCTACCTAAGAGTCTTTTACCACCACCACCCCTCCTCCGACTCCCCAGATTTCTGACTTGGGAATGTGTCCCCTTTTCTTTCAAGGACCTGAAGATCCTTCCATAATGCCCGAGGAGACCTCTCCCAGGCGGACCCCGCAGAGCATCCCCTACCAGGACCTTCCCCACCTGGTGAACACGGAGGGACAGTACCTGCTCTGCAGGTACTGGAAACCCTCAGGGACACCCAGGTGAGTCTTGGTCTCCTGCTCCTCCTCCGTGTCGCCCCCTCTCCTGCGGGTCTCTCTGACCCCCATTTCCCAACACCCCCTTTGAACACTGGGTACAGTCATGTTACCAAAGCCGAATTTCCTGCTTTATCATTTATTTTTATTTATTTATTTTAATTAAGAAGCCAGAATTCTGTTTCTGCGATGACAACTAGGCATCCACCCTATGTCAGTTTGCAAAAAAAGAAAAAAAAATTCCACATGACTTTATTTATCTATTTTGGTGCTGGAGTTGATTTCCTGTGGTCTGGGCAATTCGTTCAACATCAAACCCAAGAGTTAAAAGGTTCCTAAATGCATAAGAAAAAACCACCATCCTGTATATATATGTCACTGATGCGTGTCTTTCTTTTTTTTATTAGTTGTTGATTTGTTGATGGATATTTATTTATGTCTTTTTTTAAAAATTAGTTGTTGATTTGTTGATGGATCTTTATTTATGTCTTTTTTTAAAAATTAGTTGTTGATTTCTTGATGGATCTTTATTTATGTCTTTTTTAAAAAATTAGTTGTTGATTTGTTGATGGATCTTTATTTGTGTCTTTTTTTTTATTAGTTGTTGATTTGTTGAAGGACCTTTATTTATGGATACATGGTGCCCTGAGATTCGAACCCAGGGCCTCACACAGGCCAGGCGAGCCGCTCTACCACCGAACCACCAGCCTAGGCCCAATGTTTGTGTGTGTCTTTTTTGGGGGGAGGGGGCAGGGCTTGTCTTTTCCTGTTCAATGTGGGCTTCAGAAGGTGACATCCAGGTAGAATTGAGAAGAAAGGGGTCTGGGTGTCTCCTTTGATGCTTTGTTAGGTTACTTGGTGCATATTGGCTGTCAAGGACCCGCCTGGGTGTTGGAAACGGGCCTGGGGACTCGGGTACCAGGAGGCCACCACCGGTGTCTGGCTTCTCTTGGGTGAGGCAGGAAAACCCTGCCTGTGTGTGTTATCTGGAGGAAAAGAGAAGGTGTGTGGAAGCCAGCTGGCTTATGGTTCATGGGGGACGTTGGGATGGCCGGGAAATAGATGTGAGCCTGAAAGGGTACCCTGTGTGATTTTTGCAATGATGGAAATAATCTGCTTCTTGACTGTATCAATGTCAATAACCTGGTGGTGAGATTGTACTGTAGTTTTTTTTTTAATATTTATTTTTTAGTTTTAGGTGAACACAGTATCTTTATTTTATTTTTATTTTCTGCACACACCAGGCAAGTGCTCTACGGCTTGAGCCACATCCCCAGCCCTGTACTGTAGTGTTGTAAGAAGTGACCATTGTGGGAAACTGGCTAAAGGGTATATGACGTCTTTGGGTATTATTTCTTAGAACTGCGTGTGCATCTACGATCATCTCAAAATAAAAGTTCAGCCAGGGGTGGTGGCACACACGTCCTGTCATCCCAGCAGCTCAGGAGGCTGAGGCAGGAGGATGTTAAGTCCGAGGCCAGCCTCAGCAATTGAGCAAGGCTGTAAGCAACCTAGTGACACCCAGTCTCTAAAACAAAAACAAAACAAAACAAAACAAAATCTCCCTCCTCTCTCTCTCTCTCTCTCTCTCTCTCTCTCTCTCTCTCTCTCTCAGATGAGGGTCTTGGGCTGAAGTAATTCCCCTGCCTCAGTCTCCCTTTATTTTTGTTTTTTTGGTACCAAGGATTGAATTCAGGGACCCCCAACCACTGAGCCCTGTCCCCAGCCCTTTTTTATTGAGAGACGGGGACCAGATGTCTGTAGACATGCTTCAACCTGCCTCTGCCTTGTGCCCTGGGGACTTGTGGGGACCCCACAGGTTTACAGCACGTGTGTCTCTGTGTGTGTGTGTGACAGGAACGTGTGTATGCGTGTGTGATGTGCTTTTGGTAACAGGGATTGAACCCAGGGGCCCTCCCCAGCCCTATTCTGTATTTTATTTAGAGACAGGGTCTCCCTGAGTTGCTTAGGGCCTTGCTAAATTAGCGAGGCCATCTTTGAACTCATGATCCTCCTATCTCAGCCTCCCTCTGCTGGGATGACAGGCATCCTCCACCATGCCTGGCCTTAGTGAAAGTTTTTTAACCACCAAATTTTCACCCAATTCCTCCTGTTGCTCCTTCTTAACTCATTCTTTATTAAGACTCACTTCCTCTTCAACAAATAAAAAAAAAAAAATTGGTACCAGGGATCAAATCCAGGGGTGCTCAACTCGGATCCCCTTGCCCAGCCCCTTTTTCTACTTTATTGAGAGACAGGGTCTTGCTGAGTTGCTGAGGGCCTCCTAAGTGGCTGAGGCTGGCCTCCACCTTGCGATCCTCCTGCCTCAGCCTCCCCAGCCGCTGGGATGACAGGCTTGCGCCAAGGCCCGGTGCTGTGACTTTCTGTGAGTGTCCAGGCGCATTGGTGTGTCTCTGCCTAGGTCATCTCAGCGTGTGTGTGTGTGTGTGTGTGTGCGTGTGTGTGTGTGCGGGAGTATGCTGGATTGCACGTTTGGGTGCGCGCGCGTGTGCACACGTTGCCGCGGTGCGGAGTGGGTCCCCGTGGGCACGGGCGCCTGGCGTGCGTGTGTGCCGTGTGCGCGCACCTGGGGCCTGTGTGCACCGTGCACGTGCCGCGCCCGGTGTCGCCTGCGGTCTGCAGGGGACAGATCGGCGCCCTCCCGCGCAGAAGCGGGGTGGGTGTGGGTGGGGGTAGCCCTGACTTGTCCCTGGGCGCGGCCTCCTCGAGTCCAGGCGGGCGGCGCCCGGGCTCCTCCCCGCGGGGCCCGGCACACACACGTGGGCCCGGCGCCGCCTCCCGCGTCCCCACCCACCGCAGCCGCCCAGGTCGCCAAGCGGCCCCTGGGATAAAGTGGCTGCGCAGAAGCCGCGCCCTGTCGCCCTGTCGCCGCAGAGGTGGCTGTGCGCTCAGCTCGCCCAGCCCTGGTCCCGCCGCCCGCCGAGACCCGCGGCGCTCAGGAGGTGACAGCGCCTCTCGGCCCCGTTAACCTGCCTCCCTGTCCCCGCCCCACCCGCGAACGCAGCTACCAGGGGTTCGGGGCGACGCCAGTCCCGCGGCGGGGGTCCCTGGCGCGTTCGGCGTGGCCTCCCGCGCGCTCCTGGGCGCGTGTGCACGATCGTGCGCCTGTGCACGCACGCGCGCCCCCCGGACTCCCTGGCACCAGTCCCCGCCCCCCCCCCCTCACCAACTTGTCCCCATCCGCCGCGGTCTCTTTGCAGCCCCTGGTGGCACCAACGCGACTCGGGGTGAAGTCCGCGGGTTTTCTTCCCTGCCCCCCCCCACCCGGGTGGCATTTCCAAATGACAGCTGCGACCCCGGGCTGTGGGTGACAGGGCAGGAGGCAAAGTTTGTCCGAAGCCTCCGGGGTCGACGACTGGGTCCTGGGAACCCGCCTCCTCGGGGGTGAGGGGGACTTTGTGGGCGCCCCCCCCAGGGGGACACGCAGGGCGACTCCCCCCCACCCTCCGGGCCACCCCGGGTCGCGCTGGTCCGCGCGCCCAGCCCCATCGGAGCGGATCCTGTAGGAAAAAGTGATGACAGGGAACAAGTAGTTGGGGGAGATCGCAGGCGCCTGGTCCCCGCCCCGGGGAGGGAGGGGACCCAGGAGCCTGTTGGGGGACAGCTGCGAGCTGGCTTCCCGGCTCTGCACCCCGCCAGCCCCCAAGATCGGGATCTGGGGTGGCGGGAGGTGAGCGCCAGGCGCGGGATGGAGGGACCCGGGCTCGCCACCGCGATCGGGGAGCAGCCCCGGGTGGCCTGGCTCTGATCCTGCAGGCGATGTCCCCTGGTGGAGCGCAGGAGCCAGGGCAGAATGGAACCAGGTTGGTGATGGTGTCTGTGTGGCATCTCTGATGGCAGCAATCAGCCAGGAGCATGCACTCCAGAGGGGACTCGAACAGGTCCTTGGAGATTTTCTCTCTCTCTCTCTTTTTTTTGGAGAGAGAGAGAGAGAGCGCGAGAGAGAGCGCGAGCGAGCTGGGTCTCTCTGCAGCTGGGTCCCCACATCCACAGAGCTGCTGCTTGATTGCAGCTAAAATAGTCTTTAAGATGAAGTTTCCTGGAATGATTGGAAATAAACACAGATGGATAAAGGAGAGAGAGAGAAAAAAAAATCCTAAAAATGAGGCACTTTAAAAAAATAAATAAAGTGAGCATTTTTCTTAAGAACAAATGAGATTTTTTTTTCCTTCTTTTTCTTTCTCCCAGTTGGAGAGAGATTTGCAAGAGATGGATGTCATTTAGAAAAAAAAAAAGATTAAAAAAAAATCTTGGAACAGGGTTGACCTCCCCTCTACCTAAGAGTCTTTTACCACCACCACCCCTCCTCCGACTCCCCAGATTTCTGACTTGGGAATGTGTCCCCTTTTCTTTCAAGGACCTGAAGATCCTTCCATAATGCCCGAGGAGACCTCTCCCAGGCGGACCCCGCAGAGCATCCCCTACCAGGACCTTCCCCACCTGGTGAACACGGAGGGACAGTACCTGCTCTGCAGGTACTGGAAACCCTCAGGGACACCCAGGTGAGTCTTGGTCTCCTGCTCCTCCTCCGTGTCGCCCCCTCTCCTGCGGGTCTCTCTGACCCCCATTTCCCAACACCCCCTTTGAACACTGGGTACAGTCATGTTACCAAAGCCGAATTTCCTGCTTTATCATTTATTTTTATTTATTTATTTTAATTAAGAAGCCAGAATTCTGTTTCTGCGATGACAACTAGGCATCCACCCTATGTCAGTTTGCAAAAAAAGAAAAAAAAATTCCACATGACTTTATTTATCTATTTTGGTGCTGGAGTTGATTTCCTGTGGTCTGGGCAATTCGTTCAACATCAAACCCAAGAGTTAAAAGGTTCCTAAATGCATAAGAAAAAACCACCATCCTGTATATATATGTCACTGATGCGTGTCTTTCTTTTTTTTATTAGTTGTTGATTTGTTGATGGATATTTATTTATGTCTTTTTTTAAAAATTAGTTGTTGATTTGTTGATGGATCTTTATTTATGTCTTTTTTTAAAAATTAGTTGTTGATTTCTTGATGGATCTTTATTTATGTCTTTTTTAAAAAATTAGTTGTTGATTTGTTGATGGATCTTTATTTGTGTCTTTTTTTTTATTAGTTGTTGATTTGTTGAAGGACCTTTATTTATGGATACATGGTGCCCTGAGATTCGAACCCAGGGCCTCACACAGGCCAGGCGAGCCGCTCTACCACCGAGCCACCAGCCTAGGCCCAATGTTTGTGTGTGTCTTTTTTGGGGGGAGGGGGCAGGGCTTGTCTTTTCCTGTTCAATGTGGGCTTCAGAAGGTGACATCCAGGTAGAATTGAGAAGAAAGGGGTCTGGGTGTCTCCTTTGATGCTTTGTTAGGTTACTTGGTGCATATTGGCTGTCAAGGACCCGCCTGGGTGTTGGAAACGGGCCTGGGGACTCGGGTACCAGGAGGCCACCACCGGTGTCTGGCTTCTCTTGGGTGAGGCAGGAAAACCCTGCCTGTGTGTGTTATCTGGAGGAAAAGAGAAGGTGTGTGGAAGCCAGCTGGCTTATGGTTCATGGGGGACGTTGGGATGGCCGGGAAATAGATGTGAGCCTGAAAGGGTACCCTGTGTGATTTTTGCAATGATGGAAATAATCTGCTTCTTGACTGTATCAATGTCAATAACCTGGTGGTGAGATTGTACTGTAGTTTTTTTTTTAATATTTATTTTTTAGTTTTAGGTGAACACAGTATCTTTATTTTATTTTTATTTTCTGCACACACCAGGCAAGTGCTCTACGGCTTGAGCCACATCCCCAGCCCTGTACTGTAGTGTTGTAAGAAGTGACCATTGTGGGAAACTGGCTAAAGGGTATATGACGTCTTTGGGTATTATTTCTTAGAACTGCGTGTGCATCTACGATCATCTCAAAATAAAAGTTCAGCCAGGGGTGGTGGCACACACGTCCTGTCATCCCAGCAGCTCAGGAGGCTGAGGCAGGAGGATGTTAAGTCCGAGGCCAGCCTCAGCAATTGAGCAAGGCTGTAAGCAACCTAGTGACACCCAGTCTCTAAAACAAAAACAAAACAAAACAAAACAAAATCTCCCTCCTCTCTCTCTCTCTCTCTCTCTCTCTCTCTCTCTCTCTCTCTCAGATGAGGGTCTTGGGCTGAAGTAATTCCCCTGCCTCAGTCTCCCTTTATTTTTGTTTTTTTGGTACCAAGGATTGAATTCAGGGACCCCCAACCACTGAGCCCTGTCCCCAGCCCTTTTTTATTGAGAGACGGGGACCAGATGTCTGTAGACATGCTTCAACCTGCCTCTGCCTTGTGCCCTGGGGACTTGTGGGGACCCCACAGGTTTACAGCACGTGTGTCTCTGTGTGTGTGTGTGACAGGAACGTGTGTATGCGTGTGTGATGTGCTTTTGGTAACAGGGATTGAACCCAGGGGCCCTCCCCAGCCCTATTCTGTATTTTATTTAGAGACAGGGTCTCCCTGAGTTGCTTAGGGCCTTGCTAAATTAGTGAGGCCATCTTTGAACTCATGATCCTCCTATCTCAGCCTCCCTCTGCTGGGATGACAGGCATCCTCCACCATGCCTGGCCTTAGTGAAAGTTTTTTAACCACCAAATTTTCACACCCAATTCCTCCTGTTGCTCCTTCTTAACTCATTCTTTATTAAGACTCACTTCCTCTTCAACAAATAAAAAAAAAAAAATTGGTACCAGGGATCAAATCCAGGGGTGCTCAACTCGGATCCCCTTGCCCAGCCCCTTTTTCTACTTTATTGAGAGACAGGGTCTTGCTGAGTTGCTGAGGGCCTCCTAAGTGGCTGAGGCTGGCCTCCACCTTGCGATCCTCCTGCCTCAGCCTCCCCAGCCGCTGGGATGACAGGCTTGCGCCAAGGCCCGGTGCTGTGACTTTCTGTGAGTGTCCAGGCGCATTGGTGTGTCTCTGCCTAGGTCATCTCAGCGTGTGTGTGTGTGTGTGTGTGCGTGTGTGTGTGTGCGGGAGTATGCTGGATTGCACGTTTGGGTGCGCGCGCGTGTGCACACGTTGCCGCGGTGCGGAGTGGGTCCCCGTGGGCACGGGCGCCTGGCGTGCGTGTGTGCCGTGTGCGCGCACCTGGGGCCTGTGTGCACCGTGCACGTGCCGCGCCCGGTGTCGCCTGCGGTCTGCAGGGGACAGATCGGCGCCCTCCCGCGCAGAAGCGGGGTGGGTGTGGGTGGGGGTAGCCCTGACTTGTCCCGGGCGCGGCCTCCTCGAGTCCAGGCGGGCGGCGCCCGGGCTCCTCCCCGCGGGGCCCGGCACACACACGTGGGCCCGGCGCCGCCTCCCGCGTCCCCACCCACCGCAGCCGCCCAGGTCGCCAAGCGGCCCCTGGGATAAAGTGGCTGCGCAGAAGCCGCGCCCTGTCGCCCTGTCGCCGCAGAGGTGGCTGTGCGCTCAGCTCGCCCAGCCCTGGTCCCGCCGCCCGCCGAGACCCGCGGCGCTCAGGAGGTGACAGCGCCTCTCGGCCCCGTTAACCTGCCTCCCTGTCCCCGCCCCACCCGCGAACGCAGCTACCAGGGGTTCGGGGCGACGCCAGTCCCGCGGCGGGGGTCCCTGGCGCGTTCGGCGTGGCCTCCCGCGCGCTCCTGGGCGCGTGTGCACGATCGTGCGCCTGTGCACGCACGCGCGCCCCCCGGACTCCCTGGCACCAGTCCCCGCCCCCCCCCCTCACCAACTTGTCCCCATCCGCCGCGGTCTCTTTGCAGCCCCTGGTGGCACCAACGCGACTCGGGGTGAAGTCCGCGGGTTTTCTTCCTGCCCCCCCCACCCGGGTGGCATTTCCAAATGACAGCTGCGACCCCGGGCTGTGGGTGACAGGGCAGGAGGCAAAGTTTGTCCGAAGCCTCCGGGGTCGACGACTGGGTCCTGGGAACCCGCCTCCTCGGGGGTGAGGGGGACTTTGTGGGCGCCCCCCCCAGGGGGACACGCAGGGCGACTCCCCCCCACCCTCCGGGCCACCCCGGGTCGCGCTGGTCCGCGCGCCCAGCCCCATCGGAGCGGATCCTGTAGGAAAAAGTGATGACAGGGAACAAGTAGTTGGGGGAGATCGCAGGCGCCTGGTCCCCGCCCCGGGGAGGGAGGGGACCCAGGAGCCTGTTGGGGGACAGCTGCGAGCTGGCTTCCCGGCTCTGCACCCCGCCAGCCCCCAAGATCGGGATCTGGGGTGGCGGGAGGTGAGCGCCAGGCGCGGGATGGAGGGACCCGGGCTCGCCACCGCGATCGGGGAGCAGCCCCGGGTGGCCTGGCTCTGATCCTGCAGGCGATGTCCCCTGGTGGAGCGCAGGAGCCAGGGCAGAATGGAACCAGGTTGGTGATGGTGTCTGTGTGGCATCTCTGATGGCAGCAATCAGCCAGGAGCATGCACTCCAGAGGGGACTCGAACAGGTCCTTGGAGATTTTCTCTCTCTCTCTCTTTTTTTTGGAGAGAGAGAGAGAGAGCGCCAGAGAGAGAGCGAGCGAGCTGGGTCTCTCTGCAGCTGGGTCCCCACATCCACAGAGCTGCTGCTTGATTGCAGCTAAAATAGTCTTTAAGATGAAGTTTCCTGGAATGATTGGAAATAAACACAGATGGATAAAGGAGAGAGAGAGAAAAAAAAATCCTAAAAATGAGGCACTTTAAAAAAATAAATAAAGTGAGCATTTTTCTTAAGAACAAATGAGATTTTTTTTTCCTTCTTTTTCTTTCTCCCAGTTGGAGAGAGATTTGCAAGAGATGGATGTCATTTAGAAAAAAAAAAAAGATTAAAAAAAAATCTTGGAACAGGGTTGACCTCCCCTCTACCTAAGAGTCTTTTACCACCACCACCCCTCCTCCGACTCCCCAGATTTCTGACTTGGGAATGTGTCCCCTTTTCTTTCAAGGACCTGAAGATCCTTCCATAATGCCCGAGGAGACCTCTCCCAGGCGGACCCCGCAGAGCATCCCCTACCAGGACCTTCCCCACCTGGTGAACACGGAGGGACAGTACCTGCTCTGCAGGTACTGGAAACCCTCAGGGACACCCAGGTGAGTCTTGGTCTCCTGCTCCTCCTCCGTGTCGCCCCCTCTCCTGCGGGTCTCTCTGACCCCCATTTCCCAACACCCCCCTTTGAACACTGGGTACAGTCATGTTACCAAAGCCGAATTTCCTGCTTTATCATTTATTTTTATTTATTTATTTTAATTAAGAAGCCAGAATTCTGTTTCTGCGATGACAACTAGGCATCCACCCTATGTCAGTTTGCAAAAAAAGAAAAAAAAATTCCACATGACTTTATTTATCTATTTTGGTGCTGGAGTTGATTTCCTGTGGTCTGGGCAATTCGTTCAACATCAAACCCAAGAGTTAAAAGGTTCCTAAATGCATAAGAAAAAACCACCATCCTGTATATATATGTCACTGATGCGTGTCTTTCTTTTTTTTATTAGTTGTTGATTTGTTGATGGGATATTTATTTATGTCTTTTTTTAAAAATTAGTTGTTGATTTGTTGATGGATCTTTATTTATGTCTTTTTTTAAAAATTAGTTGTTGATTTCTTGATGGATCTTTATTTATGTCTTTTTTAAAAAATTAGTTGTTGATTTGTTGATGGATCTTTATTTGTGTCTTTTTTTTTATTAGTTGTTGATTTGTTGAAGGACCTTTATTTATGGATACATGGTGCCCTGAGATTCGAACCCAGGGCCTCACACAGGCCAGGCGAGCCGCTCTACCACCGAGCCACCAGCCTAGGCCCAATGTTTGTGTGTGTCTTTTTTGGGGGGAGGGGGCAGGGCTTGTCTTTTCCTGTTCAATGTGGGCTTCAGAAGGTGACATCCAGGTAGAATTGAGAAGAAAGGGGTCTGGGTGTCTCCTTTGATGCTTTGTTAGGTTACTTGGTGCATATTGGCTGTCAAGGACCCGCCTGGGTGTTGGAAACGGGCCTGGGGACTCGGGTACCAGGAGGCCACCACCGGTGTCTGGCTTCTCTTGGGTGAGGCAGGAAAACCCTGCCTGTGTGTGTTATCTGGAGGAAAAGAGAAGGTGTGTGGAAGCCAGCTGGCTTATGGTTCATGGGGGACGTTGGGATGGCCGGGAAATAGATGTGAGCCTGAAAGGGTACCCTGTGTGATTTTTGCAATGATGGAAATAATCTGCTTCTTGACTGTATCAATGTCAATAACCTGGTGGTGAGATTGTACTGTAGTTTTTTTTTTAATATTTATTTTTTAGTTTTAGGTGAACACAGTATCTTTATTTTATTTTTATTTTCTGCACACACCAGGCAAGTGCTCTACGGCTTGAGCCACATCCCCAGCCCTGTACTGTAGTGTTGTAAGAAGTGACCATTGTGGGAAACTGGCTAAAGGGTATATGACGTCTTTGGGTATTATTTCTTAGAACTGCGTGTGCATCTACGATCATCTCAAAATAAAAGTTCAGCCAGGGGTGGTGGCACACACGTCCTGTCATCCCAGCAGCTCAGGAGGCTGAGGCAGGAGGATGTTAAGTCCGAGGCCAGCCTCAGCAATTGAGCAAGGCTGTAAGCAACCTAGTGACACCCAGTCTCTAAAACAAAAACAAAACAAAACAAAACAAAATCTCCCTCCTCTCTCTCTCTCTCTCTCTCTCTCTCTCTCTCTCTCTCTCTCAGATGAGGGTCTTGGGCTGAAGTAATTCCCCTGCCTCAGTCTCCCTTTATTTTTGTTTTTTTGGTACCAAGGATTGAATTCAGGGACCCCCAACCACTGAGCCCTGTCCCCAGCCCTTTTTTATTGAGAGACGGGGACCAGATGTCTGTAGACATGCTTCAACCTGCCTCTGCCTTGTGCCCTGGGGACTTGTGGGGACCCCACAGGTTTACAGCACGTGTGTCTCTGTGTGTGTGTGTGACAGGAACGTGTGTATGCGTGTGTGATGTGCTTTTGGTAACAGGGATTGAACCCAGGGGCCCTCCCCAGCCCTATTCTGTATTTTATTTAGAGACAGGGTCTCCCTGAGTTGCTTAGGGCCTTGCTAAATTAGTGAGGCCATCTTTGAACTCATGATCCTCCTATCTCAGCCTCCCTCTGCTGGGATGACAGGCATCCTCCACCATGCCTGGCCTTAGTGAAAGTTTTTTAACCACCAAATTTTCACCCAATTCCTCCTGTTGCTCCTTCTTAACTCATTCTTTATTAAGACTCACTTCCTCTTCAACAAATAAAAAAAAAAATTGGTACCAGGGATCAAATCCAGGGGTGCTCAACTCGGATCCCCTTGCCCAGCCCCTTTTTCTACTTTATTGAGAGACAGGGTCTTGCTGAGTTGCTGAGGGCCTCCTAAGTGGCTGAGGCTGGCCTCCACCTTGCGATCCTCCTGCCTCAGCCTCCCCAGCCGCTGGGATGACAGGCTTGCGCCAAGGCCCGGTGCTGTGACTTTCTGTGAGTGTCCAGGCGCATTGGTGTGTCTCTGCCTAGGTCATCTCAGCGTGTGTGCGTGTGTGTGTGTGCGGGAGTATGCTGGATTGCACGTTTGGGTGCGCGCGCGTGTGCACACGTTGCCGCGGTGCGGAGTGGGTCCCCGTGGGCACGGGCGCCTGGCGTGCGTGTGTGCCGTGTGCGCGCACCTGGGGCCTGTGTGCACCGTGCACGTGCCGCGCCCGGTGTCGCCTGCGGTCTGCAGGGGACAGATCGGCGCCCTCCCGCGCAGAAGCGGGGTGGGTGTGGGTGGGGGTAGCCCTGACTTGTCCCCGGGCGCGGCCGCCTCGAGTCCAGGCGGGCGGCGCCCGGGCTCCTCCCCGCGGGGCCCGGCACACACACGTGGGCCCGGCGCCGCCTCCCGCGTCCCCACCCACCGCAGCCGCCCAGGTCGCCAAGCGGCCCCTGGGATAAAGTGGCTGCGCAGAAGCCGCGCCCTGTCGCCCTGTCGCCGCAGAGGTGGCTGTGCGCTCAGCTCGCCCAGCCCTGGTCCCGCCGCCCGCCGAGACCCGCGGCGCTCGGGAGGTGACAGCGCCTCTCGGCCCCGTTAACCTGCCTCCCTGTCCCCGCCCCACCCGCGAACGCAGCTACCAGGGGTTCGGGGCGACGCCAGTCCCGCGGCGGGGGTCCCTGGCGCGCTCGGCGTGGCCTCCCGCGCGCTCCTGGGCGCGTGTGCACGATCGTGCGCCTGTGCACGCACGCGCGCCCCCCGGACTCCCTGGCACCAGTCCCCGCCCCCCCCCTGTCACCAACTTGTCCCCATCCGCCGCGGTCTCTTTGCAGCCCCTGGTGGCACCAACGCGACTCGGGGTGAAGTCCGCGGGTTTTCTTCCCTGCCCCCCCCCACCCGGGTGGCATTTCCAAATGACAGCTGCGACCCCGGGCTGTGGGTGACAGGGCAGGAGGCAAAGTTTGTCCGAAGCCTCCGGGGTCGACGACTGGGTCCTGGGAACCCGCCTCCTCGGGGGTGAGGGGGACTTTGCGGGCGCCCCCCCCCAGGGGGACACGCAGGGCGACTCCCCCCCACCCTCCGGGCCACCCCGGGTCGCGCTGGTCCGCGCGCCCAGCCCCATCGGAGCGGATCCTGTAGGAAAAAGTGATGACAGGGAACAAGTAGTTGGGGGAGATCGCAGGCGCCTGGTCCCCGCCCCGGGGAGGGAGGGGACCCAGGAGCCTGTTGGGGGACAGCTGCGAGCTGGCTTCCCGGCTCTGCACCCCGCCAGCCCCCAAGATCGGGATCTGGGGTGGCGGGAGGTGAGCGCCAGGCGCGGGATGGAGGGACCCGGGCTCGCCACCGCGATCGGGGAGCAGCCCCGGGTGGCCTGGCTCTGATCCTGCAGGCGATGTCCCCTGGTGGAGCGCAGGAGCCAGGGCAGAACGGAACCAGGTTGGTGATGGTGTCTGTGTGGCATCTCTGATGGCAGCAATCAGCCAGGAGCATGCACTCCAGAGGGGACTCGAACAGGTCCTTGGAGATTTTCTCTCTCTCTCTCTTTTTTTTGGAGAGAGAGAGAGAGAGCGCGAGAGAGAGCGCGAGCGAGCTGGGTCTCTCTGCAGCTGGGTCCCCACATCCACAGAGCTGCTGCTTGATTGCAGCTAAAATAGTCTTTAAGATGAAGTTTCCTGGAATGATTGGAAATAAACACAGATGGATAAAGGAGAGAGAGAGAAAAAAAAAATCCTAAAAATGAGGCACTTTAAAAAAATAAATAAAGTGAGCATTTTTCTTAAGAACAAATGAGATTTTTTTTTCCTTCTTTTTCTTTCTCCCAGTTGGAGAGAGATTTGCAAGAGATGGATGTCATTTAGAAAAAAAAAAAGATTAAAAAAAAATCTTGGAACAGGGTTGACCTCCCCTCTACCTAAGAGTCTTTTACCACCACCACCCCTCCTCCGACTCCCCAGATTTCCGACTTGCGACTTGGGAATGTGTCCCCTTTTCTTTCAAGGACCTGAAGATCCTTCCATAATGCCCGAGGAGACCTCTCCCAGGCGGACCCCGCAGAGCATCCCCTACCAGGACCTTCCCCACCTGGTGAACACGGAGGGACAGTACCTGCTCTGCAGGTACTGGAAACCCTCAGGGACACCCAGGTGAGTCTTGGTCTCCTGCTCCTCCTCCGTGTCGCCCCCTCTCCTGCGGGTCTCTCTGACCCCCATTTCCCAACACCCCCTTTGAACACTGGGTACAGTCATGTTACCAAAGCCGAATTTCCTGCTTTATCATTTATTTTTATTTATTTATTTTAATTAAGAAGCCAGAATTCTGTTTCTGCGATGACAACTAGGCATCCACCCTATGTCAGTTTGCAAAAAAAGAAAAAAAAATTCCACATGACTTTATTTATCTATTTTGGTGCTGGAGTTGATTTCCTGTGGTCTGGGCAATTCGTTCAACATCAAACCCAAGAGTTAAAAGGTTCCTAAATGCATAAGAAAAAACCACCATCCTGTATATATATGTCACTGATGCGTGTCTTTCTTTTTTTTATTAGTTGTTGATTTGTTGATGGATATTTATTTATGTCTTTTTTTAAAAATTAGTTGTTGATTTGTTGATGGATCTTTATTTATGTCTTTTTTTAAAAATTAGTTGTTGATTTCTTGATGGATCTTTATTTATGTCTTTTTTAAAAAATTAGTTGTTGATTTGTTGATGGATCTTTATTTGTGTCTTTTTTTTTATTAGTTGTTGATTTGTTGAAGGACCTTTATTTATGGATACATGGTGCCCTGAGATTCGAACCCAGGGCCTCACACAGGCCAGGCGAGCTGCTCTACCACTGAGCCACCAGCCTAGGCCCAATGTTTGTGTGTGTCTTTTTTGGGGGGAGGGGGCAGGGCTTGTCTTTTCCTGTTCAATGTGGGCTTCAGAAGGTGACATCCAGGTAGAATTGAGAAGAAAGGGGTCTGGGTGTCTCCTTTGATGCTTTGTTAGGTTACTTGGTGCATATTGGCTGTCAAGGACCCGCCTGGGTGTTGGAAACGGGCCTGGGGACTCGGGTACCAGGAGGCCACCACCGGTGTCTGGCTTCTCTTGGGTGAGGCAGGAAAACCCTGCCTGTGTGTGTTATCTGGAGGAAAAGAGAAGGTGTGTGCAAGCCAGCTGGCTTATGGTTCATGGGGGACGTTGGGATGGCCGGGAAATAGATGTGAGCCTGAAAGGGTACCCTGTGTGATTTTTGCAATGATGGAAATAATCTGCTTCTTGACTGTATCAATGTCAATAACCTGGTGGTGAGATTGTACTGTAGTTTTTTTTTTTTAATATTTATTTTTTAGTTTTAGGTGAACACAGTATCTTTATTTTATTTTTATTTTCTGCACACACCAGGCAAGTGCTCTACGGCTTGAGCCACATCCCCAGCCCTGTACTGTAGTGTTGTAAGAAGTGACCATTGTGGGAAACTGGCTAAAGGGTATATGACGTCTTTGGGTATTATTTCTTAGAACTGCGTGTGCATCTACGATCATCTCAAAATAAAAGTTCAGCCAGGGGTGGTGGCACACACGTCCTGTCATCCCAGCAGCTCAGGAGGCTGAGGCAGGAGGATGTTAAGTCCGAGGCCAGCCTCAGCAATTGAGCAAGGCTGTAAGCAACCTAGTGACACCCAGTCTCTAAAACAAAAACAAAACAAAAAAAAAAATCTCCCTCCTCTCTCTCTCTCTCTCTCTCTCTCTCTCTCAGATGAGGGTCTTGGGCTGAAGTAATTCCCCTGCCTCAGTCTCCCTTTATTTTTGTTTTTTTGGTACCAAGGATTGAATTCAGGGACCCCCAACCACTGAGCCCTGTCCCCAGCCCTTTTTTATTGAGAGACGGGGACCAGATGTCTGTAGACATGCTTCAACCTGCCTCTGCCTTGTGCCCTGGGGACTTGTGGGGACCCCACAGGTTTACAGCACGTGTGTCTCTGTGTGTGTGTGTGACAGGAACGTGTGTATGCGTGTGTGATGTGCTTTTGGTAACAGGGATTGAACCCAGGGGCCCTCCCCAGCCCTATTCTGTATTTTATTTAGAGACAGGGTCTCCCTGAGTTGCTTAGGGCCTTGCTAAATTAGTGAGGCCATCTTTGAACTCATGATCCTCCTATCTCAGCCTCCCTCTGCTGGGATGACAGGCATCCTCCACCATGCCTGGCCTTAGTGAAAGTTTTTTAACCACCAAATTTTCACCCAATTCCTCCTGTTGCTCCTTCTTAACTCATTCTTTATTAAGACTCACTTCCTCTTCAACAAATAAAAAAAAAAAATTGGTACCAGGGATCAAATCCAGGGGTGCTCAACTCGGATCCCCTCGCCCAGCCCCTTTTTCTACTTTATTGAGAGACAGGGTCTTGCTGAGTTGCTGAGGGCCTCCTAAGTGGCTGAGGCTGGCCTCCACCTTGCGATCCTCCTGCCTCAGCCTCCCCAGCCGCTGGGATGACAGGCTTGCGCCAAGGCCCGGTGCTGTGACTTTCTGTGAGTGTCCAGGCGCATTGGTGTGTCTCTGCCTAGGTCATCTCAGCGTGTGTGTGTGTGTGTGTGCGTGTGTGTGTGTGCGGGAGTATGCTGGATTGCACGTTTGGGTGCGCGCGCGTGTGCACACGTTGCCGCGGTGAGGAGTGGGTCCCCGTGGGCACGGGCGCCTGGCGTGCGTGTGTGCCGTGTGCGCGCACCTGGGGCCTGTGTGCACCGTGCACGTGCCGCGCCCGGTGTCGCCTGCGGTCTGCAGGGGACAGATCGGCGCCCTCCCGCGCAGAAGCGGGGTGGGTGTGGGTGGGGGTAGCCCTGACTTGTCCCCGGGCGCGGCCGCCTCGAGTCCAGGCGGGCGGCGCCCGGGCTCCTCCCCGCGGGGCCCGGCACACACACGTGGGCCCGGCGCCGCCTCCCGCGTCCCCACCCACCGCAGCCGCCCAGGTCGCCAAGCGGCCCCTGGGATAAAGTGGCTGCGCAGAAGCCGCGCCCTGTCGCCCTGTCGCCGCAGAGGTGGCTGTGCGCTCAGCTCGCCCAGCCCTGGTCCCGCCGCCCGCCGAGACCCGCGGCGCTCGGGAGGTGACAGCGCCTCTCGGCCCCGTTAACCTGCCTCCCTGTCCCCGCCCCACCCGCGAACGCAGCTACCAGGGGTTCGGGGCGACGCCAGTCCCGCGGCGGGGGTCCCTGGCGCGCTCGGCGTGGCCTCCCGCGCGCTCCTGGGCGCGTGTGCACGATCGTGCGCCTGTGCACGCACGCGCGCCCCCCGGACTCCCTGGCACCAGTCCCCGCCCCCCCCCTGTCACCAACTTGTCCCCATCCGCCGCGGTCTCTTTGCAGCCCCTGGTGGCACCAACGCGACTCGGGGTGAAGTCCGCGGGTTTTCTTCCCTGCCCCCCCCCACCCGGGTGGCATTTCCAAATGACAGCTGCGACCCCGGGCTGTGGGTGACAGGGCAGGAGGCAAAGTTTGTCCGAAGCCTCCGGGGTCGACGACTGGGTCCTGGGAACCCGCCTCCTCGGGGGTGAGGGGGACTTTGCGGGCGCCCCCCCCCCAGGGGGACACGCAGGGCGACTCCCCCCCACCCTCCGGGCCACCCCGGGTCGCGCTGGTCCGCGCGCCCAGCCCCATCGGAGCGGATCCTGTAGGAAAAAGTGATGACAGGGAACAAGTAGTTGGGGGAGATCGCAGGCGCCTGGTCCCCGCCCCGGGGAGGGAGGGGACCCAGGAGCCTGTTGGGGGACAGCTGCGAGCTGGCTTCCCGGCTCTGCACCCCGCCAGCCCCCAAGATCGGGATCTGGGGTGGCGGGAGGTGAGCGCCAGGCGCGGGATGGAGGGACCCGGGCTCGCCACCGCGATCGGGGAGCAGCCCCGGGTGGCCTGGCTCTGATCCTGCAGGCGATGTCCCCTGGTGGAGCGCAGGAGCCAGGGCAGAACGGAACCAGGTTGGTGATGGTGTCTGTGTGGCATCTCTGATGGCAGCAATCAGCCAGGAGCATGCACTCCAGAGGGGACTCGAACAGGTCCTTGGAGATTTTCTCTCTCTCTCTCTTTTTTTTGGAGAGAGAGAGAGAGAGCGCGAGAGAGAGCGCGAGCGAGCTGGGTCTCTCTGCAGCTGGGTCCCCACATCCACAGAGCTGCTGCTTGATTGCAGCTAAAATAGTCTTTAAGATGAAGTTTCCTGGAATGATTGGAAATAAACACAGATGGATAAAGGAGAGAGAGAGAAAAAAAATCCTAAAAATGAGGCACTTTAAAAAAATAAATAAAGTGAGCATTTTTTCTTAAGAAAAAATGAGATTTTTTTTTCCTTCTTTTTCTTTCTCCCAGTTGGAGAGAGATTTGCAAGAGATGGATGTCATTTAGAAAAAAAAAAAAGATTAAAAAAAAATCTTGGAACAGGGTTGACCTCCCCTCTACCTAAGAGTCTTTTACCACCACCACCCCTCCTCTGACTCCCCAGATTTCCGACTTGGGAATGTGTCCCCTTTTCTTTCAAGGACCTGAAGATCCTTCCATAATGCCCGAGGAGACCTCTCCCAGGCGGACCCCGCAGAGCATCCCCTACCAGGACCTTCCCCACCTGGTGAA
Source organism: Spermophilus citellus (assembly GCF_964194105.1). Taxonomy (NCBI): domain Eukaryota; kingdom Metazoa; phylum Chordata; class Mammalia; order Rodentia; family Sciuridae; genus Spermophilus; species Spermophilus citellus. The sequence goes on along the minus strand of NC_138198.1, from coordinate 47,782,772 downwards.
CACGGAGGGACAGTACCTGCTCTGCAGGTACTGGAAACCCTCAGGGACACCCAGGTGAGTCTTGGTCTCCTGCTCCTCCTCCGTGTCGCCCCCTCTCCTGCGGGTCTCTCTGACCCCCATTTCCCAACACCCCCTTTGAACACTGGGTACAGTCATGTTACCAAAGCCGAATTTCCTGCTTTATCATTTATTTTTATTTATTTATTTTAATTAAGAAGCCAGAATTCTGTTTCTGCGATGACAACTAGGCATCCACCCTATGTCAGTTTGCAAAAAAAGAAAAAAAAATTCCACATGACTTTATTTATCTATTTTGGTGCTGGAGTTGATTTCCTGTGGTCTGGGCAATTCGTTCAACATCAAACCCAAGAGTTAAAAGGTTCCTAAATGCATAAGAAAAAACCACCATCCTGTATATATATGTCACTGATGCGTGTCTTTCTTTTTTTTATTAGTTGTTGATTTGTTGATGGATATTTATTTATGTCTTTTTTAAAAAATTAGTTGTTGATTTGTTGATGGATCTTTATTTATGTCTTTTTTTAAAAATTAGTTGTTGATTTCTTGATGGATCTTTATTTATGTCTTTTTTAAAAAATTAGTTGTTGATTTGTTGATGGATCTTTATTTGTGTCTTTTTTTTATTAGTTGTTGATTTGTTGAAGGACCTTTATTTATGGATACATGGTGCCCTGAGATTCGAACCCAGGGCCTCACACAGGCCAGGCGAGCCGCTCTACCACTGAGCCACCAGCCTAGGCCCAATGTTTGTGTGTGTCTTTTTTGGGGGGAGGGGGCAGGGCTTGTCTTTTCCTGTTCAATGTGGGCTTCAGAAGGTGACATCCAGGTAGAATTGAGAAGAAAGGGGTCTGGGTGTCTCCTTTGATGCTTTGTTAGGTTACTTGGTGCATATTGGCTGTCAAGGACCCGCCTGGGTGTTGGAAACGGGCCTGGGGACTCGGGTACCAGGAGGCCACCACCGGTGTCTGGCTTCTCTTGGGTGAGGCAGGAAAACCCTGCCTGTGTGTGTTATCTGGAGGAAAAGAGAAGGTGTGTGGAAGCCAGCTGGCTTATGGTTCATGGGGGACGTTGGGATGGCCGGGAAATAGATGTGAGCCTGAAAGGGTACCCTGTGTGATTTTTGCAATGATGGAAATAATCTGCTTCTTGACTGTATCAATGTCAATAACCTGGTGGTGAGATTGTACTGTAGTTTTTTTTTTTAATATTTATTTTTTAGTTTTAGGTGAACACAGTATCTTTATTTTATTTTTATTTTCTGCACACACCAGGCAAGTGCTCTACGGCTTGAGCCACATCCCCAGCCCTGTACTGTAGTGTTGTAAGAAGTGACCATTGTGGGAAACTGGCTAAAGGGTATATGACGTCTTTGGGTATTATTTCTTAGAACTGCGTGTGCATCTACGATCATCTCAAAATAAAAGTTCAGCCAGGGGTGGTGGCACACACGTCCTGTCATCCCAGCAGCTCAGGAGGCTGAGGCAGGAGGATGTTAAGTCCGAGGCCAGCCTCAGCAATTGAGCAAGGCTGTAAGCAACCTAGTGACACCCAGTCTCTAAAACAAAAACAAAACAAAACAAAAAAAATCTCCCTCCTCTCTCTCTCTCTCTCTCTCTCTCTCTCTCTCTCTCTCTCTCTCAGATGAGGGTCTTGGGCTGAAGTAATTCCCCTGCCTCAGTCTCCCTTTATTTTTGTTTTTTTGGTACCAAGGATTGAATTCAGGGACCCCCAACCACTGAGCCCTGTCCCCAGCCCTTTTTTATTGAGAGACGGGGACCAGATGTCTGTAGACATGCTTCAACCTGCCTCTGCCTTGTGCCCTGGGGACTTGTGGGGACCCCACAGGTTTACAGCACGTGTGTCTCTGTGTGTGTGTGTGACAGGAACGTGTGTATGCGTGTGTGATGTGCTTTTGGTAACAGGGATTGAACCCAGGGGCCCTCCCCAGCCCTATTCTGTATTTTATTTAGAGACAGGGTCTCCCTGAGTTGCTTAGGGCCTTGCTAAATTAGTGAGGCCATCTTTGAACTCATGATCCTCCTATCTCAGCCTCCCTCTGCTGGGATGACAGGCATCCTCCACCATGCCTGGCCTTAGTGAAAGTTTTTTAACCACCAAATTTTCACCCAATTCCTCCTGTTGCTCCTTCTTAACTCATTCTTTATTAAGACTCACTTCCTCTTCAACAAATAAAAAAAAAAAATTGGTACCAGGGATCAAATCCAGGGGTGCTCAACTCGGATCCCCTTGCCCAGCCCCTTTTTCTACTTTATTGAGAGACAGGGTCTTGCTGAGTTGCTGAGGGCCTCCTAAGTGGCTGAGGCTGGCCTCCACCTTGCGATCCTCCTGCCTCAGCCTCCCCAGCCGCTGGGATGACAGGCTTGCGCCAAGGCCCGGTGCTGTGACTTTCTGTGAGTGTCCAGGCGCATTGGTGTGTCTCTGCCTAGGTCATCTCAGCGTGTGTGTGTGTGTGTGTGTGTGCGTGTGTGTGTGTGCGGGAGTATGCTGGATTGCACGTTTGGGTGCGCGCGCGTGTGCACACGTTGCCGCGGTGCGGAGTGGGTCCCCGTGGGCACGGGCGCCTGGCGTGCGTGTGTGCCGTGTGCGCGCACCTGGGGCCTGTGTGCACCGTGCACGTGCCGCGCCCGGTGTCGCCTGCGGTCTGCAGGGGACAGATCGGCGCCCTCCCGCGCAGAAGCGGGGTGGGTGTGGGTGGGGGTAGCCCTGACTTGTCCCCGGGCGCGGCCGCCTCGAGTCCAGGCGGGCGGCGCCCGGGCTCCTCCCCGCGGGGCCCGGCACACACACGTGGGCCCGGCGCCGCCTCCCGCGTCCCCACCCACCGCAGCCGCCCAGGTCGCCAAGCGGCCCCTGGGATAAAGTGGCTGCGCAGAAGCCGCGCCCTGTCGCCCTGTCGCCGCAGAGGTGGCTGTGCGCTCAGCTCGCCCAGCCCTGGTCCCGCCGCCCGCCGAGACCCGCGGCGCTCGGGAGGTGACAGCGCCTCTCGGCCCCGTTAACCTGCCTCCCTGTCCCCGCCCCACCCGCGAACGCAGCTACCAGGGGTTCGGGGCGACGCCAGTCCCGCGGCGGGGGTCCCTGGCGCGCTCGGCGTGGCCTCCCGCGCGCTCCTGGGCGCGTGTGCACGATCGTGCGCCTGTGCACGCACGCGCGCCCCCCGGACTCCCTGACACCAGTCCCCGCCCCCCCCCTGTCACCAACTTGTCCCCATCCGCCGCGGTCTCTTTGCAGCCCCTGGTGGCACCAACGCGACTCGGGGTGAAGTCCGCGGGTTTTCTTCCCTGCCCCCCCCCACCCGGGTGGCATTTCCAAATGACAGCTGCGACCCCGGGCTGTGGGTGACAGGGCAGGAGGCAAAGTTTGTCCGAAGCCTCCGGGGTCGACGACTGGGTCCTGGGAACCCGCCTCCTCGGGGGTGAGGGGGACTTTGCGGGCGCCCCCCCCCCCAGGGGGACACGCAGGGCGACTCCCCCCCACCCTCCGGGCCACCCCGGGTCGCGCTGGTCCGCGCGCCCAGCCCCATCGGAGCGGATCCTGTAGGAAAAAGTGATGACAGGGAACAAGTAGTTGGGGGAGATCGCAGGCGCCTGGTCCCCGCCCCGGGGAGGGAGGGGACCCAGGAGCCTGTTGGGGGACAGCTGCGAGCTGGCTTCCCGGCTCTGCACCCCGCCAGCCCCCAAGATCGGGATCTGGGGTGGCGGGAGGTGAGCGCCAGGCGCGGGATGGAGGGACCCGGGCTCGCCACCGCGATCGGGGAGCAGCCCCGGGTGGCCTGGCTCTGATCCTGCAGGCGATGTCCCCTGGTGGAGCGCAGGAGCCAGGGCAGAACGGAACCAGGTTGGTGATGGTGTCTGTGTGGCATCTCTGATGGCAGCAATCAGCCAGGAGCATGCACTCCAGAGGGGACTCGAACAGGTCCTTGGAGATTTTCTCTCTCTCTCTCTTTTTTTTGGAGAGAGAGAGAGAGAGCGCGAGAGAGAGCGCGAGCGAGCTGGGTCTCTCTGCAGCTGGGTCCCCACATCCACAGAGCTGCTGCTTGATTGCAGCTAAAATAGTCTTTAAGATGAAGTTTCCTGGAATGATTGGAAATAAACACAGATGGATAAAGGAGAGAGAGAGAAAAAAAAATCCTAAAAATGAGGCACTTTAAAAAAATAAATAAAGTGAGCATTTTTCTTAAGAACAAATGAGATTTTTTTTCCTTCTTTTTCTTTCTCCCAGTTGGAGAGAGATTTGCAAGAGATGGATGTCATATAGAAAAAAAAAAAAAGATTAAAAAAAAATCTTGGAACAGGGTTGACCTCCCCTCTACCTAAGAGTCTTTTACCACCACCACCCCTCCTCCGACTCCCCAGATTTCTGACTTGGGAATGTGTCCCCTTTTCTTTCAAGGACCTGAAGATCCTTCCATAATGCCCGAGGAGACCTCTCCCAGGCGGACCCCGCAGAGCATCCCCTACCAGGACCTTCCCCACCTGGTGAACACGGAGGGACAGTACCTGCTCTGCAGGTACTGGAAACCCTCAGGGACACCCAGGTGAGTCTTGGTCTCCTGCTCCTCCTCCGTGTCGCCCCCTCTCCTGCGGGTCTCTCTGACCCCCATTTCCCAACACCCCCTTTGAACACTGGGTACAGTCATGTTACCAAAGCCGAATTTCCTGCTTTATCATTTATTTTTATTTATTTATTTTAATTAAGAAGCCAGAATTCTGTTTCTGCGATGACAACTAGGCATCCACCCTATGTCAGTTTGCAAAAAAAGAAAAAAAAATTCCACATGACTTTATTTATCTATTTTGGTGCTGGAGTTGATTTCCTGTGGTCTGGGCAATTCGTTCAACATCAAACCCAAGAGTTAAAAGGTTCCTAAATGCATAAGAAAAAACCACCATCCTGTATATATATGTCACTGATGCGTGTCTTTCTTTTTTTTATTAGTTGTTGATTTGTTGATGGATATTTATTTATGTCTTTTTTTAAAAATTAGTTGTTGATTTGTTGATGGATCTTTATTTATGTCTTTTTTTAAAAATTAGTTGTTGATTTCTTGATGGATCTTTATTTATGTCTTTTTTAAAAAATTAGTTGTTGATTTGTTGATGGATCTTTATTTGTGTCTTTTTTTTATTAGTTGTTGATTTGTTGAAGGACCTTTATTTATGGATACATGGTGCCCTGAGATTCGAACCCAGGGCCTCACACAGGCCAGGCGAGCCGCTCTACCACCGAGCCACCAGCCTAGGCCCAATGTTTGTGTGTGTCTTTTTTGGGGGGAGGGGGCAGGGCTTGTCTTTTCCTGTTCAATGTGGGCTTCAGAAGGTGACATCCAGGTAGAATTGAGAAGAAAGGGGTCTGGGTGTCTCCTTTGATGCTTTGTTAGGTTACTTGGTGCATATTGGCTGTCAAGGACCCGCCTGGGTGTTGGAAACGGGCCTGGGGACTCGGGTACCAGGAGGCCACCACCGGTGTCTGGCTTCTCTTGGGTGAGGCAGGAAAACCCTGCCTGTGTGTGTTATCTGGAGGAAAAGAGAAGGTGTGTGGAAGCCAGCTGGCTTATGGTTCATGGGGGACGTTGGGATGGCCGGGAAATAGATGTGAGCCTGAAAGGGTACCCTGTGTGATTTTTGCAATGATGGAAATAATCTGCTTCTTGACTGTATCAATGTCAATAACCTGGTGGTGAGATTGTACTGTAGTTTTTTTTTTAATATTTATTTTTTAGTTTTAGGTGAACACAGTATCTTTATTTTATTTTTATTTTCTGCACACACCAGGCAAGTGCTCTACGGCTTGAGCCACATCCCCAGCCCTGTACTGTAGTGTTGTAAGAAGTGACCATTGTGGGAAACTGGCTAAAGGGTATATGACGTCTTTGGGTATTATTTCTTAGAACTGCGTGTGCATCTACGATCATCTCAAAATAAAAGTTCAGCCAGGGGTGGTGGCACACACGTCCTGTCATCCCAGCAGCTCAGGAGGCTGAGGCAGGAGGATGTTAAGTCCGAGGCCAGCCTCAGCAATTGAGCAAGGCTGTAAGCAACCTAGTGACACCCAGTCTCTAAAACAAAAACAAAACAAAACAAAACAAAATCTCCCTCCTCTCTCTCTCTCTCTCTCTCTCTCTCTCTCTCTCTCTCTCTCAGATGAGGGTCTTGGGCTGAAGTAATTCCCCTGCCTCAGTCTCCCTTTATTTTTGTTTTTTTGGTACCAAGGATTGAATTCAGGGACCCCCAACCACTGAGCCCTGTCCCCAGCCCTTTTTTATTGAGAGACGGGGACCAGATGTCTGTAGACATGCTTCAACCTGCCTCTGCCTTGTGCCCTGGGGACTTGTGGGGACCCCACAGGTTTACAGCACGTGTGTCTCTGTGTGTGTGTGTGACAGGAACGTGTGTATGCGTGTGTGATGTGCTTTTGGTAACAGGGATTGAACCCAGGGGCCCTCCCCAGCCCTATTCTGTATTTTATTTAGAGACAGGGTCTCCCTGAGTTGCTTAGGGCCTTGCTAAATTAGTGAGGCCATCTTTGAACTCATGATCCTCCTATCTCAGCCTCCCTCTGCTGGGATGACAGGCATCCTCCACCATGCCTGGCCTTAGTGAAAGTTTTTTAACCACCAAATTTTCACCCAATTCCTCCTGTTGCTCCTTCTTAACTCATTCTTTATTAAGACTCACTTCCTCTTCAACAAATAAAAAAAAAAATTGGTACCAGGGATCAAATCCAGGGGTGCTCAACTCGGATCCCCTTGCCCAGCCCCTTTTTCTACTTTATTGAGAGACAGGGTCTTGCTGAGTTGCTGAGGGCCTCCTAAGTGGCTGAGGCTGGCCTCCACCTTGCGATCCTCCTGCCTCAGCCTCCCCAGCCGCTGGGATGACAGGCTTGCGCCAAGGCCCGGTGCTGTGACTTTCTGTGAGTGTCCAGGCGCATTGGTGTGTCTCTGCCTAGGTCATCTCAGCGTGTGTGCGTGTGTGTGTGTGCGGGAGTATGCTGGATTGCACGTTTGGGTGCGCGCGCGTGTGCACACGTTGCCGCGGTGCGGAGTGGGTCCCCGTGGGCACGGGCGCCTGGCGTGCGTGTGTGCCGTGTGCGCGCACCTGGGGCCTGTGTGCACCGTGCACGTGCCGCGCCCGGTGTCGCCTGCGGTCTGCAGGGGACAGATCGGCGCCCTCCCGCGCAGAAGCGGGGTGGGTGTGGGTGGGGGTAGCCCTGACTTGTCCCCGGGCGCGGCCGCCTCGAGTCCAGGCGGGCGGCGCCCGGGCTCCTCCCCGCGGGGCCCGGCACACACACGTGGGCCCGGCGCCGCCTCCCGCGTCCCCACCCACCGCAGCCGCCCAGGTCGCCAAGCGGCCCCTGGGATAAAGTGGCTGCGCAGAAGCCGCGCCCTGTCGCCCTGTCGCCGCAGAGGTGGCTGTGCGCTCAGCTCGCCCAGCCCTGGTCCCGCCGCCCGCCGAGACCCGCGGCGCTCGGGAGGTGACAGCGCCTCTCGGCCCCGTTAACCTGCCTCCCTGTCCCCGCCCCACCCGCGAACGCAGCTACCAGGGGTTCGGGGCGACGCCAGTCCCGCGGCGGGGGTCCCTGGCGCGCTCGGCGTGGCCTCCCGCGCGCTCCTGGGCGCGTGTGCACGATCGTGCGCCTGTGCACGCACGCGCGCCCCCCGGACTCCCTGGCACCAGTCCCCGCCCCCCCCCTGTCACCAACTTGTCCCCATCCGCCGCGGTCTCTTTGCAGCCCCTGGTGGCACCAACGCGACTCGGGGTGAAGTCCGCGGGTTTTCTTCCCTGCCCCCCCCCACCCGGGTGGCATTTCCAAATGACAGCTGCGACCCCGGGCTGTGGGTGACAGGGCAGGAGGCAAAGTTTGTCCGAAGCCTCCGGGGTCGACGACTGGGTCCTGGGAACCCGCCTCCTCGGGGGTGAGGGGGACTTTGCGGGCGCCCCCCCCCAGGGGGACACGCAGGGCGACTCCCCCCCACCCTCCGGGCCACCCCGGGTCGCGCTGGTCCGCGCGCCCAGCCCCATCGGAGCGGATCCTGTAGGAAAAAGTGATGACAGGGAACAAGTAGTTGGGGGAGATCGCAGGCGCCTGGTCCCCGCCCCGGGGAGGGAGGGGACCCAGGAGCCTGTTGGGGGACAGCTGCGAGCTGGCTTCCCGGCTCTGCACCCCGCCAGCCCCCAAGATCGGGATCTGGGGTGGCGGGAGGTGAGCGCCAGGCGCGGGATGGAGGGACCCGGGCTCGCCACCGCGATCGGGGAGCAGCCCCGGGTGGCCTGGCTCTGATCCTGCAGGCGATGTCCCCTGGTGGAGCGCAGGAGCCAGGGCAGAACGGAACCAGGTTGGTGATGGTGTCTGTGTGGCATCTCTGATGGCAGCAATCAGCCAGGAGCATGCACTCCAGAGGGGACTCGAACAGGTCCTTGGAGATTTTCTCTCTCTCTCTCTTTTTTTTGGAGAGAGAGAGAGAGAGCGCGAGAGAGAGCGCGAGCGAGCTGGGTCTCTCTGCAGCTGGGTCCCCACATCCACAGAGCTGCTGCTTGATTGCAGCTAAAATAGTCTTTAAGATGAAGTTTCCTGGAATGATTGGAAATAAACACAGATGGATAAAGGAGAGAGAGAGAAAAAAAAAATCCTAAAAATGAGGCACTTTAAAAAAATAAATAAAGTGAGCATTTTTCTTAAGAACAAATGAGATTTTTTTTTCCTTCTTTTTCTTTCTCCCAGTTGGAGAGAGATTTGCAAGAGATGGATGTCATTTAGAAAAAAAAAAAGATTAAAAAAAAATCTTGGAACAGGGTTGACCTCCCCTCTACCTAAGAGTCTTTTACCACCACCACCCCTCCTCCGACTCCCCAGATTTCCGACTTGGGAATGTGTCCCCTTTTCTTTCAGGACCTGAAGATCCTTCCATAATGCCCGAGGAGACCTCTCCCAGGCGGACCCCGCAGAGCATCCCCTACCAGGACCTTCCCCACCTGGTGAACACGGAGGGACAGTACCTGCTCTGCAGGTACTGGAAACCCTCAGGGACACCCAGGTGAGTCTTGGTCTCCTGCTCCTCCTCCGTGTCGCCCCCTCTCCTGCGGGTCTCTCTGACCCCCATTTCCCAACACCCCCTTTGAACACTGGGTACAGTCATGTTACCAAAGCCGAATTTCCTGCTTTATCATTTATTTTTATTTATTTATTTTAATTAAGAAGCCAGAATTCTGTTTCTGCGATGACAACTAGGCATCCACCCTATGTCAGTTTGCAAAAAAAGAAAAAAAAATTCCACATGACTTTATTTATCTATTTTGGTGCTGGAGTTGATTTCCTGTGGTCTGGGCAATTCGTTCAACATCAAACCCAAGAGTTAAAAGGTTCCTAAATGCATAAGAAAAAACCACCATCCTGTATATATATGTCACTGATGCGTGTCTTTCTTTTTTTTATTAGTTGTTGATTTGTTGATGGATATTTATTTATGTCTTTTTTTAAAAATTAGTTGTTGATTTGTTGATGGATCTTTATTTATGTCTTTTTTTAAAAATTAGTTGTTGATTTCTTGATGGATCTTTATTTATGTCTTTTTTAAAAAATTAGTTGTTGATTTGTTGATGGATCTTTATTTGTGTCTTTTTTTTTATTAGTTGTTGATTTGTTGAAGGACCTTTATTTATGGATACATGGTGCCCTGAGATTCGAACCCAGGGCCTCACACAGGCCAGGCGAGCTGCTCTACCACTGAGCCACCAGCCTAGGCCCAATGTTTGTGTGTGTCTTTTTTGGGGGGAGGGGGCAGGGCTTGTCTTTTCCTGTTCAATGTGGGCTTCAGAAGGTGACATCCAGGTAGAATTGAGAAGAAAGGGGTCTGGGTGTCTCCTTTGATGCTTTGTTAGGTTACTTGGTGCATATTGGCTGTCAAGGACCCGCCTGGGTGTTGGAAACGGGCCTGGGGACTCGGGTACCAGGAGGCCACCACCGGTGTCTGGCTTCTCTTGGGTGAGGCAGGAAAACCCTGCCTGTGTGTGTTATCTGGAGGAAAAGAGAAGGTGTGTGCAAGCCAGCTGGCTTATGGTTCATGGGGGACGTTGGGATGGCCGGGAAATAGATGTGAGCCTGAAAGGGTACCCTGTGTGATTTTTGCAATGATGGAAATAATCTGCTTCTTGACTGTATCAATGTCAATAACCTGGTGGTGAGATTGTACTGTAGTTTTTTTTTTTTTAATATTTATTTTTTAGTTTTAGGTGAACACAGTATCTTTATTTTATTTTTATTTTCTGCACACACCAGGCAAGTGCTCTACGGCTTGAGCCACATCCCCAGCCCTGTACTGTAGTGTTGTAAGAAGTGACCATTGTGGGAAACTGGCTAAAGGGTATATGACGTCTTTGGGTATTATTTCTTAGAACTGCGTGTGCATCTATGATCATCTCAAAATAAAAGTTCAGCCAGGGGTGGTGGCACACACGTCCTGTCATCCCAGCAGCTCAGGAGGCTGAGGCAGGAGGATGTTAAGTCCGAGGCCAGCCTCAGCAATTGAGCAAGGCTGTAAGCAACCTAGTGACACCCAGTCTCTAAAACAAAAACAAAACAAAAAAAAAATCTCCCTCCTCTCTCTCTCTCTCTCTCTCTCTCTCTCTCTCTCTCTCTCTCAGATGAGGGTCTTGGGCTGAAGTAATTCCCCTGCCTCAGTCTCCCTTTATTTTTGTTTTTTTGGTACCAAGGATTGAATTCAGGGACCCCCAACCACTGAGCCCTGTCCCCAGCCCTTTTTTATTGAGAGACGGGGACCAGATGTCTGTAGACATGCTTCAACCTGCCTCTGCCTTGTGCCCTGGGGACTTGTGGGGACCCCACAGGTTTACAGCACGTGTGTCTCTGTGTGTGTGTGTGACAGGAACGTGTGTATGCGTGTGTGATGTGCTTTTGGTAACAGGGATTGAACCCAGGGGCCCTCCCCAGCCCTATTCTGTATTTTATTTAGAGACAGGGTCTCCCTGAGTTGCTTAGGGCCTTGCTAAATTAGTGAGGCCATCTTTGAACTCATGATCCTCCTATCTCAGCCTCCCTCTGCTGGGATGACAGGCATCCTCCACCATGCCTGGCCTTAGTGAAAGTTTTTTAACCACCAAATTTTCACCCAATTCCTCCTGTTGCTCCTTCTTAACTCATTCTTTATTAAGACTCACTTCCTCTTCAACAAATAAAAAAAAAAAATTGGTACCAGGGATCAAATCCAGGGGTGCTCAACTCGGATCCCCTCGCCCAGCCCCTTTTTCTACTTTATTGAGAGACAGGGTCTTGCTGAGTTGCTGAGGGCCTCCTAAGTGGCTGAGGCTGGCCTCCACCTTGCGATCCTCCTGCCTCAGCCTCCCCAGCCGCTGGGATGACAGGCTTGCGCCAAGGCCCGGTGCTGTGACTTTCTGTGAGTGTCCAGGCGCATTGGTGTGTCTCTGCCTAGGTCATCTCAGCGTGTGTGTGTGTGTGTGTGTGCGTGTGTGTGTGTGCGGGAGTATGCTGGATTGCACGTTTGGGTGCGCGCGCGTGTGCACACGTTGCCGCGGTGAGGAGTGGGTCCCCGTGGGCACGGGCGCCTGGCGTGCGTGTGTGCCGTGTGCGCGCACCTGGGGCCTGTGTGCACCGTGCACGTGCCGCGCCCGGTGTCGCCTGCGGTCTGCAGGGGACAGATCGGCGCCCTCCCGCGCAGAAGCGGGGTGGGTGTGGGTGGGGGTAGCCCTGACTTGTCCCCGGGCGCGGCCGCCTCGAGTCCAGGCGGGCGGCGCCCGGGCTCCTCCCCGCGGGGCCCGGCACACACACGTGGGCCCGGCGCCGCCTCCCGCGTCCCCACCCACCGCAGCCGCCCAGGTCGCCAAGCGGCCCCTGGGATAAAGTGGCTGCGCAGAAGCCGCGCCCTGTCGCCCTGTCGCCGCAGAGGTGGCTGTGCGCTCAGCTCGCCCAGCCCTGGTCCCGCCGCCCGCCGAGACCCGCGGCGCTCGGGAGGTGACAGCGCCTCTCGGCCCCGTTAACCTGCCTCCCTGTCCCCGCCCCACCCGCGAACGCAGCTACCAGGGGTTCGGGGCGACGCCAGTCCCGCGGCGGGGGTCCCTGGCGCGCTCGGCGTGGCCTCCCGCGCGCTCCTGGGCGCGTGTGCACGATCGTGCGCCTGTGCACGCACGCGCGCCCCCCGGACTCCCTGGCACCAGTCCCCGCCCCCCCCCTGTCACCAACTTGTCCCCATCCGCCGCGGTCTCTTTGCAGCCCCTGGTGGCACCAACGCGACTCGGGGTGAAGTCCGCGGGTTTTCTTCCCTGCCCCCCCCCACCCGGGTGGCATTTCCAAATGACAGCTGCGACCCCGGGCTGTGGGTGACAGGGCAGGAGGCAAAGTTTGTCCGAAGCCTCCGGGGTCGACGACTGGGTCCTGGGAACCCGCCTCCTCGGGGGTGAGGGGGACTTTGCGGGCGCCCCCCCCCCCAGGGGGACACGCAGGGCGACTCCCCCCCACCCTCCGGGCCACCCCGGGTCGCGCTGGTCCGCGCGCCCAGCCCCATCGGAGCGGATCCTGTAGGAAAAAGTGATGACAGGGAACAAGTAGTTGGGGGAGATCGCAGGCGCCTGGTCCCCGCCCCGGGGAGGGAGGGGACCCAGGAGCCTGTTGGGGGACAGCTGCGAGCTGGCTTCCCGGCTCTGCACCCCGCCAGCCCCCAAGATCGGGATCTGGGGTGGCGGGAGGTGAGCGCCAGGCGCGGGATGGAGGGACCCGGGCTCGCCACCGCGATCGGGGAGCAGCCCCGGGTGGCCTGGCTCTGATCCTGCAGGCGATGTCCCCTGGTGGAGCGCAGGAGCCAGGGCAGAACGGAACCAGGTTGGTGATGGTGTCTGTGTGGCATCTCTGATGGCAGCAATCAGCCAGGAGCATGCACTCCAGAGGGGACTCGAACAGGTCCTTGGAGATTTTCTCTCTCTCTCTCTTTTTTTTGGAGAGAGAGAGAGAGAGCGCGAGAGAGAGCGCGAGCGAGCTGGGTCTCTCTGCAGCTGGGTCCCCACATCCACAGAGCTGCTGCTTGATTGCAGCTAAAATAGTCTTTAAGATGAAGTTTCCTGGAATGATTGGAAATAAACACAGATGGATAAAGGAGAGAGAGAGAAAAAAAATCCTAAAAATGAGGCACTTTAAAAAAATAAATAAAGTGAGCATTTTTTCTTAAGAAAAAATGAGATTTTTTTTTCCTTCTTTTTCTTTCTCCCAGTTGGAGAGAGATTTGCAAGAGATGGATGTCATTTAGAAAAAAAAAAAAGATTAAAAAAAAATCTTGGAACAGGGTTGACCTCCCCTCTACCTAAGAGTCTTTTACCACCACCACCCCTCCTCCGACTCCCCAGATTTCCGACTTGGGAATGTGTCCCCTTTTCTTTCAAGGACCTGAAGATCCTTCCATAATGCCCGAGGAGACCTCTCCCAGGCGGACCCCGCAGAGCATCCCCTACCAGGACCTTCCCCACCTGGTGAACACGGAGGGACAGTACCTGCTCTGCAGGTACTGGAAACCCTCAGGGACACCCAGGTGAGTCTTGGTCTCCTGCTCCTCCTCCGTGTCGCCCCCTCTCCTGCGGGTCTCTCTGACCCCCATTTCCCAACACCCCCTTTGAACACTGGGTACAGTCATGTTACCAAAGCCGAATTTCCTGCTTTATCATTTATTTTTATTTATTTATTTTAATTAAGAAGCCAGAATTCTGTTTCTGCGATGACAACTAGGCATCCACCCTATGTCAGTTTGCAAAAAAAGAAAAAAAAATTCCACATGACTTTATTTATCTATTTTGGTGCTGGAGTTGATTTCCTGTGGTCTGGGCAATTCGTTCAACATCAAACCCAAGAGTTAAAAGGTTCCTAAATGCATAAGAAAAAACCACCATCCTGTATATATATGTCACTGATGCGTGTCTTTCTTTTTTTTATTAGTTGTTGATTTGTTGATGGATATTTATTTATGTCTTTTTTAAAAAATTAGTTGTTGATTTGTTGATGGATCTTTATTTATGTCTTTTTTTAAAAATTAGTTGTTGATTTCTTGATGGATCTTTATTTATGTCTTTTTTAAAAAATTAGTTGTTGATTTGTTGATGGATCTTTATTTGTGTCTTTTTTTTATTAGTTGTTGATTTGTTGAAGGACCTTTATTTATGGATACATGGTGCCCTGAGATTCGAACCCAGGGCCTCACACAGGCCAGGCGAGCCGCTCTACCACTGAGCCACCAGCCTAGGCCCAATGTTTGTGTGTGTCTTTTTTGGGGGGAGGGGGCAGGGCTTGTCTTTTCCTGTTCAATGTGGGCTTCAGAAGGTGACATCCAGGTAGAATTGAGAAGAAAGGGGTCTGGGTGTCTCCTTTGATGCTTTGTTAGGTTACTTGGTGCATATTGGCTGTCAAGGACCCGCCTGGGTGTTGGAAACGGGCCTGGGGACTCGGGTACCAGGAGGCCACCACCGGTGTCTGGCTTCTCTTGGGTGAGGCAGGAAAACCCTGCCTGTGTGTGTTATCTGGAGGAAAAGAGAAGGTGTGTGGAAGCCAGCTGGCTTATGGTTCATGGGGGACGTTGGGATGGCCGGGAAATAGATGTGAGCCTGAAAGGGTACCCTGTGTGATTTTTGCAATGATGGAAATAATCTGCTTCTTGACTGTATCAATGTCAATAACCTGGTGGTGAGATTGTACTGTAGTTTTTTTTTTAATATTTATTTTTTAGTTTTAGGTGAACACAGTATCTTTATTTTATTTTTATTTTCTGCACACACCAGGCAAGTGCTCTACGGCTTGAGCCACATCCCCAGCCCTGTACTGTAGTGTTGTAAGAAGTGACCATTGTGGGAAACTGGCTAAAGGGTATATGACGTCTTTGGGTATTATTTCTTAGAACTGCGTGTGCATCTACGATCATCTCAAAATAAAAGTTCAGCCAGGGGTGGTGGCACACACGTCCTGTCATCCCAGCAGCTCAGGAGGCTGAGGCAGGAGGATGTTAAGTCCGAGGCCAGCCTCAGCAATTGAGCAAGGCTGTAAGCAACCTAGTGACACCCAGTCTCTAAAACAAAAACAAAACAAAACAAAAAAAATCTCCCTCCTCTCTCTCTCTCTCTCTCTCTCTCTCTCTCTCTCTCTCTCTCTCAGATGAGGGTCTTGGGCTGAAGTAATTCCCCTGCCTCAGTCTCCCTTTATTTTTGTTTTTTTGGTACCAAGGATTGAATTCAGGGACCCCCAACCACTGAGCCCTGTCCCCAGCCCTTTTTTATTGAGAGACGGGGACCAGATGTCTGTAGACATGCTTCAACCTGCCTCTGCCTTGTGCCCTGGGGACTTGTGGGGACCCCACAGGTTTACAGCACGTGTGTCTCTGTGTGTGTGTGTGACAGGAACGTGTGTATGCGTGTGTGATGTGCTTTTGGTAACAGGGATTGAACCCAGGGGCCCTCCCCAGCCCTATTCTGTATTTTATTTAGAGACAGGGTCTCCCTGAGTTGCTTAGGGCCTTGCTAAATTAGTGAGGCCATCTTTGAACTCATGATCCTCCTATCTCAGCCTCCCTCTGCTGGGATGACAGGCATCCTCCACCATGCCTGGCCTTAGTGAAAGTTTTTTAACCACCAAATTTTCACCCAATTCCTCCTGTTGCTCCTTCTTAACTCATTCTTTATTAAGACTCACTTCCTCTTCAACAAATAAAAAAAAAAAATTGGTACCAGGGATCAAATCCAGGGGTGCTCAACTCGGATCCCCTTGCCCAGCCCCTTTTTCTACTTTATTGAGAGACAGGGTCTTGCTGAGTTGCTGAGGGCCTCCTAAGTGGCTGAGGCTGGCCTCCACCTTGCGATCCTCCTGCCTCAGCCTCCCCAGCCGCTGGGATGACAGGCTTGCGCCAAGGCCCGGTGCTGTGACTTTCTGTGAGTGTCCAGGCGCATTGGTGTGTCTCTGCCTAGGTCATCTCAGCGTGTGTGTGTGTGTGTGTGTGCGTGTGTGTGTGTGCGGGAGTATGCTGGATTGCACGTTTGGGTGCGCGCGCGTGTGCACACGTTGCCGCGGTGCGGAGTGGGTCCCCGTGGGCACGGGCGCCTGGCGTGCGTGTGTGCCGTGTGCGCGCACCTGGGGCCTGTGTGCACCGTGCACGTGCCGCGCCCGGTGTCGCCTGCGGTCTGCAGGGGACAGATCGGCGCCCTCCCGCGCAGAAGCGGGGTGGGTGTGGGTGGGGGTAGCCCTGACTTGTCCCCGGGCGCGGCCGCCTCGAGTCCAGGCGGGCGGCGCCCGGGCTCCTCCCCGCGGGGCCCGGCACACACACGTGGGCCCGGCGCCGCCTCCCGCGTCCCCACCCACCGCAGCCGCCCAGGTCGCCAAGCGGCCCCTGGGATAAAGTGGCTGCGCAGAAGCCGCGCCCTGTCGCCCTGTCGCCGCAGAGGTGGCTGTGCGCTCAGCTCGCCCAGCCCTGGTCCCGCCGCCCGCCGAGACCCGCGGCGCTCGGGAGGTGACAGCGCCTCTCGGCCCCGTTAACCTGCCTCCCTGTCCCCGCCCCACCCGCGAACGCAGCTACCAGGGGTTCGGGGCGACGCCAGTCCCGCGGCGGGGGTCCCTGGCGCGCTCGGCGTGGCCTCCCGCGCGCTCCTGGGCGCGTGTGCACGATCGTGCGCCTGTGCACGCACGCGCGCCCCCCGGACTCCCTGACACCAGTCCCCGCCCCCCCCCTGTCACCAACTTGTCCCCATCCGCCGCGGTCTCTTTGCAGCCCCTGGTGGCACCAACGCGACTCGGGGTGAAGTCCGCGGGTTTTCTTCCCTGCCCCCCCCCACCCGGGTGGCATTTCCAAATGACAGCTGCGACCCCGGGCTGTGGGTGACAGGGCAGGAGGCAAAGTTTGTCCGAAGCCTCCGGGGTCGACGACTGGGTCCTGGGAACCCGCCTCCTCGGGGGTGAGGGGGACTTTGCGGGCGCCCCCCCCCCCAGGGGGACACGCAGGGCGACTCCCCCCCACCCTCCGGGCCACCCCGGGTCGCGCTGGTCCGCGCGCCCAGCCCCATCGGAGCGGATCCTGTAGGAAAAAGTGATGACAGGGAACAAGTAGTTGGGGGAGATCGCAGGCGCCTGGTCCCCGCCCCGGGGAGGGAGGGGACCCAGGAGCCTGTTGGGGGACAGCTGCGAGCTGGCTTCCCGGCTCTGCACCCCGCCAGCCCCCAAGATCGGGATCTGGGGTGGCGGGAGGTGAGCGCCAGGCGCGGGATGGAGGGACCCGGGCTCGCCACCGCGATCGGGGAGCAGCCCCGGGTGGCCTGGCTCTGATCCTGCAGGCGATGTCCCCTGGTGGAGCGCAGGAGCCAGGGCAGAACGGAACCAGGTTGGTGATGGTGTCTGTGTGGCATCTCTGATGGCAGCAATCAGCCAGGAGCATGCACTCCAGAGGGGACTCGAACAGGTCCTTGGAGATTTTCTCTCTCTCTCTCTTTTTTTTGGAGAGAGAGAGAGAGAGCGCGAGAGAGAGCGCGAGCGAGCTGGGTCTCTCTGCAGCTGGGTCCCCACATCCACAGAGCTGCTGCTTGATTGCAGCTAAAATAGTCTTTAAGATGAAGTTTCCTGGAATGATTGGAAATAAACACAGATGGATAAAGGAGAGAGAGAGAAAAAAAAATCCTAAAAATGAGGCACTTTAAAAAAATAAATAAAGTGAGCATTTTTCTTAAGAACAAATGAGATTTTTTTTCCTTCTTTTTCTTTCTCCCAGTTGGAGAGAGATTTGCAAGAGATGGATGTCATATAGAAAAAAAAAAAAAGATTAAAAAAAAATCTTGGAACAGGGTTGACCTCCCCTCTACCTAAGAGTCTTTTACCACCACCACCCCTCCTCCGACTCCCCAGATTTCTGACTTGGGAATGTGTCCCCTTTTCTTTCAAGGACCTGAAGATCCTTCCATAATGCCCGAGGAGACCTCTCCCAGGCGGACCCCGCAGAGCATCCCCTACCAGGACCTTCCCCACCTGGTGAACACGGAGGGACAGTACCTGCTCTGCAGGTACTGGAAACCCTCAGGGACACCCAGGTGAGTCTTGGTCTCCTGCTCCTCCTCCGTGTCGCCCCCTCTCCTGCGGGTCTCTCTGACCCCCATTTCCCAACACCCCCTTTGAACACTGGGTACAGTCATGTTACCAAAGCCGAATTTCCTGCTTTATCATTTATTTTTATTTATTTATTTTAATTAAGAAGCCAGAATTCTGTTTCTGCGATGACAACTAGGCATCCACCCTATGTCAGTTTGCAAAAAAAGAAAAAAAAATTCCACATGACTTTATTTATCTATTTTGGTGCTGGAGTTGATTTCCTGTGGTCTGGGCAATTCGTTCAACATCAAACCCAAGAGTTAAAAGGTTCCTAAATGCATAAGAAAAAACCACCATCCTGTATATATATGTCACTGATGCGTGTCTTTCTTTTTTTTATTAGTTGTTGATTTGTTGATGGATATTTATTTATGTCTTTTTTTAAAAATTAGTTGTTGATTTGTTGATGGATCTTTATTTATGTCTTTTTTTAAAAATTAGTTGTTGATTTCTTGATGGATCTTTATTTATGTCTTTTTTAAAAAATTAGTTGTTGATTTGTTGATGGATCTTTATTTGTGTCTTTTTTTTTATTAGTTGTTGATTTGTTGAAGGACCTTTATTTATGGATACATGGTGCCCTGAGATTCGAACCCAGGGCCTCACACAGGCCAGGCGAGCCGCTCTACCACTGAGCCACCAGCCTAGGCCCAATGTTTGTGTGTGTCTTTTTTGGGGGGAGGGGGCAGGGCTTGTCTTTTCCTGTTCAATGTGGGCTTCAGAAGGTGACATCCAGGTAGAATTGAGAAGAAAGGGGTCTGGGTGTCTCCTTTGATGCTTTGTTAGGTTACTTGGTGCATATTGGCTGTCAAGGACCCGCCTGGGTGTTGGAAACGGGCCTGGGGACTCGGGTACCAGGAGGCCACCACCGGTGTCTGGCTTCTCTTGGGTGAGGCAGGAAAACCCTGCCTGTGTGTGTTATCTGGAGGAAAAGAGAAGGTGTGTGGAAGCCAGCTGGCTTATGGTTCATGGGGGACGTTGGGATGGCCGGGAAATAGATGTGAGCCTGAAAGGGTACCCTGTGTGATTTTTGCAATGATGGAAATAATCTGCTTCTTGACTGTATCAATGTCAATAACCTGGTGGTGAGATTGTACTGTAGTTTTTTTTTTTAATATTTATTTTTTAGTTTTAGGTGAACACAGTATCTTTATTTTATTTTTATTTTCTGCACACACCAGGCAAGTGCTCTACGGCTTGAGCCACATCCCCAGCCCTGTACTGTAGTGTTGTAAGAAGTGACCATTGTGGGAAACTGGCTAAAGGGTATATGACGTCTTTGGGTATTATTTCTTAGAACTGCGTGTGCATCTACGATCATCTCAAAATAAAAGTTCAGCCAGGGGTGGTGGCACACACGTCCTGTCATCCCAGCAGCTCAGGAGGCTGAGGCAGGAGGATGTTAAGTCCGAGGCCAGCCTCAGCAATTGAGCAAGGCTGTAAGCAACCTAGTGACACCCAGTCTCTAAAACAAAAACAAAACAAAACAAAACAAAATCTCCCTCCTCTCTCTCTCTCTCTCTCTCTCTCTCTCTCTCTCTCTCTCTCTCTCTCTCAGATGAGGGTCTTGGGCTGAAGTAATTCCCCTGCCTCAGTCTCCCTTTATTTTTGTTTTTTTGGTACCAAGGATTGAATTCAGGGACCCCCAACCACTGAGCCCTGTCCCCAGCCCTTTTTTATTGAGAGACGGGGACCAGATGTCTGTAGACATGCTTCAACCTGCCTCTGCCTTGTGCCCTGGGGACTTGTGGGGACCCCACAGGTTTACAGCACGTGTGTCTCTGTGTGTGTGTGTGACAGGAACGTGTGTATGCGTGTGTGATGTGCTTTTGGTAACAGGGATTGAACCCAGGGGCCCTCCCCAGCCCTATTCTGTATTTTATTTAGAGACAGGGTCTCCCTGAGTTGCTTAGGGCCTTGCTAAATTAGTGAGGCCATCTTTGAACTCATGATCCTCCTATCTCAGCCTCCCTCTGCTGGGATGACAGGCATCCTCCACCATGCCTGGCCTTAGTGAAAGTTTTTTAACCACCAAATTTTCACCCAATTCCTCCTGTTGCTCCTTCTTAACTCATTCTTTATTAAGACTCACTTCCTCTTCAACAAATAAAAAAAAAAAAATTGGTACCAGGGATCAAATCCAGGGGTGCTCAACTCGGATCCCCTTGCCCAGCCCCTTTTTCTACTTTATTGAGAGACAGGGTCTTGCTGAGTTGCTGAGGGCCTCCTAAGTGGCTGAGGCTGGCCTCCACCTTGCGATCCTCCTGCCTCAGCCTCCCCAGCCGCTGGGATGACAGGCTTGCGCCAAGGCCCGGTGCTGTGACTTTCTGTGAGTGTCCAGGCGCATTGGTGTGTCTCTGCCTAGGTCATCTCAGCGTGTGTGCGTGTGTGTGTGTGCGGGAGTATGCTGGATTGCACGTTTGGGTGCGCGCGCGTGTGCACACGTTGCCGCGGTGCGGAGTGGGTCCCCGTGGGCACGGGCGCCTGGCGTGCGTGTGTGCCGTGTGCGCGCACCTGGGGCCTGTGTGCACCGTGCACGTGCCGCGCCCGGTGTCGCCTGCGGTCTGCAGGGGACAGATCGGCGCCCTCCCGCGCAGAAGCGGGGTGGGTGTGGGTGGGGGTAGCCCTGACTTGTCCCCGGGCGCGGCCGCCTCGAGTCCAGGCGGGCGGCGCCCGGGCTCCTCCCCGCGGGGCCCGGCACACACACGTGGGCCCGGCGCCGCCTCCCGCGTCCCCACCCACCGCAGCCGCCCAGGTCGCCAAGCGGCCCCTGGGATAAAGTGGCTGCGCAGAAGCCGCGCCCTGTCGCCCTGTCGCCGCAGAGGTGGCTGTGCGCTCAGCTCGCCCAGCCCTGGTCCCGCCGCCCGCCGAGACCCGCGGCGCTCGGGAGGTGACAGCGCCTCTCGGCCCCGTTAACCTGCCTCCCTGTCCCCGCCCCACCCGCGAACGCAGCTACCAGGGGTTCGGGGCGACGCCAGTCCCGCGGCGGGGGTCCCTGGCGCGCTCGGCGTGGCCTCCCGCGCGCTCCTGGGCGCGTGTGCACGATCGTGCGCCTGTGCACGCACGCGCGCCCCCCGGACTCCCTGGCACCAGTCCCCGCCCCCCCCCTGTCACCAACTTGTCCCCATCCGCCGCGGTCTCTTTGCAGCCCCTGGTGGCACCAACGCGACTCGGGGTGAAGTCCGCGGGTTTTCTTCCCTGCCCCCCCCCACCCGGGTGGCATTTCCAAATGACAGCTGCGACCCCGGGCTGTGGGTGACAGGGCAGGAGGCAAAGTTTGTCCGAAGCCTCCGGGGTCGACGACTGGGTCCTGGGAACCCGCCTCCTCGGGGGTGAGGGGGACTTTGCGGGCGCCCCCCCCCCAGGGGGACACGCAGGGCGACTCCCCCCCACCCTCCGGGCCACCCCGGGTCGCGCTGGTCCGCGCGCCCAGCCCCATCGGAGCGGATCCTGTAGGAAAAAGTGATGACAGGGAACAAGTAGTTGGGGGAGATCGCAGGCGCCTGGTCCCCGCCCCGGGGAGGGAGGGGACCCAGGAGCCTGTTGGGGGACAGCTGCGAGCTGGCTTCCCGGCTCTGCACCCCGCCAGCCCCCAAGATCGGGATCTGGGGTGGCGGGAGGTGAGCGCCAGGCGCGGGATGGAGGGACCCGGGCTCGCCACCGCGATCGGGGAGCAGCCCCGGGTGGCCTGGCTCTGATCCTGCAGGCGATGTCCCCTGGTGGAGCGCAGGAGCCAGGGCAGAACGGAACCAGGTTGGTGATGGTGTCTGTGTGGCATCTCTGATGGCAGCAATCAGCCAGGAGCATGCACTCCAGAGGGGACTCGAACAGGTCCTTGGAGATTTTCTCTCTCTCTCTCTTTTTTTTGGAGAGAGAGAGAGAGAGCGCGAGAGAGAGCGCGAGCGAGCTGGGTCTCTCTGCAGCTGGGTCCCCACATCCACAGAGCTGCTGCTTGATTGCAGCTAAAATAGTCTTTAAGATGAAGTTTCCTGGAATGATTGGAAATAAACACAGATGGATAAAGGAGAGAGAGAGAAAAAAAAATCCTAAAAATGAGGCACTTTAAAAAAATAAATAAAGTGAGCATTTTTCTTAAGAACAAATGAGATTTTTTTTTCCTTCTTTTTCTTTCTCCCAGTTGGAGAGAGATTTGCAAGAGATGGATGTCATTTAGAAAAAAAAAAAAAAGATTAAAAAAAAATCTTGGAACAGGGTTGACCTCCACTCTACCTAAGAGTCTTTTACCACCACCACCCCTCCTCCGACTCCCCAGATTTCCGACTTGGGAATGTGTCCCCTTTTCTTTCAAGGACCTGAAGATCCTTCCATAATGCCCGAGGAGACCTCTCCCAGGCGGACCCCGCAGAGCATCCCCTACCAGGACCTTCCCCACCTGGTGAACACGGAGGGACAGTACCTGCTCTGCAGGTACTGGAAACCCTCAGGGACACCCAGGTGAGTCTTGGTCTCCTGCTCCTCCTCCGTGTCGCCCCCTCTCCTGCGGGTCTCTCTGACCCCCATTTCCCAACACCCCCTTTGAACACTGGGTACAGTCATGTTACCAAAGCCGAATTTCCTGCTTTATCATTTATTTTTATTTATTTATTTTAATTAAGAAGCCAGAATTCTGTTTCTGCGATGACAACTAGGCATCCACCCTATGTCAGTTTGCAAAAAAAGAAAAAAAAATTCCACATGACTTTATTTATCTATTTTGGTGCTGGAGTTGATTTCCTGTGGTCTGGGCAATTCGTTCAACATCAAACCCAAGAGTTAAAAGGTTCCTAAATGCATAAGAAAAAACCACCATCCTGTATATATATGTCACTGATGCGTGTCTTTCTTTTTTTTATTAGTTGTTGATTTGTTGATGGATATTTATTTATGTCTTTTTTAAAAAATTAGTTGTTGATTTGTTGATGGATCTTTATTTATGTCTTTTTTTAAAAATTAGTTGTTGATTTCTTGATGGATCTTTATTTATGTCTTTTTTAAAAAATTAGTTGTTGATTTGTTGATGGATCTTTATTTGTGTCTTTTTTTTTATTAGTTGTTGATTTGTTGAAGGACCTTTATTTATGGATACATGGTGCCCTGAGATTCGAACCCAGGGCCTCACACAGGCCAGGCGAGCCGCTCTACCACTGAGCCACCAGCCTAGGCCCAATGTTTGTGTGTGTCTTTTTTGGGGGGAGGGGGCAGGGCTTGTCTTTTCCTGTTCAATGTGGGCTTCAGAAGGTGACATCCAGGTAGAATTGAGAAGAAAGGGGTCTGGGTGTCTCCTTTGATGCTTTGTTAGGTTACTTGGTGCATATTGGCTGTCAAGGACCCGCCTGGGTGTTGGAAACGGGCCTGGGGACTCGGGTACCAGGAGGCCACCACCGGTGTCTGGCTTCTCTTGGGTGAGGCAGGAAAACCCTGCCTGTGTGTGTTATCTGGAGGAAAAGAGAAGGTGTGTGGAAGCCAGCTGGCTTATGGTTCATGGGGGACGTTGGGATGGCCGGGAAATAGATGTGAGCCTGAAAGGGTACCCTGTGTGATTTTTGCAATGATGGAAATAATCTGCTTCTTGACTGTATCAATGTCAATAACCTGGTGGTGAGATTGTACTGTAGTTTTTTTTTTTAATATTTATTTTTTAGTTTTAGGTGAACACAGTATCTTTATTTTATTTTTATTTTCTGCACACACCAGGCAAGTGCTCTACGGCTTGAGCCACATCCCCAGCCCTGTACTGTAGTGTTGTAAGAAGTGACCATTGTGGGAAACTGGCTAAAGGGTATATGACGTCTTTGGGTATTATTTCTTAGAACTGCGTGTGCATCTACGATCATCTCAAAATAAAAGTTCAGCCAGGGGTGGTGGCACACACGTCCTGTCATCCCAGCAGCTCAGGAGGCTGAGGCAGGAGGATGTTAAGTCCGAGGCCAGCCTCAGCAATTGAGCAAGGCTGTAAGCAACCTAGTGACACCCAGTCTCTAAAACAAAAACAAAACAAAAAAAAAAATCTCCCTCCTCTCTCTCTCTCTCTCTCTCTCTCTCTCTCTCTCTCTCTCTCTCAGATGAGGGTCTTGGGCTGAAGTAATTCCCCTGCCTCAGTCTCCCTTTATTTTTGTTTTTTTGGTACCAAGGATTGAATTCAGGGACCCCCAACCACTGAGCCCTGTCCCCAGCCCTTTTTTATTGAGAGACGGGGACCAGATGTCTGTAGACATGCTTCAACCTGCCTCTGCCTTGTGCCCTGGGGACTTGTGGGGACCCCACAGGTTTACAGCACGTGTGTCTCTGTGTGTGTGTGTGACAGGAACGTGTGTATGCGTGTGTGATGTGCTTTTGGTAACAGGGATTGAACCCAGGGGCCCTCCCCAGCCCTATTCTGTATTTTATTTAGAGACAGGGTCTCCCTGAGTTGCTTAGGGCCTTGCTAAATTAGTGAGGCCATCTTTGAACTCATGATCCTCCTATCTCAGCCTCCCTCTGCTGGGATGACAGGCATCCTCCACCATGCCTGGCCTTAGTGAAAGTTTTTTAACCACCAAATTTTCACCCAATTCCTCCTGTTGCTCCTTCTTAACTCATTCTTTATTAAGACTCACTTCCTCTTCAACAAATAAAAAAAAAAAATTGGTACCAGGGATCAAATCCAGGGGTGCTCAACTCGGATCCCCTTGCCCAGCCCCTTTTTCTACTTTATTGAGAGACAGGGTCTTGCTGAGTTGCTGAGGGCCTCCTAAGTGGCTGAGGCTGGCCTCCACCTTGCGATCCTCCTGCCTCAGCCTCCCCAGCCGCTGGGATGACAGGCTTGCGCCAAGGCCCGGTGCTGTGACTTTCTGTGAGTGTCCAGGCGCATTGGTGTGTCTCTGCCTAGGTCATCTCAGCGTGTGTGTGTGTGTGTGCGTGTGTGTGTGTGCGGGAGTATGCTGGATTGCACGTTTGGGTGCGCGCGCGTGTGCACACGTTGCCGCGGTGCGGAGTGGGTCCCCGTGGGCACGGGCGCCTGGCGTGCGTGTGTGCCGTGTGCGCGCACCTGGGGCCTGTGTGCACCGTGCACGTGCCGCGCCCGGTGTCGCCTGCGGTCTGCAGGGGACAGATCGGCGCCCTCCCGCGCAGAAGCGGGGTGGGTGTGGGTGGGGGTAGCCCTGACTTGTCCCCGGGCGCGGCCGCCTCGAGTCCAGGCGGGCGGCGCCCGGGCTCCTCCCCGCGGGGCCCGGCACACACACGTGGGCCCGGCGCCGCCTCCCGCGTCCCCACCCACCGCAGCCGCCCAGGTCGCCAAGCGGCCCCTGGGATAAAGTGGCTGCGCAGAAGCCGCGCCCTGTCGCCCTGTCGCCGCAGAGGTGGCTGTGCGCTCAGCTCGCCCAGCCCTGGTCCCGCCGCCCGCCGAGACCCGCGGCGCTCGGGAGGTGACAGCGCCTCTCGGCCCCGTTAACCTGCCTCCCTGTCCCCGCCCCACCCGCGAACGCAGCTACCAGGGGTTCGGGGCGACGCCAGTCCCGCGGCGGGGGTCCCTGGCGCGCTCGGCGTGGCCTCCCGCGCGCTCCTGGGCGCGTGTGCACGATCGTGCGCCTGTGCACGCACGCGCGCCCCCCGGACTCCCTGGCACCAGTCCCCGCCCCCCCCCTGTCACCAACTTGTCCCCATCCGCCGCGGTCTCTTTGCAGCCCCTGGTGGCACCAACGCGACTCGGGGTGAAGTCCGCGGGTTTTCTTCCCTGCCCCCCCCCACCCGGGTGGCATTTCCAAATGACAGCTGCGACCCCGGGCTGTGGGTGACAGGGCAGGAGGCAAAGTTTGTCCGAAGCCTCCGGGGTCGACGACTGGGTCCTGGGAACCCGCCTCCTCGGGGGTGAGGGGGACTTTGCGGGCGCCCCCCCCCCAGGGGGACACGCAGGGCGACTCCCCCCCACCCTCCGGGCCACCCCGGGTCGCGCTGGTCCGCGCGCCCAGCCCCATCGGAGCGGATCCTGTAGGAAAAAGTGATGACAGGGAACAAGTAGTTGGGGGAGATCGCAGGCGCCTGGTCCCCGCCCCGGGGAGGGAGGGGACCCAGGAGCCTGTTGGGGGACAGCTGCAAGCTGGCTTCCCGGCTCTGCACCCCGCCAGCCCCCAAGATCGGGATCTGGGGTGGCGGGAGGTGAGCGCCAGGCGCGGGATGGAGGGACCCGAGCTCGCCACCGCGATCTGGGAGCAGCCCCGGGTGGCCTGGCTCTGATCCTGCAGGCGATGTCCCCTGGTGGAGCGCAGGAGCCAGGGCAGAATGGAACCAGGTTGGTGATGGTGTCTGTGTGGCATCTCTGATGGCAGCAATCAGCCAGGAGCATGCACTCCAGAGGGGACTCGAACAGGTCCTTGGAGATTTTCTCTCTCTCTCTCTTTTTTTTGGAGAGAGAGAGAGAGAGCGCGAGAGAGAGCGCGAGCGAGCTGGGTCTCTCTGCAGCTGGGTCCCCACATCCACAGAGCTGCTGCTTGATTGCAGCTAAAATAGTCTTTAAGATGAAGTTTCCTGGAATGATTGGAAATAAACACAGATGGATAAAGGAGAGAGAGAGAGAAAAAAAATCCTAAAAATGAGGCACTTTAAAAAAATAAATAAAGTGAGCATTTTTCTTAAGAACAAATGAGATTTTTTTTCCTTCTTTTTCTTTCTCCCTGTTGGAGAGAGATTTGCAAGAGATGGATGTCATTTAGAAAAAAAAAAAAAAAAAGATTAAAAAAAAATCTTGGAACAGGGTTGACCTCCCCTCTACCTAAGAGTCTTTTACCACCACCACCCCTCCTCCGAGTCCCCAGATTTCTGACTTGGGAATGTGTCCCCTTTTCTTTCAAGGACCTGAAGATCCTTCCATAATGCCCGAGGAGACCTCTCCCAGGCGGACCCCGCAGAGCATCCCCTACCAGGACCTTCCCCACCTGGTGAACACGGAGGGACAGTACCTGCTCTGCAGGTACTGGAAACCCTCAGGGACACCCAGGTGAGTCTTGGTCTCCTGCTCCTCCTCCGTGTCGCCCCCTCTCCTGCGGGTCTCTCTGACCCCCATTTCCCAACACCCCCTTTGAACACTGGGTACAGTCATGTTACCAAAGCCGAATTTCCTGCTTTATCATTTATTTTTATTTATTTATTTTAATTAAGAAGCCAGAATTCTGTTTCTGCGATGACAACTAGGCATCCACCCTATGTCAGTTTGCAAAAAAAGAAAAAAAAATTCCACATGACTTTATTTATCTATTTTGGTGCTGGAGTTGATTTCCTGTGGTCTGGGCAATTCGTTCAACATCAAACCCAAGAGTTAAAAGGTTCCTAAATGCATAAGAAAAAACCACCATCCTGTATATATATGTCACTGATGCGTGTCTTTCTTTTTTTTATTAGTTGTTGATTTGTTGATGGATATTTATTTATGTCTTTTTTAAAAAATTAGTTGTTGATTTGTTGATGGATCTTTATTTATGTCTTTTTTTAAAAATTAGTTGTTGATTTCTTGATGGATCTTTATTTATGTCTTTTTTAAAAAATTAGTTGTTGATTTGTTGATGGATCTTTATTTGTGTCTTTTTTTTTATTAGTTGTTGATTTGTTGAAGGACCTTTATTTATGGATACATGGTGCCCTGAGATTCGAACCCAGGGCCTCACACAGGCCAGGCGAGCCGCTCTACCACTGAGCCACCAGCCTAGGCCCAATGTTTGTGTGTGTCTTTTTTGGGGGGAGGGGGCAGGGCTTGTCTTTTCCTGTTCAATGTGGGCTTCAGAAGGTGACATCCAGGTAGAATTGAGAAGAAAGGGGTCTGGGTGTCTCCTTTGATGCTTTGTTAGGTTACTTGGTGCATATTGGCTGTCAAGGACCCGCCTGGGTGTTGGAAACGGGCCTGGGGACTCGGGTACCAGGAGGCCACCACCGGTGTCTGGCTTCTCTTGGGTGAGGCAGGAAAACCCTGCCTGTGTGTGTTATCTGGAGGAAAAGAGAAGGTGTGTGGAAGCCAGCTGGCTTATGGTTCATGGGGGACGTTGGGATGGCCGGGAAATAGATGTGAGCCTGAAAGGGTACCCTGTGTGATTTTTGCAATGATGGAAATAATCTGCTTCTTGACTGTATCAATGTCAATAACCTGGTGGTGAGATTGTACTGTAGTTTTTTTTTTAATATTAATTTTTTAGTTTTAGGTGAACACAGTATCTTTATTTTATTTTTATTTTCTGCACACACCAGGCAAGTGCTCTACGGCTTGAGCCACATCCCCAGCCCTGTACTGTAGTGTTGTAAGAAGTGACCATTGTGGGAAACTGGCTAAAGGGTATATGACGTCTTTGGGTATTATTTCTTAGAACTGCGTGTGCATCTACGATCATCTCAAAATAAAAGTTCAGCCAGGGGTGGTGGCACACACGTCCTGTCATCCCAGCAGCTCAGGAGGCTGAGGCAGGAGGATGTTAAGTCCGAGGCCAGCCTCAGCAATTGAGCAAGGCTGTAAGCAACCTAGTGACACCCAGTCTCTAAAACAAAAACAAAACAAAAAAAAAAATCTCCCTCCTCTCTCTCTCTCTCTCTCTCTCTCTCTCTCTCTCTCTCTCAGATGAGGGTCTTGGGCTGAAGTAATTCCCCTGCCTCAGTCTCCCTTTATTTTTGTTTTTTTGGTACCAAGGATTGAATTCAGGGACCCCCAACCACTGAGCCCTGTCCCCAGCCCTTTTTTATTGAGAGACGGGGACCAGATGTCTGTAGACATGCTTCAACCTGCCTCTGCCTTGTGCCCTGGGGACTTGTGGGGACCCCACAGGTTTACAGCACGTGTGTCTCTGTGTGTGTGTGTGACAGGAACGTGTGTAGGCGTGTGTGATGTGCTTTTGGTAACAGGGATTGAACCCAGGGGCCCTCCCCAGCCCTATTCTGTATTTTATTTAGAGACAGGGTCTCCCTGAGTTGCTTAGGGCCTTGCTAAATTAGTGAGGCCATCTTTGAACTCATGATCCTCCTATCTCAGCCTCCCTCTGCTGGGATGACAGGCATCCTCCACCATGCCTGGCCTTAGTGAAAGTTTTTTAACCACCAAATTTTCACCCAATTCCTCCTGTTGCTCCTTCTTAACTCATTCTTTATTAAGACTCACTTCCTCTTCAACAAATAAAAAAAAAATTGGTACCAGGGATCAAATCCAGGGGTGCTCAACTCGGATCCCCTTGCCCAGCCCCTTTTTCTACTTTATTGAGAGACAGGGTCTTGCTGAGTTGCTGAGGGCCTCCTAAGTGGCTGAGGCTGGCCTCCACCTTGCGATCCTCCTGCCTCAGCCTCCCCAGCCGCTGGGATGACAGGCTTGCGCCAAGGCCCGGTGCTGTGACTTTCTGTGAGTGTCCAGGCGCATTGGTGTGTCTCTGCCTAGGTCATCTCAGCGTGTGTGTGTGTGTGTGTGTGCGTGTGTGTGTGCGGGAGTATGCTGGATTGCACGTTTGGGTGCGCGCGCGTGTGCACACGTTGCCGCGGTGCGGAGTGGGTCCCCGTGGGCACGGGCGCCTGGCGTGCGTGTGTGCCGTGTGCGCGCACCTGGGGCCTGTGTGCACCGTGCACGTGCCGCGCCCGGTGTCGCCTGCGGTCTGCAGGGGACAGATCGGCGCCCTCCCGCGCAGAAGCGGGGTGGGTGTGGGTGGGGGTAGCCCTGACTTGTCCCCTGGCGCGGCCGCCTGGAGTCCAGGCGGGCAGCGCCCGGGCTCCTCCCCGCGGGGCCCGGCACACACATGTGGGCCCGGCGCCGCCTCCCGCGTCCCCACCCACCGCAGCCGCCCAGGTCGCCAAGCGGCCCCTGGGATAAAGTGGCTGCGCAGAAGCCGCGCCCTGTCGCCCTGTCGCCGCAGAGGTGGCTGTGCGCTCAGCTCGCCCAGCCCTGGTCCCGCCGCCCGCCGAGACCCGCGGCGCTCGGGAGGTGACAGCGCCTCTCGGCCCCGTTAACCTGCCTCCCTGTCCCCGCCCCACCCGCGAACGCAGCTACCAGGGGTTCGGGGCGACGCCAGTCCCGCGGCGGGGGTCCCTGGCGCGCTCGGCGTGGCCTCCCGCGCGCTCCTGGGCGCGTGTGCACGATCGTGCGCCTGTGCACGCACGCGCGCCCCCCGGACTCCCTGGCACCAGTCCCCGCCCCCCCCCTGTCACCAACTTGTCCCCATCCGCCGCGGTCTCTTTGCAGCCCCTGGTGGCACCAACGCGACTCGGGGTGAAGTCCGCGGGTTTTCTTCCCTGCCCCCCCCCACCCGGGTGGCATTTCCAAATGACAGCTGCGACCCCGGGCTGTGGGTGACAGGGCAGGAGGCAAAGTTTGTCCGAAGCCTCCGGGGTCGACGACTGGGTCCTGGGAACCCGCCTCCTCGGGGGTGAGGGGGACTTTGCGGGCGCCCCCCCCCCAGGGGGACACGCAGGGCGACTCCCCCCCACCCTCCGGGCCACCCCGGGTCGCGCTGGTCCGCGCGCCCAGCCCCATCGGAGCGGATCCTGTAGGAAAAAGTGATGACAGGGAACAAGTAGTTGGGGGAGATCGCAGGCGCCTGGTCCCCGCCCCGGGGAGGGAGGGGACCCAGGAGCCTGTTGGGGGACAGCTGCGAGCTGGCTTCCCGGCTCTGCACCCCGCCAGCCCCCAAGATCGGGATCTGGGGTGGCGGGAGGTGAGCGCCAGGCGCGGGATGGAGGGACCCGGGCTCGCCACCGCGATCGGGGAGCAGCCCCGGGTGGCCTGGCTCTGATCCTGCAGGCGATGTCCCCTGGTGGAGCGCAGGAGCCAGGGCAGAACGGAACCAGGTTGGTGATGGTGTCTGTGTGGCATCTCTGATGGCAGCAATCAGCCAGGAGCATGCACTCCAGAGGGGACTCGAACAGGTCCTTGGAGATTTTCTCTCTCTCTCTCTTTTTTTTGGAGAGAGAGAGAGAGAGCGCGAGAGAGAGCGCGAGCGAGCTGGGTCTCTCTGCAGCTGGGTCCCCACATCCACAGAGCTGCTGCTTGATTGCAGCTAAAATAGTCTTTAAGATGAAGTTTCCTGGAATGATTGGAAATAAACACAGATGGATAAAGGAGAGAGAGAGAAAAAAAAATCCTAAAAATGAGGCACTTTAAAAAAATAAATAAAGTGAGCATTTTTCTTAAGAACAAATGAGATTTTTTTTTCCTTCTTTTTCTTTCTCCCAGTTGGAGAGAGATTTGCAAGAGATGGATGTCATTTAGAAAAAAAAAAAGATTAAAAAAAAAATCTTGGAACAGGGTTGACCTCCCCTCTACCTAAGAGTCTTTTACCACCACCACCCCTCCTCCGACTCCCCAGATTTCCGACTTGGGAATGTGTCCCCTTTTCTTTCAAGGACCTGAAGATCCTTCCATAATGCCCGAGGAGACCTCTCCCAGGCGGACCCCGCAGAGCATCCCCTACCAGGACCTTCCCCACCTGGTGAACACGGAGGGACAGTACCTGCTCTGCAGGTACTGGAAACCCTCAGGGACACCCAGGTGAGTCTTGGTCTCCTGCTCCTCCTCCGTGTCGCCCCCTCTCCTGCGGGTCTCTCTGACCCCCATTTCCCAACACCCCCTTTGAACACTGGGTACAGTCATGTTACCAAAGCCGAATTTCCTGCTTTATCATTTATTTTTATTTATTTATTTTAATTAAGAAGCCAGAATTCTGTTTCTGCGATGACAACTAGGCATCCACCCTATGTCAGTTTGCAAAAAAAGAAAAAAAAAATTCCACATGACTTTATTTATCTATTTTGGTGCTGGAGTTGATTTCCTGTGGTCTGGGCAATTCGTTCAACATCAAACCCAAGAGTTAAAAGGTTCCTAAATGCATAAGAAAAAACCACCATCCTGTATATATATGTCACTGATGCGTGTCTTTCTTTTTTTTATTAGTTGTTGATTTGTTGATGGATATTTATTTATGTCTTTTTTTAAAAATTAGTTGTTGATTTGTTGATGGATCTTTATTTATGTCTTTTTTTAAAAATTAGTTGTTGATTTCTTGATGGATCTTTATTTATGTCTTTTTTAAAAAATTAGTTGTTGATTTGTTGATGGATCTTTATTTGTGTCTTTTTTTTTATTAGTTGTTGATTTGTTGAAGGACCTTTATTTATGGATACATGGTGCCCTGAGATTCGAACCCAGGGCCTCACACAGGCCAGGCGAGCCGCTCTACCACTGAGCCACCAGCCTAGGCCCAATGTTTGTGTGTGTCTTTTTTGGGGGGAGGGGGCAGGGCTTGTCTTTTCCTGTTCAATGTGGGCTTCAGAAGGTGACATCCAGGTAGAATTGAGAAGAAAGGGGTCTGGGTGTCTCCTTTGATGCTTTGTTAGGTTACTTGGTGCATATTGGCTGTCAAGGACCCGCCTGGGTGTTGGAAACGGGCCTGGGGACTCGGGTACCAGGAGGCCACCACCGGTGTCTGGCTTCTCTTGGGTGAGGCAGGAAAACCCTGCCTGTGTGTGTTATCTGGAGGAAAAGAGAAGGTGTGTGGAAGCCAGCTGGCTTATGGTTCATGGGGGACGTTGGGATGGCCGGGAAATAGATGTGAGCCTGAAAGGGTACCCTGTGTGATTTTTGCAATGATGGAAATAATCTGCTTCTTGACTGTATCAATGTCAATAACCTGGTGGTGAGATTGTACTGTAGTTTTTTTTTAATATTTATTTTTTAGTTTTAGGTGAACACAGTATCTTTATTTTATTTTTATTTTCTGCACACACCAGGCAAGTGCTCTACGGCTTGAGCCACATCCCCAGCCCTGTACTGTAGTGTTGTAAGAAGTGACCATTGTGGGAAACTGGCTAAAGGGTATATGACGTCTTTGGGTATTATTTCTTAGAACTGCGTGTGCATCTACGATCATCTCAAAATAAAAGTTCAGCCAGGGGTGGTGGCACACACGTCCTGTCATCCCAGCAGCTCAGGAGGCTGAGGCAGGAGGATGTTAAGTCCGAGGCCAGCCTCAGCAATTGAGCAAGGCTGTAAGCAACCTAGTGACACCCAGTCTCTAAAACAAAAACAAAACAAAAAAAAAAAAAATCTCCCTCCTCTCTCTCTCTCTCTCTCTCTTTCTCTCTCTCTCTCTCTCTCTCTCAGATGAGGGTCTTGGGCTGAAGTAATTCCCCTGCCTCAGTCTCCCTTTATTTTTGTTTTTTTGGTACCAAGGATTGAATTCAGGGACCCCCAACCACTGAGCCCTGTCCCCAGCCCTTTTTTATTGAGAGACGGGGACCAGATGTCTGTAGACATGCTTCAACCTGCCTCTGCCTTGTGCCCTGGGGACTTGTGGGGACCCCACAGGTTTACAGCACGTGTGTCTCTGTGTGTGTGTGTGACAGGAACGTGTGTATGCGTGTGTGATGTGCTTTTGGTAACAGGGATTGAACCCAGGGGCCCTCCCCAGCCCTATTCTGTATTTTATTTAGAGACAGGGTCTCCCTGAGTTGCTTAGGGCCTTGCTAAATTAGTGAGGCCATCTTTGAACTCATGATCCTCCTATCTCAGCCTCCCTCTGCTGGGATGACAGGCATCCTCCACCATGCCTGGCCTTAGTGAAAGTTTTTTAACCACCAAATTTTCACCCAATTCCTCCTGTTGCTCCTTCTTAACTCATTCTTTATTAAGACTCACTTCCTCTTCAACAAATAAAAAAAAAAATTGGTACCAGGGATCAAATCCAGGGGTGCTCAACTCGGATCCCCTTGCCCAGCCCCTTTTTCTACTTTATTGAGAGACAGGGTCTTGCTGAGTTGCTGAGGGCCTCCTAAGTGGCTGAGGCTGGCCTCCACCTTGCGATCCTCCTGCCTCAGCCTCCCCAGCCGCTGGGATGACAGGCTTGCGCCAAGGCCCGGTGCTGTGACTTTCTGTGAGTGTCCAGGCGCATTGGTGTGTCTCTGCCTAGGTCATCTCAGCGTGTGTGTGTGTGTGTGTGTGCGTGTGTGTGTGTGCGGGAGTATGCTGGATTGCACGTTTGGGTGCGCGCGCGTGTGCACACGTTGCCGCGGTGCGGAGTGGGTCCCCGTGGGCACGGGCGCCTGGCGTGCGTGTGTGCCATGTGCGCGCACCTGGGGCCTGTGTGCACCGTGCACGTGCCGCGCCCGGTGTCGCCTGCGGTCTGCAGGGGACAGATCGGCGCCCTCCCGCGCAGAAGCGGGGTGGGTGTGGGTGGGGGTAGCCCTGACTTGTCCCCTGGCGCGGCCGCCTGGAGTCCAGGCGGGCAGCGCCCGGGCTCCTCCCCGCGGGGCCCGGCACACACATGTGGGCCCGGCGCCGCCTCCCGCGTCCCCACCCACCGCAGCCGCCCAGGTCGCCAAGCGGCCCCTGGGATAATGTGGCTGCGCAGAAGCCGCGCCCTGTCGCCCTGTCGCCGCAGAGGTGGCTGTGCGCTCAGCTCGCCCAGCCCTGGTCCCGCCGCCCGCCGAGACCCGCGGCGCTCGGGAGGTGACAGCGCCTCTCGGCCCCGTTAACCTGCCTCCCTGTCCCCGCCCCACCCGCGAACGCAGCTACCAGGGGTTCGGGGCGACGCCAGTCCCGCGGCGGGGGTCCCTGGCGCGCTCGGCGTGGCCTCCCGCGCGCTCCTGGGCGCGTGTGCACGATCGTGCGCCTGTGCACGCACGCGCGCCCCCCGGACTCCCTGGCACCAGTCCCCGCCCCCCCCCTGTCACCAACTTGTCCCCATCCGCCGCGGTCTCTTTGCAGCCCCTGGTGGCACCAACGCGACTCGGGGTGAAGTCCGCGGGTTTTCTTCCCTGCCCCCCCCCACCCGGGTGGCATTTCCAAATGACAGCTGCGACCCCGGGCTGTGGGTGACAGGGCAGGAGGCAAAGTTTGTCCGAAGCCTCCGGGGTCGACGACTGGGTCCTGGGAACCCGCCTCCTCGGGGGTGAGGGGGACTTTGCGGGCGCCCCCCCCCCAGGGGGACACGCAGGGCGACTCCCCCCCACCCTCCGGGCCACCCCGGGTCGCGCTGGTCCGCGCGCCCAGCCCCATCGGAGCGGATCCTGTAGGAAAAAGTGATGACAGGGAACAAGTAGTTGGGGGAGATCGCAGGCGCCTGGTCCCCGCCCCGGGGAGGGAGGGGACCCAGGAGCCTGTTGGGGGACAGCTGCGAGCTGGCTTCCCGGCTCTGCACCCCGCCAGCCCCCAAGATCGGGATCTGGGGTGGCGGGAGGTGAGCGCCAGGCGCGGGATGGAGGGACCCGGGCTCGCCACCGCGATCGGGGAGCAGCCCCGGGTGGCCTGGCTCTGATCCTGCAGGCGATGTCCCCTGGTGGAGCGCAGGAGCCAGGGCAGAACGGAACCAGGTTGGTGATGGTGTCTGTGTGGCATCTCTGATGGCAGCAATCAGCCAGGAGCATGCACTCCAGAGGGGACTCGAACAGGTCCTTGGAGATTTTCTCTCTCTCTCTCTTTTTTTTGGAGAGAGAGAGAGAGAGCGCGAGAGAGAGCGCGAGCGAGCTGGGTCTCTCTGCAGCTGGGTCCCCACATCCACAGAGCTGCTGCTTGATTGCAGCTAAAATAGTCTTTAAGATGAAGTTTCCTGGAATGATTGGAAATAAACACAGATGGATAAAGGAGAGAGAGAGAAAAAAAAATCCTAAAAATGAGGCACTTTAAAAAAATAAATAAAGTGAGCATTTTTCTTAAGAACAAATGAGATTTTTTTTTCCTTCTTTTTCTTTCTCCCAGTTGGAGAGAGATTTGCAAGAGATGGATGTCATTTAGAAAAAAAAAAGATTAAAAAAAAAATCTTGGAACAGGGTTGACCTCCCCTCTACCTAAGAGTCTTTTACCACCACCACCCCTCCTCCGACTCCCCAGATTTCCGACTTGGGAATGTGTCCCCTTTTCTTTCAAGGACCTGAAGATCCTTCCATAATGCCCGAGGAGACCTCTCCCAGGCGGACCCCGCAGAGCATCCCCTACCAGGACCTTCCCCACCTGGTGAACACGGAGGGACAGTACCTGCTCTGCAGGTACTGGAAACCCTCAGGGACACCCAGGTGAGTCTTGGTCTCCTGCTCCTCCTCCGTGTCGCCCCCTCTCCTGCGGGTCTCTCTGACCCCCATTTCCCAACACCCCCTTTGAACACTGGGTACAGTCATGTTACCAAAGCCGAATTTCCTGCTTTATCATTTATTTTTATTTATTTATTTTAATTAAGAAGCCAGAATTCTGTTTCTGCGATGACAACTAGGCATCCACCCTATGTCAGTTTGCAAAAAAAGAAAAAAAAAAATTCCACATGACTTTATTTATCTATTTTGGTGCTGGAGTTGATTTCCTGTGGTCTGGGCAATTCGTTCAACATCAAACCCAAGAGTTAAAAGGTTCCTAAATGCATAAGAAAAAACCACCATCCTGTATATATATGTCACTGATGCGTGTCTTTCTTTTTTTTATTAGTTGTTGATTTGTTGATGGATATTTATTTATGTCTTTTTTTAAAAATTAGTTGTTGATTTGTTGATGGATCTTTATTTATGTCTTTTTTTAAAAATTAGTTGTTGATTTCTTGATGGATCTTTATTTATGTCTTTTTTAAAAAATTAGTTGTTGATTTGTTGATGGATCTTTATTTGTGTCTTTTTTTTTTATTAGTTGTTGATTTGTTGAAGGACCTTTATTTATGGATACATGGTGCCCTGAGATTCGAACCCAGGGCCTCACACAGGCCAGGCGAGCCGCTCTACCACTGAGCCACCAGCCTAGGCCCAATGTTTGTGTGTGTCTTTTTTGGGGGGAGGGGGCAGGGCTTGTCTTTTCCTGTTCAATGTGGGCTTCAGAAGGTGACATCCAGGTAGAATTGAGAAGAAAGGGGTCTGGGTGTCTCCTTTGATGCTTTGTTAGGTTACTTGGTGCATATTGGCTGTCAAGGACCCGCCTGGGTGTTGGAAACGGGCCTGGGGACTCGGGTACCAGGAGGCCACCACCGGTGTCTG
Source organism: Spermophilus citellus (assembly GCF_964194105.1). Lineage (NCBI taxonomy): Eukaryota > Metazoa > Chordata > Mammalia > Rodentia > Sciuridae > Spermophilus > Spermophilus citellus. The sequence continues at coordinate 47,745,680 of NC_138198.1, read as the reverse complement.
GCTTCTCTTGGGTGAGGCAGGAAAACCCTGCCTGTGTGTGTTATCTGGAGGAAAAGAGAAGGTGTGTGGAAGCCAGCTGGCTTATGGTTCATGGGGGACGTTGGGATGGCCGGGAAATAGATGTGAGCCTGAAAGGGTACCCTGTGTGATTTTTGCAATGATGGAAATAATCTGCTTCTTGACTGTATCAATGTCAATAACCTGGTGGTGAGATTGTACTGTAGTTTTTTTTAATATTTATTTTTTAGTTTTAGGTGAACACAGTATCTTTATTTTATTTTTATTTTCTGCACACACCAGGCAAGTGCTCTACGGCTTGAGCCACATCCCCAGCCCTGTACTGTAGTGTTGTAAGAAGTGACCATTGTGGGAAACTGGCTAAAGGGTATATGACGTCTTTGGGTATTATTTCTTAGAACTGCGTGTGCATCTACGATCATCTCAAAATAAAAGTTCAGCCAGGGGTGGTGGCACACACGTCCTGTCATCCCAGCAGCTCAGGAGGCTGAGGCAGGAGGATGTTAAGTCCGAGGCCAGCCTCAGCAATTGAGCAAGGCTGTAAGCAACCTAGTGACACCCAGTCTCTAAAACAAAAACAAAACAAAACAAAAAAAATCTCCCTCCTCTCTCTCTCTCTCTCTCTCTCTCTCTCTCTCTCAGATGAGGGTCTTGGGCTGAAGTAATTCCCCTGCCTCAGTCTCCCTTTATTTTTGTTTTTTTGGTACCAAGGATTGAATTCAGGGACCCCCAACCACTGAGCCCTGTCCCCAGCCCTTTTTTATTGAGAGACAGGGACCAGATGTCTGTAGACATGCTTCAACCTGCCTCTGCCTTGTGCCCTGGGGACTTGTGGGGACCCCACAGGTTTACAGCACGTGTGTCTCTGTGTGTGTGTGTGACAGGAACGTGTGTATGCGTGTGTGATGTGCTTTTGGTAACAGGGATTGAACCCAGGGGCCCTCCCCAGCCCTATTCTGTATTTTATTTAGAGACAGGGTCTCCCTGAGTTGCTTAGGGCCTTGCTAAATTAGTGAGGCCATCTTTGAACTCATGATCCTCCTATCTCAGCCTCCCTCTGCTGGGATGACAGGCATCCTCCACCATGCCTGGCCTTAGTGAAAGTTTTTTAACCACCAAATTTTCACCCAATTCCTCCTGTTGCTCCTTCTTAACTCATTCTTTATTAAGACTCACTTCCTCTTCAACAAATAAAAAAAAAAATTGGTACCAGGGATCAAATCCAGGGGTGCTCAACTCGGATCCCCTTGCCCAGCCCCTTTTTCTACTTTATTGAGAGACAGGGTCTTGCTGAGTTGCTGAGGGCCTCCTAAGTGGCTGAGGCTGGCCTCCACCTTGCGATCCTCCTGCCTCAGCCTCCCCAGCCGCTGGGATGACAGGCTTGCGCCAAGGCCCGGTGCTGTGACTTTCTGTGAGTGTCCAGGCGCATTGGTGTGTCTCTGCCTAGGTCATCTCAGCGTGTGTGTGTGTGTGTGTGTGCGTGTGTGTGTGTGCGGGAGTATGCTGGATTGCACGTTTGGGTGCGCGCGCGTGTGCACACGTTGCCGCGGTGCGGAGTGGGTCCCCGTGGGCACGGGCGCCTGGCGTGCGTGTGTGCCGTGTGCGCGCACCTGGGGCCTGTGTGCACCGTGCACGTGCCGCGCCCGGTGTCGCCTGCGGTCTGCAGGGGACAGATCGGCGCCCTCCCGCGCAGAAGCGGGGTGGGTGTGGGTGGGGGTAGCCCTGACTTGTCCCCTGGCGCGGCCGCCTGGAGTCCAGGCGGGCAGCGCCCGGGCTCCTCCCCGCGGGGCCCGGCACACACATGTGGGCCCGGCGCCGCCTCCCGCGTCCCCACCCACCGCAGCCGCCCAGGTCGCCAAGCGGCCCCTGGGATAAAGTGGCTGCGCAGAAGCCGCGCCCTGTCGCCCTGTCGCCGCAGAGGTGGCTGTGCGCTCAGCTCGCCCAGCCCTGGTCCCGCCGCCCGCCGAGACCCGCGGCGCTCGGGAGGTGACAGCGCCTCTCGGCCCCGTTAACCTGCCTCCCTGTCCCCGCCCCACCCGCGAACGCAGCTACCAGGGGTTCGGGGCGACGCCAGTCCCGCGGCGGGGGTCCCTGGCGCGCTCGGCGTGGCCTCCCGCGCGCTCCTGGGCGCGTGTGCACGATCGTGCGCCTGTGCACGCACGCGCGCCCCCCGGACTCCCTGGCACCAGTCCCCGCCCCCCCCCTGTCACCAACTTGTCCCCATCCGCCGCGGTCTCTTTGCAGCCCCTGGTGGCACCAACGCGACTCGGGGTGAAGTCCGCGGGTTTTCTTCCCTGCCCCCCCCCACCCGGGTGGCATTTCCAAATGACAGCTGCGACCCCGGGCTGTGGGTGACAGGGCAGGAGGCAAAGTTTGTCCGAAGCCTCCGGGGTCGACGACTGGGTCCTGGGAACCCGCCTCCTCGGGGGTGAGGGGGACTTTGCGGGCGCCCCCCCCCCAGGGGGACACGCAGGGCGACTCCCCCCCACCCTCCGGGCCACCCCGGGTCGCGCTGGTCCGCGCGCCCAGCCCCATCGGAGCGGATCCTGTAGGAAAAAGTGATGACAGGGAACAAGTAGTTGGGGGAGATCGCAGGCGCCTGGTCCCCGCCCCGGGGAGGGAGGGGACCCAGGAGCCTGTTGGGGGACAGCTGCGAGCTGGCTTCCCGGCTCTGCACCCCGCCAGCCCCCAAGATCGGGATCTGGGGTGGCGGGAGGTGAGCGCCAGGCGCGGGATGGAGGGACCCGGGCTCGCCACCGCGATCGGGGAGCAGCCCCGGGTGGCCTGGCTCTGATCCTGCAGGCGATGTCCCCTGGTGGAGCGCAGGAGCCAGGGCAGAACGGAACCAGGTTGGTGATGGTGTCTGTGTGGCATCTCTGATGGCAGCAATCAGCCAGGAGCATGCACTCCAGAGGGGACTCGAACAGGTCCTTGGAGATTTTCTCTCTCTCTCTCTTTTTTTTGGAGAGAGAGAGAGAGAGCGCGAGAGAGAGCGCGAGCGAGCTGGGTCTCTCTGCAGCTGGGTCCCCACATCCACAGAGCTGCTGCTTGATTGCAGCTAAAATAGTCTTTAAGATGAAGTTTCCTGGAATGATTGGAAATAAACACAGATGGATAAAGGAGAGAGAGAGAAAAAAAAATCCTAAAAATGAGGCACTTTAAAAAAATAAATAAAGTGAGCATTTTTCTTAAGAACAAATGAGATTTTTTTTTCCTTCTTTTTCTTTCTCCCAGTTGGAGAGAGATTTGCAAGAGATGGATGTCATTTAGAAAAAAAAAAAGATTAAAAAAAAAATCTTGGAACAGGGTTGACCTCCCCTCTACCTAAGAGTCTTTTACCACCACCACCCCTCCTCCGACTCCCCAGATTTCCGACTTGGGAATGTGTCCCCTTTTCTTTCAAGGACCTGAAGATCCTTCCATAATGCCCGAGGAGACCTCTCCCAGGCGGACCCCGCAGAGCATCCCCTACCAGGACCTTCCCCACCTGGTGAACACGGAGGGACAGTACCTGCTCTGCAGGTACTGGAAACCCTCAGGGACACCCAGGTGAGTCTTGGTCTCCTGCTCCTCCTCCGTGTCGCCCCCTCTCCTGCGGGTCTCTCTGACCCCCATTTCCCAACACCCCCTTTGAACACTGGGTACAGTCATGTTACCAAAGCCGAATTTCCTGCTTTATCATTTATTTTTATTTATTTATTTTAATTAAGAAGCCAGAATTCTGTTTCTGCGATGACAACTAGGCATCCACCCTATGTCAGTTTGCAAAAAAAGAAAAAAAAAATTCCACATGACTTTATTTATCTATTTTGGTGCTGGAGTTGATTTCCTGTGGTCTGGGCAATTCGTTCAACATCAAACCCAAGAGTTAAAAGGTTCCTAAATGCATAAGAAAAAACCACCATCCTGTATATATATGTCACTGATGCGTGTCTTTCTTTTTTTTATTAGTTGTTGATTTGTTGATGGATATTTATTTATGTCTTTTTTTAAAAATTAGTTGTTGATTTGTTGATGGATCTTTATTTATGTCTTTTTTTAAAAATTAGTTGTTGATTTCTTGATGGATCTTTATTTATGTCTTTTTTAAAAAATTAGTTGTTGATTTGTTGATGGATCTTTATTTGTGTCTTTTTTTTTATTAGTTGTTGATTTGTTGAAGGACCTTTATTTATGGATACATGGTGCCCTGAGATTCGAACCCAGGGCCTCACACAGGCCAGGCGAGCCGCTCTACCACTGAGCCACCAGCCTAGGCCCAATGTTTGTGTGTGTCTTTTTTGGGGGGAGGGGGCAGGGCTTGTCTTTTCCTGTTCAATGTGGGCTTCAGAAGGTGACATCCAGGTAGAATTGAGAAGAAAGGGGTCTGGGTGTCTCCTTTGATGCTTTGTTAGGTTACTTGGTGCATATTGGCTGTCAAGGACCCGCCTGGGTGTTGGAAACGGGCCTGGGGACTCGGGTACCAGGAGGCCACCACCGGTGTCTGGCTTCTCTTGGGTGAGGCAGGAAAACCCTGCCTGTGTGTGTTATCTGGAGGAAAAGAGAAGGTGTGTGGAAGCCAGCTGGCTTATGGTTCATGGGGGACGTTGGGATGGCCGGGAAATAGATGTGAGCCTGAAAGGGTACCCTGTGTGATTTTTGCAATGATGGAAATAATCTGCTTCTTGACTGTATCAATGTCAATAACCTGGTGGTGAGATTGTACTGTAGTTTTTTTTAATATTTATTTTTTAGTTTTAGGTGAACACAGTATCTTTATTTTATTTTTATTTTCTGCACACACCAGGCAAGTGCTCTACGGCTTGAGCCACATCCCCAGCCCTGTACTGTAGTGTTGTAAGAAGTGACCATTGTGGGAAACTGGCTAAAGGGTATATGACGTCTTTGGGTATTATTTCTTAGAACTGCGTGTGCATCTATGATCATCTCAAAATAAAAGTTCAGCCAGGGGTGGTGGCACACACGTCCTGTCATCCCAGCAGCTCAGGAGGCTGAGGCAGGAGGATGTTAAGTCCGAGGCCAGCCTCAGCAATTGAGCAAGGCTGTAAGCAACCTAGTGACACCCAGTCTCTAAAACAAAAACAAAACAAAAAAAAAAATCTCCCTCCTCTCTCTCTCTCTCTCTCTCTCTCTCTCTCTCTCTCTCTCTCAGATGAGGGTCTTGGGCTGAAGTAATTCCCCTGCCTCAGTCTCCCTTTATTTTTGTTTTTTTGGTACCAAGGATTGAATTCAGGGACCCCCAACCACTGAGCCCTGTCCCCAGCCCTTTTTTATTGAGAGACGGGGACCAGATGTCTGTAGACATGCTTCAACCTGCCTCTGCCTTGTGCCCTGGGGACTTGTGGGGACCCCACAGGTTTACAGCACGTGTGTCTCTGTGTGTGTGTGTGACAGGAACGTGTGTATGCGTGTGTGATGTGCTTTTGGTAACAGGGATTGAACCCAGGGGCCCTCCCCAGCCCTATTCTGTATTTTATTTAGAGACAGGGTCTCCCTGAGTTGCTTAGGGCCTTGCTAAATTAGTGAGGCCATCTTTGAACTCATGATCCTCCTATCTCAGCCTCCCTCTGCTGGGATGACAGGCATCCTCCACCATGCCTGGCCTTAGTGAAAGTTTTTTAACCACCAAATTTTCACCCAATTCCTCCTGTTGCTCCTTCTTAACTCATTCTTTATTAAGACTCACTTCCTCTTCAACAAATAAAAAAAAAAATTGGTACCAGGGATCAAATCCAGGGGTGCTCAACTCGGATCCCCTTGCCCAGCCCCTTTTTCTACTTTATTGAGAGACAGGGTCTTGCTGAGTTGCTGAGGGCCTCCTAAGTGGCTGAGGCTGGCCTCCACCTTGCGATCCTCCTGCCTCAGCCTCCCCAGCCGCTGGGATGACAGGCTTGCGCCAAGGCCCGGTGCTGTGACTTTCTGTGAGTGTCCAGGCGCATTGGTGTGTCTCTGCCTAGGTCATCTCAGCGTGTGTGTGTGTGTGTGTGTGCGTGTGTGTGTGTGCGGGAGTATGCTGGATTGCACGTTTGGGTGCGCGCGCGTGTGCACACGTTGCCGCGGTGCGGAGTGGGTCCCCGTGGGCACGGGCGCCTGGCGTGCGTGTGTGCCGTGTGCGCGCACCTGGGGCCTGTGTGCACCGTGCACGTGCCGCGCCCGGTGTCGCCTGCGGTCTGCAGGGGACAGATCGGCGCCCTCCCGCGCAGAAGCGGGGTGGGTGTGGGTGGGGGTAGCCCTGACTTGTCCCCGGGCGCGGCCTCCTCGAGTCCAGGCGGGCGGCGCCCGGGCTCCTCCCCGCGGGGCCCGGCACACACACGTGGGCCCGGCGCCGCCTCCCGCGTCCCCACCCACCGCAGCCGCCCAGGTCGCCAAGCGGCCCCTGGGATAAAGTGGCTGCGCAGAAGCCGCGCCCTGTCGCCCTGTCGCCGCAGAGGTGGCTGTGCGCTCAGCTCGCCCAGCCCTGGTCCCGCCGCCCGCCGAGACCCGCGGCGCTCGGGAGGTGACAGCGCCTCTCGGCCCCGTTAACCTGCCTCCCTGTCCCCGCCCCACCCGCGAACGCAGCTACCAGGGGTTCGGGGCGACGCCAGTCCCGCGGCGGGGGTCCCTGGCGCGCTCGGCGTGGCCTCCCGCGCGCTCCTGGGCGCGTGTGCACGATCGTGCGCCTGTGCACGCACGCGCGCCCCCCGGACTCCCTGGCACCAGTCCCCGCCCCCCCCCTGTCACCAACTTGTCCCCATCCGCCGCGGTCTCTTTGCAGCCCCTGGTGGCACCAACGCGACTCGGGGTGAAGTCCGCGGGTTTTCTTCCCTGCCCCCCCCCACCCGGGTGGCATTTCCAAATGACAGCTGCGACCCCGGGCTGTGGGTGACAGGGCAGGAGGCAAAGTTTGTCCGAAGCCTCCGGGGTCGACGACTGGGTCCTGGGAACCCGCCTCCTCGGGGGTGAGGGGGACTTTGCGGGCGCCCCCCCCCAGGGGGACACGCAGGGCGACTCCCCCCCACCCTCCGGGCCACCCCGGGTCGCGCTGGTCCGCGCGCCCAGCCCCATCGGAGCGGATCCTGTAGGAAAAAGTGATGACAGGGAACAAGTAGTTGGGGGAGATCGCAGGCGCCTGGTCCCCGCCCCGGGGAGGGAGGGGACCCAGGAGCCTGTTGGGGGACAGCTGCGAGCTGGCTTCCCGGCTCTGCACCCCGCCAGCCCCCAAGATCGGGATCTGGGGTGGCGGGAGGTGAGCGCCAGGCGCGGGATGGAGGGACCCGGGCTCGCCACCGCGATCGGGGAGCAGCCCCGGGTGGCCTGGCTCTGATCCTGCAGGCGATGTCCCCTGGTGGAGCGCAGGAGCCAGGGCAGAACGGAACCAGGTTGGTGATGGTGTCTGTGTGGCATCTCTGATGGCAGCAATCAGCCAGGAGCATGCACTCCAGAGGGGACTCGAACAGGTCCTTGGAGATTTTCTCTCTCTCTCTCTTTTTTTTGGAGAGAGAGAGAGAGAGCGCGAGAGAGAGCGCGAGCGAGCTGGGTCTCTCTGCAGCTGGGTCCCCACATCCACAGAGCTGCTGCTTGATTGCAGCTAAAATAGTCTTTAAGATGAAGTTTCCTGGAATGATTGGAAATAAACACAGATGGATAAAGGAGAGAGAGAGAAAAAAAAATCCTAAAAATGAGGCACTTTAAAAAAATAAATAAAGTGAGCATTTTTCTTAAGAACAAATGAGATTTTTTTTTCCTTCTTTTTCTTTCTCCCAGTTGGAGAGAGATTTGCAAGAGATGGATGTCATTTAGAAAAAAAAAAAGATTAAAAAAAAAATCTTGGAACAGGGTTGACCTCCCCTCTACCTAAGAGTCTTTTACCACCACCACCCCTCCTCCGACTCCCCAGATTTCCGACTTGGGAATGTGTCCCCTTTTCTTTCAAGGACCTGAAGATCCTTCCATAATGCCCGAGGAGACCTCTCCCAGGCGGACCCCGCAGAGCATCCCCTACCAGGACCTTCCCCACCTGGTGAACACGGAGGGACAGTACCTGCTCTGCAGGTACTGGAAACCCTCAGGGACACCCAGGTGAGTCTTGGTCTCCTGCTCCTCCTCCGTGTCGCCCCCTCTCCTGCGGGTCTCTCTGACCCCCATTTCCCAACACCCCCTTTGAACACTGGGTACAGTCATGTTACCAAAGCCGAATTTCCTGCTTTATCATTTATTTTTATTTATTTATTTTAATTAAGAAGCCAGAATTCTGTTTCTGCGATGACAACTAGGCATCCACCCTATGTCAGTTTGCAAAAAAAGAAAAAAAAAATTCCACATGACTTTATTTATCTATTTTGGTGCTGGAGTTGATTTCCTGTGGTCTGGGCAATTCGTTCAACATCAAACCCAAGAGTTAAAAGGTTCCTAAATGCATAAGAAAAAACCACCATCCTGTATATATATGTCACTGATGCGTGTCTTTCTTTTTTTTATTAGTTGTTGATTTGTTGATGGATATTTATTTATGTCTTTTTTTAAAAATTAGTTGTTGATTTGTTGATGGATCTTTATTTATGTCTTTTTTTAAAAATTAGTTGTTGATTTCTTGATGGATCTTTATTTATGTCTTTTTTAAAAAATTAGTTGTTGATTTGTTGATGGATCTTTATTTGTGTCTTTTTTTTTATTAGTTGTTGATTTGTTGAAGGACCTTTATTTATGGATACATGGTGCCCTGAGATTCGAACCCAGGGCCTCACACAGGCCAGGCGAGCCGCTCTACCACTGAGCCACCAGCCTAGGCCCAATGTTTGTGTGTGTCTTTTTTGGGGGGAGGGGGCAGGGCTTGTCTTTTCCTGTTCAATGTGGGCTTCAGAAGGTGACATCCAGGTAGAATTGAGAAGAAAGGGGTCTGGGTGTCTCCTTTGATGCTTTGTTAGGTTACTTGGTGCATATTGGCTGTCAAGGACCCGCCTGGGTGTTGGAAACGGGCCTGGGGACTCGGGTACCAGGAGGCCACCACCGGTGTCTGGCTTCTCTTGGGTGAGGCAGGAAAACCCTGCCTGTGTGTGTTATCTGGAGGAAAAGAGAAGGTGTGTGGAAGCCAGCTGGCTTATGGTTCATGGGGGACGTTGGGATGGCCGGGAAATAGATGTGAGCCTGAAAGGGTACCCTGTGTGATTTTTGCAATGATGGAAATAATCTGCTTCTTGACTGTATCAATGTCAATAACCTGGTGGTGAGATTGTACTGTAGTTTTTTTTAATATTTATTTTTTAGTTTTAGGTGAACACAGTATCTTTATTTTATTTTTATTTTCTGCACACACCAGGCAAGTGCTCTACGGCTTGAGCCACATCCCCAGCCCTGTACTGTAGTGTTGTAAGAAGTGACCATTGTGGGAAACTGGCTAAAGGGTATATGACGTCTTTGGGTATTATTTCTTAGAACTGCGTGTGCATCTATGATCATCTCAAAATAAAAGTTCAGCCAGGGGTGGTGGCACACACGTCCTGTCATCCCAGCAGCTCAGGAGGCTGAGGCAGGAGGATGTTAAGTCCGAGGCCAGCCTCAGCAATTGAGCAAGGCTGTAAGCAACCTAGTGACACCCAGTCTCTAAAACAAAAACAAAACAAAAAAAAAAATCTCCCTCCTCTCTCTCTCTCTCTCTCTCTCTCTCTCTCTCTCTCTCTCTCTCTCAGATGAGGGTCTTGGGCTGAAGTAATTCCCCTGCCTCAGTCTCCCTTTATTTTTGTTTTTTTGGTACCAAGGATTGAATTCAGGGACCCCCAACCACTGAGCCCTGTCCCCAGCCCTTTTTTATTGAGAGACGGGGACCAGATGTCTGTAGACATGCTTCAACCTGCCTCTGCCTTGTGCCCTGGGGACTTGTGGGGACCCCACAGGTTTACAGCACGTGTGTCTCTGTGTGTGTGTGTGACAGGAACGTGTGTATGCGTGTGTGATGTGCTTTTGGTAACAGGGATTGAACCCAGGGGCCCTCCCCAGCCCTATTCTGTATTTTATTTAGAGACAGGGTCTCCCTGAGTTGCTTAGGGCCTTGCTAAATTAGTGAGGCCATCTTTGAACTCATGATCCTCCTATCTCAGCCTCCCTCTGCTGGGATGACAGGCATCCTCCACCATGCCTGGCCTTAGTGAAAGTTTTTTAACCACCAAATTTTCACCCAATTCCTCCTGTTGCTCCTTCTTAACTCATTCTTTATTAAGACTCACTTCCTCTTCAACAAATAAAAAAAAAAATTGGTACCAGGGATCAAATCCAGGGGTGCTCAACTCGGATCCCCTTGCCCAGCCCCTTTTTCTACTTTATTGAGAGACAGGGTCTTGCTGAGTTGCTGAGGGCCTCCTAAGTGGCTGAGGCTGGCCTCCACCTTGCGATCCTCCTGCCTCAGCCTCCCCAGCCGCTGGGATGACAGGCTTGCGCCAAGGCCCGGTGCTGTGACTTTCTGTGAGTGTCCAGGCGCATTGGTGTGTCTCTGCCTAGGTCATCTCAGCGTGTGTGTGTGTGTGTGTGTGCGTGTGTGTGTGTGCGGGAGTATGCTGGATTGCACGTTTGGGTGCGCGCGCGTGTGCACACGTTGCCGCGGTGCGGAGTGGGTCCCCGTGGGCACGGGCGCCTGGCGTGCGTGTGTGCCGTGTGCGCGCACCTGGGGCCTGTGTGCACCGTGCACGTGCCGCGCCCGGTGTCGCCTGCGGTCTGCAGGGGACAGATCGGCGCCCTCCCGCGCAGAAGCGGGGTGGGTGTGGGTGGGGGTAGCCCTGACTTGTCCCCGGGCGCGGCCTCCTCGAGTCCAGGCGGGCGGCGCCCGGGCTCCTCCCCGCGGGGCCCGGCACACACACGTGGGCCCGGCGCCGCCTCCCGCGTCCCCACCCACCGCAGCCGCCCAGGTCGCCAAGCGGCCCCTGGGATAAAGTGGCTGCGCAGAAGCCGCGCCCTGTCGCCCTGTCGCCGCAGAGGTGGCTGTGCGCTCAGCTCGCCCAGCCCTGGTCCCGCCGCCCGCCGAGACCCGCGGCGCTCGGGAGGTGACAGCGCCTCTCGGCCCCGTTAACCTGCCTCCCTGTCCCCGCCCCACCCGCGAACGCAGCTACCAGGGGTTCGGGGCGACGCCAGTCCCGCGGCGGGGGTCCCTGGCGCGCTCGGCGTGGCCTCCCGCGCGCTCCTGGGCGCGTGTGCACGATCGTGCGCCTGTGCACGCACGCGCGCCCCCCGGACTCCCTGGCACCAGTCCCCGCCCCCCCCCTGTCACCAACTTGTCCCCATCCGCCGCGGTCTCTTTGCAGCCCCTGGTGGCACCAACGCGACTCGGGGTGAAGTCCGCGGGTTTTCTTCCCTGCCCCCCCCCACCCGGGTGGCATTTCCAAATGACAGCTGCGACCCCGGGCTGTGGGTGACAGGGCAGGAGGCAAAGTTTGTCCGAAGCCTCCGGGGTCGACGACTGGGTCCTGGGAACCCGCCTCCTCGGGGGTGAGGGGGACTTTGCGGGCGCCCCCCCCCAGGGGGACACGCAGGGCGACTCCCCCCCACCCTCCGGGCCACCCCGGGTCGCGCTGGTCCGCGCGCCCAGCCCCATCGGAGCGGATCCTGTAGGAAAAAGTGATGACAGGGAACAAGTAGTTGGGGGAGATCGCAGGCGCCTGGTCCCCGCCCCGGGGAGGGAGGGGACCCAGGAGCCTGTTGGGGGACAGCTGCGAGCTGGCTTCCCGGCTCTGCACCCCGCCAGCCCCCAAGATCGGGATCTGGGGTGGCGGGAGGTGAGCGCCAGGCGCGGGATGGAGGGACCCGGGCTCGCCACCGCGATCGGGGAGCAGCCCCGGGTGGCCTGGCTCTGATCCTGCAGGCGATGTCCCCTGGTGGAGCGCAGGAGCCAGGGCAGAACGGAACCAGGTTGGTGATGGTGTCTGTGTGGCATCTCTGATGGCAGCAATCAGCCAGGAGCATGCACTCCAGAGGGGACTCGAACAGGTCCTTGGAGATTTTCTCTCTCTCTCTCTTTTTTTTGGAGAGAGAGAGAGAGAGCGCGAGAGAGAGCGCGAGCGAGCTGGGTCTCTCTGCAGCTGGGTCCCCACATCCACAGAGCTGCTGCTTGATTGCAGCTAAAATAGTCTTTAAGATGAAGTTTCCTGGAATGATTGGAAATAAACACAGATGGATAAAGGAGAGAGAGAGAAAAAAAAATCCTAAAAATGAGGCACTTTAAAAAAATAAATAAAGTGAGCATTTTTCTTAAGAACAAATGAGATTTTTTTTTCCTTCTTTTTCTTTCTCCCAGTTGGAGAGAGATTTGCAAGAGATGGATGTCATTTAGAAAAAAAAAAAGATTAAAAAAAAAATCTTGGAACAGGGTTGACCTCCCCTCTACCTAAGAGTCTTTTACCACCACCACCCCTCCTCCGACTCCCCAGATTTCCGACTTGGGAATGTGTCCCCTTTTCTTTCAAGGACCTGAAGATCCTTCCATAATGCCCGAGGAGACCTCTCCCAGGCGGACCCCGCAGAGCATCCCCTACCAGGACCTTCCCCACCTGGTGAACACGGAGGGACAGTACCTGCTCTGCAGGTACTGGAAACCCTCAGGGACACCCAGGTGAGTCTTGGTCTCCTGCTCCTCCTCCGTGTCGCCCCCTCTCCTGCGGGTCTCTCTGACCCCCATTTCCCAACACCCCCTTTGAACACTGGGTACAGTCATGTTACCAAAGCCGAATTTCCTGCTTTATCATTTATTTTTATTTATTTATTTTAATTAAGAAGCCAGAATTCTGTTTCTGCGATGACAACTAGGCATCCACCCTATGTCAGTTTGCAAAAAAAGAAAAAAAAAATTCCACATGACTTTATTTATCTATTTTGGTGCTGGAGTTGATTTCCTGTGGTCTGGGCAATTCGTTCAACATCAAACCCAAGAGTTAAAAGGTTCCTAAATGCATAAGAAAAAACCACCATCCTGTATATATATGTCACTGATGCGTGTCTTTCTTTTTTTTATTAGTTGTTGATTTGTTGATGGATATTTATTTATGTCTTTTTTTAAAAATTAGTTGTTGATTTGTTGATGGATCTTTATTTATGTCTTTTTTTAAAAATTAGTTGTTGATTTCTTGATGGATCTTTATTTATGTCTTTTTTAAAAAATTAGTTGTTGATTTGTTGATGGATCTTTATTTGTGTCTTTTTTTTTATTAGTTGTTGATTTGTTGAAGGACCTTTATTTATGGATACATGGTGCCCTGAGATTCGAACCCAGGGCCTCACACAGGCCAGGCGAGCCGCTCTACCACTGAGCCACCAGCCTAGGCCCAATGTTTGTGTGTGTCTTTTTTGGGGGGAGGGGGCAGGGCTTGTCTTTTCCTGTTCAATGTGGGCTTCAGAAGGTGACATCCAGGTAGAATTGAGAAGAAAGGGGTCTGGGTGTCTCCTTTGATGCTTTGTTAGGTTACTTGGTGCATATTGGCTGTCAAGGACCCGCCTGGGTGTTGGAAACGGGCCTGGGGACTCGGGTACCAGGAGGCCACCACCGGTGTCTGGCTTCTCTTGGGTGAGGCAGGAAAACCCTGCCTGTGTGTGTTATCTGGAGGAAAAGAGAAGGTGTGTGGAAGCCAGCTGGCTTATGGTTCATGGGGGACGTTGGGATGGCCGGGAAATAGATGTGAGCCTGAAAGGGTACCCTGTGTGATTTTTGCAATGATGGAAATAATCTGCTTCTTGACTGTATCAATGTCAATAACCTGGTGGTGAGATTGTACTGTAGTTTTTTTTAATATTTATTTTTTAGTTTTAGGTGAACACAGTATCTTTATTTTATTTTTATTTTCTGCACACACCAGGCAAGTGCTCTACGGCTTGAGCCACATCCCCAGCCCTGTACTGTAGTGTTGTAAGAAGTGACCATTGTGGGAAACTGGCTAAAGGGTATATGACGTCTTTGGGTATTATTTCTTAGAACTGCGTGTGCATCTATGATCATCTCAAAATAAAAGTTCAGCCAGGGGTGGTGGCACACACGTCCTGTCATCCCAGCAGCTCAGGAGGCTGAGGCAGGAGGATGTTAAGTCCGAGGCCAGCCTCAGCAATTGAGCAAGGCTGTAAGCAACCTAGTGACACCCAGTCTCTAAAACAAAAACAAAACAAAACAAAAAAAATCTCCCTCCTCTCTCTCTCTCTCTCTCTCTCTCTCTCTCTCTCTCTCTCAGATGAGGGTCTTGGGCTGAAGTAATTCCCCTGCCTCAGTCTCCCTTTATTTTTTGTTTTTTTGGTACCAAGGATTGAATTCAGGGACCCCCAACCACTGAGCCCTGTCCCCAGCCCTTTTTTATTGAGAGACGGGGACCAGATGTCTGTAGACATGCTTCAACCTGCCTCTGCCTTGTGCCCTGGGGACTTGTGGGGACCCCACAGGTTTACAGCACGTGTGTCTCTGTGTGTGTGTGTGACAGGAACGTGTGTATGCGTGTGTGATGTGCTTTTGGTAACAGGGATTGAACCCAGGGGCCCTCCCCAGCCCTATTCTGTATTTTATTTAGAGACAGGGTCTCCCTGAGTTGCTTAGGGCCTTGCTAAATTAGTGAGGCCATCTTTGAACTCATGATCCTCCTATCTCAGCCTCCCTCTGCTGGGATGACAGGCATCCTCCACCATGCCTGGCCTTAGTGAAAGTTTTTTAACCACCAAATTTTCACCCAATTCCTCCTGTTGCTCCTTCTTAACTCATTCTTTATTAAGACTCACTTCCTCTTCAACAAATAAAAAAAAAAAATTGGTACCAGGGATCAAATCCAGGGGTGCTCAACTCGGATCCCCTTGCCCAGCCCCTTTTTCTACTTTATTGAGAGACAGGGTCTTGCTGAGTTGCTGAGGGCCTCCTAAGTGGCTGAGGCTGGCCTCCACCTTGCGATCCTCCTGCCTCAGCCTCCCCAGCCGCTGGGATGACAGGCTTGCGCCAAGGCCCGGTGCTGTGACTTTCTGTGAGTGTCCAGGCGCATTGGTGTGTCTCTGCCTAGGTCATCTCAGCGTGTGTGTGTGTGTGTGTGTGCGTGTGTGTGTGTGCGGGAGTATGCTGGATTGCACGTTTGGGTGCGCGCTCGTGTGCACACGTTGCCGCGGTGAGGAGTGGGTCCCCGTGGGCACGGGCGCCTGGCGTGCGTGTGTGCCGTGTGCGCGCACCTGGGGCCTGTGTGCACCGTGCACGTGCCGCGCCCGGTGTCGCCTGCGGTCTGCAGGGGACAGATCGGCGCCCTCCCGCGCAGAAGCGGGGTGGGTGTGGGTGGGGGTAGCCCTGACTTGTCCCCGGGCGCGGCCGCCTCGAGTCCAGGCGGGCGGCGCCCGGGCTCCTCCCCGCGGGGCCCGGCACACACACGTGGGCCCGGCGCCGCCTCCCGCGTCCCCACCCACCGCAGCCGCCCAGGTCGCCAAGCGGCCCCTGGGATAAAGTGGCTGCGCAGAAGCCGCGCCCTGTCGCCCTGTCGCCGCAGAGGTGGCTGTGCGCTCAGCTCGCCCAGCCCTGGTCCCGCCGCCCGCCGAGACCCGCGGCGCTCGGGAGGTGACAGCGCCTCTCGGCCCCGTTAACCTGCCTCCCTGTCCCCGCCCCACCCGCGAACGCAGCTACCAGGGGTTCGGGGCGACGCCAGTCCCGCGGCGGGGGTCCCTGGCGCGCTCGGCGTGGCCTCCCGCGCGCTCCTGGGCGCGTGTGCACGATCGTGCGCCTGTGCACGCACGCGCGCCCCCCGGACTCCCTGGCACCAGTCCCCGCCCCCCCCCTGTCACCAACTTGTCCCCATCCGCCGCGGTCTCTTTGCAGCCCCTGGTGGCACCAACGCGACTCGGGGTGAAGTCCGCGGGTTTTCTTCCCTGCCCCCCCCCACCCGGGTGGCATTTCCAAATGACAGCTGCGACCCCGGGCTGTGGGTGACAGGGCAGGAGGCAAAGTTTGTCCGAAGCCTCCGGGGTCGACGACTGGGTCCTGGGAACCCGCCTCCTCGGGGGTGAGGGGGACTTTGCGGGCGCCCCCCCCCAGGGGGACACGCAGGGCGACTCCCCCCCACCCTCCGGGCCACCCCGGGTCGCGCTGGTCCGCGCGCCCAGCCCCATCGGAGCGGATCCTGTAGGAAAAAGTGATGACAGGGAACAAGTAGTTGGGGGAGATCGCAGGCGCCTGGTCCCCGCCCCGGGGAGGGAGGGGACCCAGGAGCCTGTTGGGGGACAGCTGCGAGCTGGCTTCCCGGCTCTGCACCCCGCCAGCCCCCAAGATCGGGATCTGGGGTGGCGGGAGGTGAGCGCCAGGCGCGGGATGGAGGGACCCGGGCTCGCCACCGCGATCGGGGAGCAGCCCCGGGTGGCCTGGCTCTGATCCTGCAGGCGATGTCCCCTGGTGGAGCGCAGGAGCCAGGGCAGAACGGAACCAGGTTGGTGATGGTGTCTGTGTGGCATCTCTGATGGCAGCAATCAGCCAGGAGCATGCACTCCAGAGGGGACTCGAACAGGTCCTTGGAGATTTTCTCTCTCTCTCTCTTTTTTTTGGAGAGAGAGAGAGAGAGCGCGAGAGAGAGCGCGAGCGAGCTGGGTCTCTCTGCAGCTGGGTCCCCACATCCACAGAGCTGCTGCTTGATTGCAGCTAAAATAGTCTTTAAGATGAAGTTTCCTGGAATGATTGGAAATAAACACAGATGGATAAAGGAGAGAGAGAGAAAAAAAAATCCTAAAAATGAGGCACTTTAAAAAAATAAATAAAGTGAGCATTTTTCTTAAGAACAAATGAGATTTTTTTTTCCTTCTTTTTCTTTCTCCCAGTTGGAGAGAGATTTGCAAGAGATGGATGTCATTTAGAAAAAAAAAAAGATTAAAAAAAAATCTTGGAACAGGGTTGACCTCCCCTCTACCTAAGAGTCTTTTACCACCACCACCCCTCCTCCGACTCCCCAGATTTCCGACTTGGGAATGTGTCCCCTTTTCTTTCAAGGACCTGAAGATCCTTCCATAATGCCCGAGGAGACCTCTCCCAGGCGGACCCCGCAGAGCATCCCCTACCAGGACCTTCCCCACCTGGTGAACACGGAGGGACAGTACCTGCTCTGCAGGTACTGGAAACCCTCAGGGACACCCAGGTGAGTCTTGGTCTCCTGCTCCTCCTCCGTGTCGCCCCCTCTCCTGCGGGTCTCTCTGACCCCCATTTCCCAACACCCCCTTTGAACACTGGGTACAGTCATGTTACCAAAGCCGAATTTCCTGCTTTATCATTTATTTTTATTTATTTATTTTAATTAAGAAGCCAGAATTCTGTTTCTGCGATGACAACTAGGCATCCACCCTATGTCAGTTTGCAAAAAAAGAAAAAAAAATTCCACATGACTTTATTTATCTATTTTGGTGCTGGAGTTGATTTCCTGTGGTCTGGGCAATTCGTTCAACATCAAACCCAAGAGTTAAAAGGTTCCTAAATGCATAAGAAAAAACCACCATCCTGTATATATATGTCACTGATGCGTGTCTTTCTTTTTTTTATTAGTTGTTGATTTGTTGATGGATATTTATTTATGTCTTTTTTTAAAAATTAGTTGTTGATTTGTTGATGGATCTTTATTTATGTCTTTTTTTAAAAATTAGTTGTTGATTTCTTGATGGATCTTTATTTATGTCTTTTTTAAAAAATTAGTTGTTGATTTGTTGATGGATCTTTATTTGTGTCTTTTTTTTATTAGTTGTTGATTTGTTGAAGGACCTTTATTTATGGATACATGGTGCCCTGAGATTCGAACCCAGGGCCTCACACAGGCCAGGCGAGCCGCTCTACCACTGAGCCACCAGCCTAGGCCCAATGTTTGTGTGTGTCTTTTTTGGGGGGAGGGGGCAGGGCTTGTCTTTTCCTGTTCAATGTGGGCTTCAGAAGGTGACATCCAGGTAGAATTGAGAAGAAAGGGGTCTGGGTGTCTCCTTTGATGCTTTGTTAGGTTACTTGGTGCATATTGGCTGTCAAGGACCCGCCTGGGTGTTGGAAACGGGCCTGGGGACTCGGGTACCAGGAGGCCACCACCGGTGTCTGGCTTCTCTTGGGTGAGGCAGGAAAACCCTGCCTGTGTGTGTTATCTGGAGGAAAAGAGAAGGTGTGTGGAAGCCAGCTGGCTTATGGTTCATGGGGGACGTTGGGATGGCCGGGAAATAGATGTGAGCCTGAAAGGGTACCCTGTGTGATTTTTGCAATGATGGAAATAATCTGCTTCTTGACTGTATCAATGTCAATAACCTGGTGGTGAGATTGTACTGTAGTTTTTTTTTTTTAATATTTATTTTTTAGTTTTAGGTGAACACAGTATCTTTATTTTATTTTTATTTTCTGCACACACCAGGCAAGTGCTCTACGGCTTGAGCCACATCCCCAGCCCTGTACTGTAGTGTTGTAAGAAGTGACCATTGTGGGAAACTGGCTAAAGGGTATATGACGTCTTTGGGTATTATTTCTTAGAACTGCGTGTGCATCTACGATCATCTCAAAATAAAAGTTCAGCCAGGGGTGGTGGCACACACGTCCTGTCATCCCAGCAGCTCAGGAGGCTGAGGCAGGAGGATGTTAAGTCCGAGGCCAGCCTCAGCAATTGAGCAAGGCTGTAAGCAACCTAGTGACACCCAGTCTCTAAAACAAAAACAAAACAAAACAAAAAAAATCTCCTTCCTCTCTCTCTCTCTCTCTCTCTCTCTCTCTCTCTCTCTCAGATGAGGGTCTTGGGCTGAAGTAATTCCCCTGCCTCAGTCTCCCTTTATTTTTGTTTTTTTGGTACCAAGGATTGAATTCAGGGACCCCCAACCACTGAGCCCTGTCCCCAGCCCTTTTTTATTGAGAGACGGGGACCAGATGTCTGTAGACATGCTTCAACCTGCCTCTGCCTTGTGCCCTGGGGACTTGTGGGGACCCCACAGGTTTACAGCACGTGTGTCTCTGTGTGTGTGTGTGACAGGAACGTGTGTATGCGTGTGTGATGTGCTTTTGGTAACAGGGATTGAACCCAGGGGCCCTCCCCAGCCCTATTCTGTATTTTATTTAGAGACAGGGTCTCCCTGAGTTGCTTAGGGCCTTGCTGAATTAGTGAGGCCATCTTTGAACTCATGATCCTCCTATCTCAGCCTCCCTCTGCTGGGATGACAGGCATCCTCCACCATGCCTGGCCTTAGTGAAAGTTTTTTAACCACCAAATTTTCACCCAATTCCTCCTGTTGCTCCTTCTTAACTCATTCTTTATTAAGACTCACTTCCTCTTCAACAAATAAAAAAAAAAAATTGGTACCAGGGATCAAATCCAGGGGTGCTCAACTCGGATCCCCTTGCCCAGCCCCTTTTTCTACTTTATTGAGAGACAGGGTCTTGCTGAGTTGCTGAGGGCCTCCTAAGTGGCTGAGGCTGGCCTCCACCTTGCGATCCTCCTGCCTCAGCCTCCCCAGCCGCTGGGATGACAGGCTTGCGCCAAGGCCCGGTGCTGTGACTTTCTGTGAGTGTCCAGGCGCATTGGTGTGTCTCTGCCTAGGTCATCTCAGCGTGTGTGTGTGTGTGTGTGTGTGCGTGTGTGTGTGTGCGGGAGTATGCTGGATTGCACGTTTGGGTGCGCGCGCGTGTGCACACGTTGCCGCGGTGCGGAGTGGGTCCCCGTGGGCACGGGCGCCTGGCGTGCGTGTGTGCCGTGTGCGCGCACCTGGGGCCTGTGTGCACCGTGCACGTGCCGCGCCCGGTGTCGCCTGCGGTCTGCAGGGGACAGATCGGCGCCCTCCCGCGCAGAAGCGGGGTGGGTGTGGGTGGGGGTAGCCCTGACTTGTCCCCGGGCGCGGCCGCCTCGAGTCCAGGCGGGCGGCGCCCGGGCTCCTCCCCGCGGGGCCCGGCACACACACGTGGGCCCGGCGCCGCCTCCCGCGTCCCCACCCACCGCAGCCGCCCAGGTCGCCAAGCGGCCCCTGGGATAAAGTGGCTGCGCAGAAGCCGCGCCCTGTCGCCCTGTCGCCGCAGAGGTGGCTGTGCGCTCAGCTCGCCCAGCCCTGGTCCCGCCGCCCGCCGAGACCCGCGGCGCTCGGGAGGTGACAGCGCCTCTCGGCCCCGTTAACCTGCCTCCCTGTCCCCGCCCCACCCGCGAACGCAGCTACCAGGGGTTCGGGGCGACGCCAGTCCCGCGGCGGGGGTCCCTGGCGCGCTCGGCGTGGCCTCCCGCGCGCTCCTGGGCGCGTGTGCACGATCGTGCGCCTGTGCACGCACGCGCGCCCCTGGACTCCCTGGCACCAGTCCCCGCCCCCCCCCTGTC
This sequence comes from Spermophilus citellus, assembly GCF_964194105.1. Lineage (NCBI taxonomy): Eukaryota > Metazoa > Chordata > Mammalia > Rodentia > Sciuridae > Spermophilus > Spermophilus citellus. The sequence continues at coordinate 47,725,410 of NC_138198.1, read as the reverse complement.
ACCAACTTGTCCCCATCCGCCGCGGTCTCTTTGCAGCCCCTGGTGGCACCAACGCGACTCGGGGTGAAGTCCGCGGGTTTTCTTCCCTGCCCCCCCCCACCCGGGTGGCATTTCCAAATGACAGCTGCGACCCCGGGCTGTGGGTGACAGGGCAGGAGGCAAAGTTTGTCCGAAGCCTCCGGGGTCGACGACTGGGTCCTGGGAACCCGCCTCCTCGGGGGTGAGGGGGACTTTGCGGGCGCCCCCCCCCAGGGGGACACGCAGGGCGACTCCCCCCCACCCTCCGGGCCACCCCGGGTCGCGCTGGTCCGCGCGCCCAGCCCCATCGGAGCGGATCCTGTAGGAAAAAGTGATGACAGGGAACAAGTAGTTGGGGGAGATCGCAGGCGCCTGGTCCCCGCCCCGGGGAGGGAGGGGACCCAGGAGCCTGTTGGGGGACAGCTGCGAGCTGGCTTCCCGGCTCTGCACCCCGCCAGCCCCCAAGATCGGGATCTGGGGTGGCGGGAGGTGAGCGCCAGGCGCGGGATGGAGGGACCCGGGCTCGCCACCGCGATCGGGGAGCAGCCCCGGGTGGCCTGGCTCTGATCCTGCAGGCGATGTCCCCTGGTGGAGCGCAGGAGCCAGGGCAGAATGGAACCAGGTTGGTGATGGTGTCTGTGTGGCATCTCTGATGGCAGCAATCAGCCAGGAGCATGCACTCCAGAGGGGACTCGAACAGGTCCTTGGAGATTTTCTCTCTCTCTCTCTTTTTTTTGGAGAGAGAGAGAGAGAGCGCGAGAGAGAGCGCGAGCGAGCTGGGTCTCTCTGCAGCTGGGTCCCCACATCCACAGAGCTGCTGCTTGATTGCAGCTAAAATAGTCTTTAAGATGAAGTTTCCTGGAATGATTGGAAATAAACACAGATGGATAAAGGAGAGAGAGAGAAAAAAAAATCCTAAAAATGAGGCACTTTAAAAAAATAAATAAAGTGAGCATTTTTCTTAAGAACAAATGAGATTTTTTTTTCCTTCTTTTTCTTTCTCCCAGTTGGAGAGAGATTTGCAAGAGATGGATGTCATTTAGAAAAAAAAAAAAGATTAAAAAAAAATCTTGGAACAGGGTTGACCTCCCCTCTACCTAAGAGTCTTTTACCACCACCACCCCTCCTCCGACTCCCCAGATTTCCGACTTGGGAATGTGTCCCCTTTTCTTTCAAGGACCTGAAGATCCTTCCATAATGCCCGAGGAGACCTCTCCCAGGCGGACCCCGCAGAGCATCCCCTACCAGGACCTTCCCCACCTGGTGAACACGGAGGGACAGTACCTGCTCTGCAGGTACTGGAAACCCTCAGGGACACCCAGGTGAGTCTTGGTCTCCTGCTCCTCCTCCGTGTCGCCCCCTCTCCTGCGGGTCTCTCTGACCCCCATTTCCCAACACCCCCTTTGAACACTGGGTACAGTCATGTTACCAAAGCCGAATTTCCTGCTTTATCATTTATTTTTATTTATTTATTTTAATTAAGAAGCCAGAATTCTGTTTCTGCGATGACAACTAGGCATCCACCCTATGTCAGTTTGCAAAAAAAGAAAAAAAAATTCCACATGACTTTATTTATCTATTTTGGTGCTGGAGTTGATTTCCTGTGGTCTGGGCAATTCGTTCAACATCAAACCCAAGAGTTAAAAGGTTCCTAAATGCATAAGAAAAAACCACCATCCTGTATATATATGTCACTGATGCGTGTCTTTCTTTTTTTTATTAGTTGTTGATTTGTTGATGGATATTTATTTATGTCTTTTTTTAAAAATTAGTTGTTGATTTGTTGATGGATCTTTATTTATGTCTTTTTTTAAAAATTAGTTGTTGATTTCTTGATGGATCTTTATTTATGTCTTTTTTAAAAAATTAGTTGTTGATTTGTTGATGGATCTTTATTTGTGTCTTTTTTTTTATTAGTTGTTGATTTGTTGAAGGACCTTTATTTATGGATACATGGTGCCCTGAGATTCGAACCCAGGGCCTCACACAGGCCAGGCGAGCCGCTCTACCACTGAGCCACCAGCCTAGGCCCAATGTTTGTGTGTGTCTTTTTTGGGGGGAGGGGGCAGGGCTTGTCTTTTCCTGTTCAATGTGGGCTTCAGAAGGTGACATCCAGGTAGAATTGAGAAGAAAGGGGTCTGGGTGTCTCCTTTGATAATTTGTTAGGTTACTTGGTGCATATTGGCTGTCAAGGACCCGCCTGGGTGTTGGAAACGGGCCTGGGGACTCGGGTACCAGGAGGCCACCACCGGTGTCTGGCTTCTCTTGGGTGAGGCAGGAAAACCCTGCCTGTGTGTGTTATCTGGAGGAAAAGAGAAGGTGTGTGCAAGCCAGCTGGCTTATGGTTCATGGGGGACGTTGGGATGGCCGGGAAATAGATGTGAGCCTGAAAGGGTACCCTGTGTGATTTTTGCAATGATGGAAATAATCTGCTTCTTGACTGTATCAATGTCAATAACCTGGTGGTGAGATTGTACTGTAGTTTTTTTTTTTAATATTTATTTTTTAGTTTTAGGTGAACACAGTATCTTTATTTTATTTTTATTTTCTGCACACACCAGGCAAGTGCTCTACGGCTTGAGCCACATCCCCAGCCCTGTACTGTAGTGTTGTAAGAAGTGACCATTGTGGGAAACTGGCTAAAGGGTATATGACGTCTTTGGGTATTATTTCTTAGAACTGCGTGTGCATCTATGATCATCTCAAAATAAAAGTTCAGCCAGGGGTGGTGGCACACACGTCCTGTCATCCCAGCAGCTCAGGAGGCTGAGGCAGGAGGATGTTAAGTCCGAGGCCAGCCTCAGCAATTGAGCAAGGCTGTAAGCAACCTAGTGACACCCAGTCTCTAAAACAAAAACAAAACAAAAAAAAAAATCTCCCTCCTCTCTCTCTCTCTCTCTCTCTCTCTCTCTCTCTCTCTCTCAGATGAGGGTCTTGGGCTGAAGTAATTCCCCTGCCTCAGTCTCCCTTTATTTTTGTTTTTTTGGTACCAAGGATTGAATTCAGGGACCCCCAACCACTGAGCCCTGTCCCCAGCCCTTTTTTATTGAGAGACGGGGACCAGATGTCTGTAGACATGCTTCAACCTGCCTCTGCCTTGTGCCCTGGGGACTTGTGGGGACCCCACAGGTTTACAGCACGTGTGTCTCTGTGTGTGTGTGTGACAGGAACGTGTGTATGCGTGTGTGATGTGCTTTTGGTAACAGGGATTGAACCCAGGGGCCCTCCCCAGCCCTATTCTGTATTTTATTTAGAGACAGGGTCTCCCTGAGTTGCTTAGGGCCTTGCTAAATTAGTGAGGCCATCTTTGAACTCATGATCCTCCTATCTCAGCCTCCCTCTGCTGGGATGACAGGCATCCTCCACCATGCCTGGCCTTAGTGAAAGTTTTTTAACCACCAAATTTTCACCCAATTCCTCCTGTTGCTCCTTCTTAACTCATTCTTTATTAAGACTCACTTCCTCTTCAACAAATAAAAAAAAAAAATTGGTACCAGGGATCAAATCCAGGGGTGCTCAACTCGGATCCCCTTGCCCAGCCCCTTTTTCTACTTTATTGAGAGACAGGGTCTTGCTGAGTTGCTGAGGGCCTCCTAAGTGGCTGAGGCTGGCCTCCACCTTGCGATCCTCCTGCCTCAGCCTCCCCAGCCGCTGGGATGACAGGCTTGCGCCAAGGCCCGGTGCTGTGACTTTCTGTGAGTGTCCAGGCGCATTGGTGTGTCTCTGCCTAGGTCATCTCAGCGTGTGTGCGTGTGTGTGTGTGCGGGAGTATGCTGGATTGCACGTTTGGGTGCGCGCGCGTGTGCACACGTTGCCGCGGTGCGGAGTGGGTCCCCGTGGGCACGGGCGCCTGGCGTGCGTGTGTGCCGTGTGCGCGCACCTGGGGCCTGTGTGCACCGTGCACGTGCCGCGCCCGGTGTCGCCTGCGGTCTGCAGGGGACAGATCGGCGCCCTCCCGCGCAGAAGCGGGGTGGGTGTGGGTGGGGGTAGCCCTGACTTGTCCCCGGGCGCGGCCTCCTCGAGTCCAGGCGGGCGGCGCCCGGGCTCCTCCCCGCGGGGCCCGGCACACACACGTGGGCCCGGCGCCGCCTCCCGCGTCCCCACCCACCGCAGCCGCCCAGGTCGCCAAGCGGCCCCTGGGATAAAGTGGCTGCGCAGAAGCCGCGCCCTGTCGCCCTGTCGCCGCAGAGGTGGCTGTGCGCTCAGCTCGCCCAGCCCTGGTCCCGCCGCCCGCCGAGACCCGCGGCGCTCGGGAGGTGACAGCGCCTCTCGGCCCCGTTAACCTGCCTCCCTGTCCCCGCCCCACCCGCGAACGCAGCTACCAGGGGTTCGGGGCGACGCCAGTCCCGCGGCGGGGGTCCCTGGCGCGCTCGGCGTGGCCTCCCGCGCGCTCCTGGGCGCGTGTGCACGATCGTGCGCCTGTGCACGCACGCGCGCCCCCGGACTCCCTGGCACCAGTCCCCGCCCCCCCCCTGTCACCAACTTGTCCCCATCCGCCGCGGTCTCTTTGCAGCCCCTGGTGGCACCAACGCGACTCGGGGTGAAGTCCGCGGGTTTTCTTCCCTGCCCCCCCCCACCCGGGTGGCATTTCCAAATGACAGCTGCGACCCCGGGCTGTGGGTGACAGGGCAGGAGGCAAAGTTTGTCCGAAGCCTCCGGGGTCGACGACTGGGTCCTGGGAACCCGCCTCCTCGGGGGTGAGGGGGACTTTGCGGGCGCCCCCCCCCCAGGGGGACACGCAGGGCGACTCCCCCCCACCCTCCGGGCCACCCCGGGTCGCGCTGGTCCGCGCGCCCAGCCCCATCGGAGCGGATCCTGTAGGAAAAAGTGATGACAGGGAACAAGTAGTTGGGGGAGATCGCAGGCGCCTGGTCCCCGCCCCGGGGAGGGAGGGGACCCAGGAGCCTGTTGGGGGACAGCTGCGAGCTGGCTTCCCGGCTCTGCACCCCGCCAGCCCCCAAGATCGGGATCTGGGGTGGCGGGAGGTGAGCGCCAGGCGCGGGATGGAGGGACCCGGGCTCGCCACCGCGATCGGGGAGCAGCCCCGGGTGGCCTGGCTCTGATCCTGCAGGCGATGTCCCCTGGTGGAGCGCAGGAGCCAGGGCAGAACGGAACCAGGTTGGTGATGGTGTCTGTGTGGCATCTCTGATGGCAGCAATCAGCCAGGAGCATGCACTCCAGAGGGGACTCGAACAGGTCCTTGGAGATTTTCTCTCTCTCTCTCTTTTTTTTGGAGAGAGAGAGAGAGAGCGCGCGAGAGAGCGCGAGCGAGCTGGGTCTCTCTGCAGCTGGGTCCCCACATCCACAGAGCTGCTGCTTGATTGCAGCTAAAATAGTCTTTAAGATGAAGTTTCCTGGAATGATTGGAAATAAACACAGATGGATAAAGGAGAGAGAGAGAAAAAAAAATCCTAAAAATGAGGCACTTTAAAAAAATAAATAAAGTGAGCATTTTTCTTAAGAACAAATGAGATTTTTTTTTCCTTCTTTTTCTTTCTCCCAGTTGGAGAGAGATTTGCAAGAGATGGATGTCATTTAGAAAAAAAAAAAGATTAAAAAAAAATCTTGGAACAGGGTTGACCTCCCCTCTACCTAAGAGTCTTTTACCACCACCACCCCTCCTCCGACTCCCCAGATTTCCGACTTGGGAATGTGTCCCCTTTTCTTTCAAGGACCTGAAGATCCTTCCATAATGCCCGAGGAGACCTCTCCCAGGCGGACCCCGCAGAGCATCCCCTACCAGGACCTTCCCCACCTGGTGAACACGGAGGGACAGTACCTGCTCTGCAGGTACTGGAAACCCTCAGGGACACCCAGGTGAGTCTTGGTCTCCTGCTCCTCCTCCGTGTCGCCCCCTCTCCTGCGGGTCTCTCTGACCCCCATTTCCCAACACCCCCTTTGAACACTGGGTACAGTCATGTTACCAAAGCCGAATTTCCTGCTTTATCATTTATTTTTATTTATTTATTTTAATTAAGAAGCCAGAATTCTGTTTCTGCGATGACAACTAGGCATCCACCCTATGTCAGTTTGCAAAAAAAGAAAAAAAAATTCCACATGACTTTATTTATCTATTTTGGTGCTGGAGTTGATTTCCTGTGGTCTGGGCAATTCGTTCAACATCAAACCCAAGAGTTAAAAGGTTCCTAAATGCATAAGAAAAAACCACCATCCTGTATATATATGTCACTGATGCGTGTCTTTCTTTTTTTTATTAGTTGTTGATTTGTTGATGGATATTTATTTATGTCTTTTTTTAAAAATTAGTTGTTGATTTGTTGATGGATCTTTATTTATGTCTTTTTTTAAAAATTAGTTGTTGATTTCTTGATGGATCTTTATTTATGTCTTTTTTAAAAAATTAGTTGTTGATTTGTTGATGGATCTTTATTTGTGTCTTTTTTTTTATTAGTTGTTGATTTGTTGAAGGACCTTTATTTATGGATACATGGTGCCCTGAGATTCGAACCCAGGGCCTCACACAGGCCAGGCGAGCCGCTCTACCACTGAGCCACCAGCCTAGGCCCAATGTTTGTGTGTGTCTTTTTTGGGGGGAGGGGGCAGGGCTTGTCTTTTCCTGTTCAATGTGGGCTTCAGAAGGTGACATCCAGGTAGAATTGAGAAGAAAGGGGTCTGGGTGTCTCCTTTGATGCTTTGTTAGGTTACTTGGTGCATATTGGCTGTCAAGGACCCGCCTGGGTGTTGGAAACGGGCCTGGGGACTCGGGTACCAGGAGGCCACCACCGGTGTCTGGCTTCTCTTGGGTGAGGCAGGAAAACCCTGCCTGTGTGTGTTATCTGGAGGAAAAGAGAAGGTGTGTGCAAGCCAGCTGGCTTATGGTTCATGGGGGACGTTGGGATGGCCGGGAAATAGATGTGAGCCTGAAAGGGTACCCTGTGTGATTTTTGCAATGATGGAAATAATCTGCTTCTTGACTGTATCAATGTCAATAACCTGGTGGTGAGATTGTACTGTAGTTTTTTTTTTTTAATATTTATTTTTTAGTTTTAGGTGAACACAGTATCTTTATTTTATTTTTATTTTCTGCACACACCAGGCAAGTGCTCTACGGCTTGAGCCACATCCCCAGCCCTGTACTGTAGTGTTGTAAGAAGTGACCATTGTGGGAAACTGGCTAAAGGGTATATGACGTCTTTGGGTATTATTTCTTAGAACTGCGTGTGCATCTATGATCATCTCAAAATAAAAGTTCAGCCAGGGGTGGTGGCACACACGTCCTGTCATCCCAGCAGCTCAGGAGGCTGAGGCAGGAGGATGTTAAGTCCGAGGCCAGCCTCAGCAATTGAGCAAGGCTGTAAGCAACCTAGTGACACCCAGTCTCTAAAACAAAAACAAAACAAAAAAAAAATCTCCCTCCTCTCTCTCTCTCTCTCTCTCTCTCTCTCTCTCTCTCTCTCTCTCAGATGAGGGTCTTGGGCTGAAGTAATTCCCCTGCCTCAGTCTCCCTTTATTTTTGTTTTTTTGGTACCAAGGATTGAATTCAGGGACCCCCAACCACTGAGCCCTGTCCCCAGCCCTTTTTTATTGAGAGACGGGGACCAGATGTCTGTAGACATGCTTCAACCTGCCTCTGCCTTGTGCCCTGGGGACTTGTGGGGACCCCACAGGTTTACAGCACGTGTGTCTCTGTGTGTGTGTGTGACAGGAACGTGTGTATGCGTGTGTGATGTGCTTTTGGTAACAGGGATTGAACCCAGGGGCCCTCCCCAGCCCTATTCTGTATTTTATTTAGAGGCAGGGTCTCCCTGAGTTGCTTAGGGCCTTGCTAAATTAGTGAGGCCATCTTTGAACTCATGATCCTCCTATCTCAGCCTCCCTCTGCTGGGATGACAGGCATCCTCCACCATGCCTGGCCTTAGTGAAAGTTTTTTAACCACCAAATTTTCACCCAATTCCTCCTGTTGCTCCTTCTTAACTCATTCTTTATTAAGACTCACTTCCTCTTCAACAAATAAAAAAAAAAAAATTGGTACCAGGGATCAAATCCAGGGGTGCTCAACTCGGATCCCCTTGCCCAGCCCCTTTTTCTACTTTATTGAGAGACAGGGTCTTGCTGAGTTGCTGAGGGCCTCCTAAGTTGCTGAGTCTGGCCTCCACCTTGCGATCCTCCTGCCTCAGCCTCCCCAGCCGCTGGGATGACAGGCTTGCGCCAAGGCCCGGTGCTGTGACTTTCTGTGAGTGTCCAGGCGCATTGGTGTGTCTCTGCCTAGGTCATCTCAGCGTGTGTGTGTGTGTGTGTGCGTGTGTGTGTGTGCGGGAGTATGCTGGATTGCACGTTTGGGTGCGCGCGCGTGTGCACACGTTGCCGCGGTGCCGAGTGGGTCCCCGTGGGCACGGGCGCCTGGCGTGCGTGTGTGCCGTGTGCGCGCACCTGGGGCCTGTGTGCACCGTGCACGTGCCGCGCCCGGTGTCGCCTGCGGTCTGCAGGGGACAGATCGGCGCCCTCCCGCGCAGAAGCGGGGTGGGTGTGGGTGGGGGTAGCCCTGACTTGTCCCCGGGCGCGGCCGCCTCGAGTCCAGGCGGGCGGCGCCCGGGCTCCTCCCCGCGGGGCCCGGCACACACACGTGGGCCCGGCGCCGCCTCCCGCGTCCCCACCCACCGCAGCCGCCCAGGTCGCCAAGCGGCCCCTGGGATAAAGTGGCTGCGCAGAAGCCGCGCCCTGTCGCCCTGTCGCCGCAGAGGTGGCTGTGCGCTCAGCTCGCCCAGCCCTGGTCCCGCCGCCCGCCGAGACCCGCGGCGCTCGGGAGGTGACAGCGCCTCTCGGCCCCGTTAACCTGCCTCCCTGTCCCCGCCCCACCCGCGAACGCAGCTACCAGGGGTTCGGGGCGACGCCAGTCCCGCGGCGGGGGTCCCTGGCGCGCTCGGCGTGGCCTCCCGCGCGCTCCTGGGCGCGTGTGCACGATCGTGCGCCTGTGCACGCACGCGCGCCCCCCGGACTCCCTGGCACCAGTCCCCGCCCCCCCCTGTCACCAACTTGTCCCCATCCGCCGCGGTCTCTTTGCAGCCCCTGGTGGCACCAACGCGACTCGGGGTGAAGTCCGCGGGTTTTCTTCCCTGCCCCCCCCCACCCGGGTGGCATTTCCAAATGACAGCTGCGACCCCGGGCTGTGGGTGACAGGGCAGGAGGCAAAGTTTGTCCGAAGCCTCCGGGGTCGACGACTGGGTCCTGGGAACCCGCCTCCTCGGGGGTGAGGGGGACTTTGCGGGCGCCCCCCCCCCCAGGGGGACACGCAGGGCGACTCCCCCCCACCCTCCGGGCCACCCCGGGTCGCGCTGGTCCGCGCGCCCAGCCCCATCGGAGCGGATCCTGTAGGAAAAAGTGATGACAGGGAACAAGTAGTTGGGGGAGATCGCAGGCGCCTGGTCCCCGCCCCGGGGAGGGAGGGGACCCAGGAGCCTGTTGGGGGACAGCTGCGAGCTGGCTTCCCGGCTCTGCACCCCGCCAGCCCCCAAGATCGGGATCTGGGGTGGCGGGAGGTGAGCGCCAGGCGCGGGATGGAGGGACCCGGGCTCGCCACCGCGATCGGGGAGCAGCCCCGGGTGGCCTGGCTCTGATCCTGCAGGCGATGTCCCCTGGTGGAGCGCAGGAGCCAGGGCAGAATGGAACCAGGTTGGTGATGGTGTCTGTGTGGCATCTCTGATGGCAGCAATCAGCCAGGAGCATGCACTCCAGAGGGGACTCGAACAGGTCCTTGGAGATTTTCTCTCTCTCTCTCTTTTTTTTGGAGAGAGAGAGAGAGAGCGCGAGAGAGAGCGCGAGCGAGCTGGGTCTCTCTGCAGCTGGGTCCCCACATCCACAGAGCTGCTGCTTGATTGCAGCTAAAATAGTCTTTAAGATGAAGTTTCCTGGAATGATTGGAAATAAACACAGATGGATAAAGGAGAGAGAGAGAAAAAAAAATCCTAAAAATGAGGCACTTTAAAAAAATAAATAAAGTGAGCATTTTTCTTAAGAACAAATGAGATTTTTTTTTCCTTCTTTTTCTTTCTCCCAGTTGGAGAGAGATTTGCAAGAGATGGATGTCATTTAGAAAAAAAAAAAAAGATTAAAAAAAAATCTTGGAACAGGGTTGACCTCCCCTCTACCTAAGAGTCTTTTACCACCACCACCCCTCCTCCGACTCCCCAGATTTCCGACTTGGGAATGTGTCCCCTTTTCTTTCAAGGACCTGAAGATCCTTCCATAATGCCCGAGGAGACCTCTCCCAGGCGGACCCCGCAGAGCATCCCCTACCAGGACCTTCCCCACCTGGTGAACACGGAGGGACAGTACCTGCTCTGCAGGTACTGGAAACCCTCAGGGACACCCAGGTGAGTCTTGGTCTCCTGCTCCTCCTCCGTGTCGCCCCCTCTCCTGCGGGTCTCTCTGACCCCCATTTCCCAACACCCCCTTTGAACACTGGGTACAGTCATGTTACCAAAGCCGAATTTCCTGCTTTATCATTTATTTTTATTTATTTATTTTAATTAAGAAGCCAGAATTCTGTTTCTGCGATGACAACTAGGCATCCACCCTATGTCAGTTTGCAAAAAAAGAAAAAAAAATTCCACATGACTTTATTTATCTATTTTGGTGCTGGAGTTGATTTCCTGTGGTCTGGGCAATTCGTTCAACATCAAACCCAAGAGTTAAAAGGTTCCTAAATGCATAAGAAAAAACCACCATCCTGTATATATATGTCACTGATGCGTGTCTTTCTTTTTTTTTATTAGTTGTTGATTTGTTGATGGATATTTATTTATGTCTTTTTTAAAAAATTAGTTGTTGATTTGTTGATGGATCTTTATTTATGTCTTTTTTTAAAAATTAGTTGTTGATTTCTTGATGGATCTTTATTTATGTCTTTTTTAAAAAATTAGTTGTTGATTTGTTGATGGATCTTTATTTGTGTCTTTTTTTTTATTAGTTGTTGATTTGTTGAAGGACCTTTATTTATGGATACATGGTGCCCTGAGATTCGAACCCAGGGCCTCACACAGGCCAGGCGAGCCGCTCTACCACTGAGCCACCAGCCTAGGCCCAATGTTTGTGTGTGTCTTTTTTGGGGGGAGGGGGCAGGGCTTGTCTTTTCCTGTTCAATGTGGGCTTCAGAAGGTGACATCCAGGTAGAATTGAGAAGAAAGGGGTCTGGGTGTCTCCTTTGATGCTTTGTTAGGTTACTTGGTGCATATTGGCTGTCAAGGACCCGCCTGGGTGTTGGAAACGGGCCTGGGGACTCGGGTACCAGGAGGCCACCACCGGTGTCTGGCTTCTCTTGGGTGAGGCAGGAAAACCCTGCCTGTGTGTGTTATCTGGAGGAAAAGAGAAGGTGTGTGCAAGCCAGCTGGCTTATGGTTCATGGGGGACGTTGGGATGGCCGGGAAATAGATGTGAGCCTGAAAGGGTACCCTGTGTGATTTTTGCAATGATGGAAATAATCTGCTTCTTGACTGTATCAATGTCAATAACCTGGTGGTGAGATTGTACTGTAGTTTTTTTTTTTAATATTTATTTTTTAGTTTTAGGTGAACACAGTATCTTTATTTTATTTTTATTTTCTGCACACACCAGGCAAGTGCTCTACGGCTTGAGCCACATCCCCAGCCCTGTACTGTAGTGTTGTAAGAAGTGACCATTGTGGGAAACTGGCTAAAGGGTATATGACGTCTTTGGGTATTATTTCTTAGAACTGCGTGTGCATCTATGATCATCTCAAAATAAAAGTTCAGCCAGGGGTGGTGGCACACACGTCCTGTCATCCCAGCAGCTCAGGAGGCTGAGGCAGGAGGATGTTAAGTCCGAGGCCAGCCTCAGCAATTGAGCAAGGCTGTAAGCAACCTAGTGACACCCAGTCTCTAAAACAAAAACAAAACAAAAAAAAAATCTCCCTCCTCTCTCTCTCTCTCTCTCTCTCTCTCTCTCTCTCTCTCTCTCTCTCTCTCAGATGAGGGTCTTGGGCTGAAGTAATTCCCCTGCCTCAGTCTCCCTTTATTTTTGTTTTTTTGGTACCAAGGATTGAATTCAGGGACCCCCAACCACTGAGCCCTGTCCCCAGCCCTTTTTTATTGAGAGACGGGGACCAGATGTCTGTAGACATGCTTCAACCTGCCTCTGCCTTGTGCCCTGGGGACTTGTGGGGACCCCACAGGTTTACAGCACGTGTGTCTCTGTGTGTGTGTGTGACAGGAACGTGTGTATGCGTGTGTGATGTGCTTTTGGTAACAGGGATTGAACCCAGGGGCCCTCCCCAGCCCTATTCTGTATTTTATTTAGAGGCAGGGTCTCCCTGAGTTGCTTAGGGCCTTGCTAAATTAGTGAGGCCATCTTTGAACTCATGATCCTCCTATCTCAGCCTCCCTCTGCTGGGATGACAGGCATCCTCCACCATGCCTGGCCTTAGTGAAAGTTTTTTAACCACCAAATTTTCACCCAATTCCTCCTGTTGCTCCTTCTTAACTCATTCTTTATTAAGACTCACTTCCTCTTCAACAAATAAAAAAAAAAAAAAAAATTGGTACCAGGGATCAAATCCAGGGGTGCTCAACTCGGATCCCCTTGCCCAGCCCCTTTTTCTACTTTATTGAGAGACAGGGTCTTGCTGAGTTGCTGAGGGCCTCCTAAGTGGCTGAGGCTGGCCTCCACCTTGCGATCCTCCTGCCTCAGCCTCCCCAGCCGCTGGGATGACAGGCTTGCGCCAAGGCCCGGTGCTGTGACTTTCTGTGAGTGTCCAGGCGCATTGGTGTGTCTCTGCCTAGGTCATCTCAGCGTGTGTGTGTGTGTGTGTGCGTGTGTGTGTGTGCGGGAGTATGCTGGATTGCACGTTTGGGTGCGCGCGCGTGTGCACACGTTGCCGCGGTGCGGAGTGGGTCCCCGTGGGCACGGGCGCCTGGCGTGCGTGTGTGCCGTGTGCGCGCACCTGGGGCCTGTGTGCACCGTGCACGTGCCGCGCCCGGTGTCGCCTGCGGTCTGCAGGGGACAGATCGGCGCCCTCCCGCGCAGAAGCGGGGTGGGTGTGGGTGGGGGTAGCCCTGACTTGTCCCCGGGCGCGGCCGCCTCGAGTCCAGGCGGGCGGCGCCCGGGCTCCTCCCCGCGGGGCCCGGCACACACACGTGGGCCCGGCGCCGCCTCCCGCGTCCCCACCCACCGCAGCCGCCCAGGTCGCCAAGCGGCCCCTGGGATAAAGTGGCTGCGCAGAAGCCGCGCCCTGTCGCCCTGTCGCCGCAGAGGTGGCTGTGCGCTCAGCTCGCCCAGCCCTGGTCCCGCCGCCCGCCGAGACCCGCGGCGCTCGGGAGGTGACAGCGCCTCTCGGCCCCGTTAACCTGCCTCCCTGTCCCCGCCCCACCCGCGAACGCAGCTACCAGGGGTTCGGGGCGACGCCAGTCCCGCGGCGGGGGTCCCTGGCGCGCTCGGCGTGGCCTCCCGCGCGCTCCTGGGCGCGTGTGCACGATCGTGCGCCTGTGCACGCACGCGCGCCCCCCGGACTCCCTGGCACCAGTCCCCGCCCCCCCCTGTCACCAACTTGTCCCCATCCGCCGCGGTCTCTTTGCAGCCCCTGGTGGCACCAACGCGACTCGGGGTGAAGTCCGCGGGTTTTCTTCCCTGCCCCCCCCCCACCCGGGTGGCATTTCCAAATGACAGCTGCGACCCCGGGCTGTGGGTGACAGGGCAGGAGGCAAAGTTTGTCCGAAGCCTCCGGGGTCGACGACTGGGTCCTGGGAACCCGCCTCCTCGGGGGTGAGGGGGACTTTGCGGGCGCCCCCCCCCCCAGGGGGACACGCAGGGCGACTCCCCCCCACCCTCCGGGCCACCCCGGGTCGCGCTGGTCCGCGCGCCCAGCCCCATCGGAGCGGATCCTGTAGGAAAAAGTGATGACAGGGAACAAGTAGTTGGGGGAGATCGCAGGCGCCTGGTCCCCGCCCCGGGGAGGGAGGGGACCCAGGAGCCTGTTGGGGGACAGCTGCGAGCTGGCTTCCCGGCTCTGCACCCCGCCAGCCCCCAAGATCGGGATCTGGGGTGGCGGGAGGTGAGCGCCAGGCGCGGGATGGAGGGACCCGGGCTCGCCACCGCGATCGGGGAGCAGCCCCGGGTGGCCTGGCTCTGATCCTGCAGGCGATGTCCCCTGGTGGAGCGCAGGAGCCAGGGCAGAATGGAACCAGGTTGGTGATGGTGTCTGTGTGGCATCTCTGATGGCAGCAATCAGCCAGGAGCATGCACTCCAGAGGGGACTCGAACAGGTCCTTGGAGATTTTCTCTCTCTCTCTCTTTTTTTTGGAGAGAGAGAGAGAGAGCGCGAGAGAGAGCGCGAGCGAGCTGGGTCTCTCTGCAGCTGGGTCCCCACATCCACAGAGCTGCTGCTTGATTGCAGCTAAAATAGTCTTTAAGATGAAGTTTCCTGGAATGATTGGAAATAAACACAGATGGATAAAGGAGAGAGAGAGAAAAAAAAATCCTAAAAATGAGGCACTTTAAAAAAATAAATAAAGTGAGCATTTTTCTTAAGAACAAATGAGATTTTTTTTTCCTTCTTTTTCTTTCTCCCAGTTGGAGAGAGATTTGCAAGAGATGGATGTCATTTAGAAAAAAAAAAAAAGATTAAAAAAAAATCTTGGAACAGGGTTGACCTCCCCTCTACCTAAGAGTCTTTTACCACCACCACCCCTCCTCCGACTCCCCAGATTTCCGACTTGGGAATGTGTCCCCTTTTCTTTCAAGGACCTGAAGATCCTTCCATAATGCCCGAGGAGACCTCTCCCAGGCGGACCCCGCAGAGCATCCCCTACCAGGACCTTCCCCACCTGGTGAACACGGAGGGACAGTACCTGCTCTGCAGGTACTGGAAACCCTCAGGGACACCCAGGTGAGTCTTGGTCTCCTGCTCCTCCTCCGTGTCGCCCCCTCTCCTGCGGGTCTCTCTGACCCCCATTTCCCAACACCCCCTTTGAACACTGGGTACAGTCATGTTACCAAAGCCGAATTTCCTGCTTTATCATTTATTTTTATTTATTTATTTTAATTAAGAAGCCAGAATTCTGTTTCTGCGATGACAACTAGGCATCCACCCTATGTCAGTTTGCAAAAAAAGAAAAAAAAATTCCACATGACTTTATTTATCTATTTTGGTGCTGGAGTTGATTTCCTGTGGTCTGGGCAATTCGTTCAACATCAAACCCAAGAGTTAAAAGGTTCCTAAATGCATAAGAAAAAACCACCATCCTGTATATATATGTCACTGATGCGTGTCTTTCTTTTTTTTTATTAGTTGTTGATTTGTTGATGGATATTTATTTATGTCTTTTTTAAAAAATTAGTTGTTGATTTGTTGATGGATCTTTATTTATGTCTTTTTTTAAAAATTAGTTGTTGATTTCTTGATGGATCTTTATTTATGTCTTTTTTAAAAAATTAGTTGTTGATTTGTTGATGGATCTTTATTTGTGTCTTTTTTTTTATTAGTTGTTGATTTGTTGAAGGACCTTTATTTATGGATACATGGTGCCCTGAGATTCGAACCCAGGGCCTCACACAGGCCAGGCGAGCCGCTCTACCACTGAGCCACCAGCCTAGGCCCAATGTTTGTGTGTGTCTTTTTTGGGGGGAGGGGGCAGGGCTTGTCTTTTCCTGTTCAATGTGGGCTTCAGAAGGTGACATCCAGGTAGAATTGAGAAGAAAGGGGTCTGGGTGTCTCCTTTGATGCTTTGTTAGGTTACTTGGTGCATATTGGCTGTCAAGGACCCGCCTGGGTGTTGGAAACGGGCCTGGGGACTCGGGTACCAGGAGGCCACCACCGGTGTCTGGCTTCTCTTGGGTGAGGCAGGAAAACCCTGCCTGTGTGTGTTATCTGGAGGAAAAGAGAAGGTGTGTGCAAGCCAGCTGGCTTATGGTTCATGGGGGACGTTGGGATGGCCGGGAAATAGATGTGAGCCTGAAAGGGTACCCTGTGTGATTTTTGCAATGATGGAAATAATCTGCTTCTTGACTGTATCAATGTCAATAACCTGGTGGTGAGATTGTACTGTAGTTTTTTTTTTTAATATTTATTTTTTAGTTTTAGGTGAACACAGTATCTTTATTTTATTTTTATTTTCTGCACACACCAGGCAAGTGCTCTACGGCTTGAGCCACATCCCCAGCCCTGTACTGTAGTGTTGTAAGAAGTGACCATTGTGGGAAACTGGCTAAAGGGTATATGACGTCTTTGGGTATTATTTCTTAGAACTGCGTGTGCATCTATGATCATCTCAAAATAAAAGTTCAGCCAGGGGTGGTGGCACACACGTCCTGTCATCCCAGCAGCTCAGGAGGCTGAGGCAGGAGGATGTTAAGTCCGAGGCCAGCCTCAGCAATTGAGCAAGGCTGTAAGCAACCTAGTGACACCCAGTCTCTAAAACAAAAACAAAACAAAAAAAAAATCTCCCTCCTCTCTCTCTCTCTCTCTCTCTCTCTCTCTCTCTCTCTCTCTCTCTCAGATGAGGGTCTTGGGCTGAAGTAATTCCCCTGCCTCAGTCTCCCTTTATTTTTGTTTTTTTGGTACCAAGGATTGAATTCAGGGACCCCCAACCACTGAGCCCTGTCCCCAGCCCTTTTTTATTGAGAGACGGGGACCAGATGTCTGTAGACATGCTTCAACCTGCCTCTGCCTTGTGCCCTGGGGACTTGTGGGGACCCCACAGGTTTACAGCACGTGTGTCTCTGTGTGTGTGTGTGACAGGAACGTGTGTATGCGTGTGTGATGTGCTTTTGGTAACAGGGATTGAACCCAGGGGCCCTCCCCAGCCCTATTCTGTATTTTATTTAGAGGCAGGGTCTCCCTGAGTTGCTTAGGGCCTTGCTAAATTAGTGAGGCCATCTTTGAACTCATGATCCTCCTATCTCAGCCTCCCTCTGCTGGGATGACAGGCATCCTCCACCATGCCTGGCCTTAGTGAAAGTTTTTTAACCACCAAATTTTCACCCAATTCCTCCTGTTGCTCCTTCTTAACTCATTCTTTATTAAGACTCACTTCCTCTTCAACAAATAAAAAAAAAAAAAAAAAATTGGTACCAGGGATCAAATCCAGGGGTGCTCAACTCGGATCCCCTTGCCCAGCCCCTTTTTCTACTTTATTGAGAGACAGGGTCTTGCTGAGTTGCTGAGGGCCTCCTAAGTGGCTGAGGCTGGCCTCCACCTTGCGATCCTCCTGCCTCAGCCTCCCCAGCCGCTGGGATGACAGGCTTGCGCCAAGGCCCGGTGCTGTGACTTTCTGTGAGTGTCCAGGCGCATTGGTGTGTCTCTGCCTAGGTCATCTCAGCGTGTGTGTGTGTGTGTGTGCGTGTGTGTGTGTGCGGGAGTATGCTGGATTGCACGTTTGGGTGCGCGCGCGTGTGCACACGTTGCCGCGGTGCGGAGTGGGTCCCCGTGGGCACGGGCGCCTGGCGTGCGTGTGTGCCGTGTGCGCGCACCTGGGGCCTGTGTGCACCGTGCACGTGCCGCGCCCGGTGTCGCCTGCGGTCTGCAGGGGACAGATCGGCGCCCTCCCGCGCAGAAGCGGGGTGGGTGTGGGTGGGGGTAGCCCTGACTTGTCCCCGGGCGCGGCCGCCTCGAGTCCAGGCGGGCGGCGCCCGGGCTCCTCCCCGCGGGGCCCGGCACACACACGTGGGCCCGGCGCCGCCTCCCGCGTCCCCACCCACCGCAGCCGCCCAGGTCGCCAAGCGGCCCCTGGGATAAAGTGGCTGCGCAGAAGCCGCGCCCTGTCGCCCTGTCGCCGCAGAGGTGGCTGTGCGCTCAGCTCGCCCAGCCCTGGTCCCGCCGCCCGCCGAGACCCGCGGCGCTCGGGAGGTGACAGCGCCTCTCGGCCCCGTTAACCTGCCTCCCTGTCCCCGCCCCACCCGCGAACGCAGCTACCAGGGGTTCGGGGCGACGCCAGTCCCGCGGCGGGGGTCCCTGGCGCGCTCGGCGTGGCCTCCCGCGCGCTCCTGGGCGCGTGTGCACGATCGTGCGCCTGTGCACGCACGCGCGCCCCCCGGACTCCCTGGCACCAGTCCCCGCCCCCCCCTGTCACCAACTTGTCCCCATCCGCCGCGGTCTCTTTGCAGCCCCTGGTGGCACCAACGCGACTCGGGGTGAAGTCCGCGGGTTTTCTTCCCTGCCCCCCCCCCACCCGGGTGGCATTTCCAAATGACAGCTGCGACCCCGGGCTGTGGGTGACAGGGCAGGAGGCAAAGTTTGTCCGAAGCCTCCGGGGTCGACGACTGGGTCCTGGGAACCCGCCTCCTCGGGGGTGAGGGGGACTTTGCGGGCGCCCCCCCCCCCAGGGGGACACGCAGGGCGACTCCCCCCCACCCTCCGGGCCACCCCGGGTCGCGCTGGTCCGCGCGCCCAGCCCCATCGGAGCGGATCCTGTAGGAAAAAGTGATGACAGGGAACAAGTAGTTGGGGGAGATCGCAGGCGCCTGGTCCCCGCCCCGGGGAGGGAGGGGACCCAGGAGCCTGTTGGGGGACAGCTGCGAGCTGGCTTCCCGGCTCTGCACCCCGCCAGCCCCCAAGATCGGGATCTGGGGTGGCGGGAGGTGAGCGCCAGGCGCGGGATGGAGGGACCCGGGCTCGCCACCGCGATCGGGGAGCAGCCCCGGGTGGCCTGGCTCTGATCCTGCAGGCGATGTCCCCTGGTGGAGCGCAGGAGCCAGGGCAGAATGGAACCAGGTTGGTGATGGTGTCTGTGTGGCATCTCTGATGGCAGCAATCAGCCAGGAGCATGCACTCCAGAGGGGACTCGAACAGGTCCTTGGAGATTTTCTCTCTCTCTCTCTTTTTTTTGGAGAGAGAGAGAGAGAGCGCGAGAGAGAGCGCGAGCGAGCTGGGTCTCTCTGCAGCTGGGTCCCCACATCCACAGAGCTGCTGCTTGATTGCAGCTAAAATAGTCTTTAAGATGAAGTTTCCTGGAATGATTGGAAATAAACACAGATGGATAAAGGAGAGAGAGAGAAAAAAAAATCCTAAAAATGAGGCACTTTAAAAAAATAAATAAAGTGAGCATTTTTCTTAAGAACAAATGAGATTTTTTTTTCCTTCTTTTTCTTTCTCCCAGTTGGAGAGAGATTTGCAAGAGATGGATGTCATTTAGAAAAAAAAAAAAGATTAAAAAAA
>NC_138198.1:47498820-47706068 GCF_964194105.1 Spermophilus citellus | reverse complement strand
TCACAGCACCGGGCCGTGGCGCACGCCTGTCATCCCAGCGGCTGGGGAGCTGAGGCAGGAGGATCGCAAGGTGGAGGCCAGCCTCAGCCACTTAGGAGGCCCTCAGCAACTCAGCGAGACCCTGTCTCTCCATAAAGTAGAAAAAGGGGCTGGGGAAGGGGATCCGACGTTGAGCACCCCTGGTTTTTGATCCCTGGTACCAATTTTTTTTTATTTGTTGAAGAGGAAGTGAGTCTTAATAAAGAATGAGTTAAGAAGGAGCAACAGGAGGAATTGGGTGAAAATTTGGTGGTTAAAAAACTTTCACTAAGGCCAGGCATGGTGGAGGATGCCTGTCATCCCAGCAGAGGGAGGCTGAGATAGGAGGATCATGAGTTCAAAGATGGCCTCACTAATTTAGCAAGGCCCTAAGCAACTCAGGGAGACCCTGTCTCTAAAGAAAATACAGAATAGGGCTGGGGAGGGCCCCTGGGTTCAATCCCTGTTACCAAAAGCACATCTCACACACGCATACACACGTTCCTGTCACACACACACACACAGACACACGTGCTGTAAACCTGTGGGGTCCCCACATGTCCCCAGGGCACAAGGCAGAGGCAGGTTGAAGCATGTCTACAGACATCAGGTCCCCGTCTCTCAATAAAATAGGGCTGGGGACAGGGCTCAGTGGTTGGGGGTCCCTGAATTCAATCCTTGGTACCAAAGAAACAAAAATAAAGGGAGACTGAGGCAGGGGAATTACTTCAGCCCAAGACCCTCATCTCACAGAGAGAGAGAGAGAGAGAGAGAGAGAGAGAGAGAGAGAGAGCGAGCGAGAGAGAGAGGAGGGAGAATTTTTTTTTTTTTTTTTAGAGACTGGCTGTCACTAGGTTGCTTACAGCCTTGCTCAATTGCTGAGGCTGGCCTCGGACTTAACATCCTCCTGCCTCAGCCTCCTGAGCTGCTGGGATAACAGGACGTGTGTGCCACCGCCCCTGGCTGAACTTTTATTTTGAGATGATCGTAGATGCACACGCAGTTCTAAGAAATAATACCCAAAGACGTCATATACCCTTTAGCCAGTTTCCCACAATGGTCACTTCTTACAACACTACAGTACAGGGCTGGGGATGTGGCTCAAGCCGTAGAGCACTTGCCTGGTGTGTGCAGAAAATAACAATAAAATAAAGATACTGTGTTCACCTAAAACTAAAAAATAAATAGTAAAAAAAAAACTACAGTACAATCTCACGACCAGGTTATTGACATTGATTCAGTCAAGAAACAGAATACTTCCATCATTGCAAAAACCACACAGGGTACCCTTTCAGGCTCACATCTATTTCCCGGCCATCCCAACGTCCCCCATAAACCATAAGCCAGCTGGCTTGCACACACCTTCTCTTTTCCTCCAGATAACACACACAGGCAGGGTTTTCCTGCCTCACCCAAGAGAAGCCAGACACCGGTGGTGGCCTCCTGGTACCCGAGTCCCCAGGCCCGTTTCCAACGCCCAGGCGGGTCCTTGACAGCCAATATGCACCAAGTAACCTAACAAAGCATCAAAGGAGACACCCAGACCCCTTTCTTCTCAATTCTACCTGGATGTCACCTTCTGAAGCCCACATTGAACAGGAAAAGTCAAGCCCTGCCCCCGCCCCCCAAAAAAGACACACACACACATTGGGCCTAGGGTGGTGGCTCGGTGGTAGAGCGGCTCGCCTGGCCTGTGTGAGGCCCTGGGTTCGAATCTCAGGGCACCATGTATCCATAAATAAAGGTCCTTCAACAAATCAACAACTAATAAAAAAAAGACACAAATAAAGATCCATCAACAAATCAACAACTGATTTTTTTAAAAAGACATAAATAAAGATCCATCAAGAAATCAACAACTAATTTTTAAAAAAAGACATAAATAAAGATCCATCAACAAATCAACAACTAATTTTTAAAAAAAGACATAAATAAATATCCATCAACAAATCAACAACTAATAAAAAAAAGAAAGACACACGCATCAGTGACATATGTATACAGGATGGTGTTTATTTCTTATGCATTTAGGAACCTTTTAACTCTTGGGTTTGATGTTGATCGAATTGCCCAGACCACAGGAAATCAACTGCAGCACCAAAATAGATAAATAAAGTCATGTGGAATTTTTTTTTTCTTTTTTTGCAAACTGACATAGGGTGGATGCCTAGTTGTCATCGCAGAAACAGAATTCTGGCTTCTTAATTAAAATAAATAAATAAAAATAAATGATAAAGCAGGAAATTCGGCTTTGGTAACATGACTGTACCCAGTGTTCAAAGGGGGTGTTGGGAAATGGGGGTCAGAGAGGGGAGGGGGCCACACGGAGGAGGAGCAGGAGACCAAGACTCACCTGGGTGTCCCTGAGGGATTCCAGTACCTGCAGAACAGGTACTGTCCCTCCGCGTTCACCAGGTGGGGAAGGTCCTGGTAGGGGATGCTCTGCGGGGTCCGCCTGGGAGAGGTCTCCTCGGGCATTCTGGAAGGATCTTCAGGTCCTTGAAAGAAAAGGGGACACATTCCCAAGTCAGAAATCTGGGGAGTCGGAGGAGGGGTGGTGGTGGTAAAAGACTCTTAGGTAGAGGGGAGGTCAACCCTGTTCCAAGATTTTTTTTAATCTTTTTTTTTTTTTTTTCTAAATGACATCCGTCTCTTGCAAATCTCTCTCCAACTGGGAGAAAGAAAAAGAAGGAAAAAAAAATCTCATTTGTTCTTAAGAAAAATGCTCACTTTATTTATTTTTTAAAGTGCCTCATTTTTAGGATTTTTTTTTCTCTCTCTCTCTCCTTTATCCATCTGTGTTTATTTCCAATCATTCCAGGAAACTTCATCTTAAAGACTATTTTAGCTGCAATCAAGCAGCAGCTCTGTGGATGTGGGGACCCAGCTGCACAGAGACCCAGCTCTCTCTCTCTCTCTCTCTCTCTCTCTCTCTCTCTCTCTCCAAAAAAAGAGAGAGAGAGAGAGAGAGAGAGAGAGAGAGAGAGAGAGAAAATCTCCAAGGACCAGTTGGAGTCCCCTCTGGAGTGCATGCTCCTGGCTGATTGCTGCCATCAGAGATGCCACACAGACACCGTCACCAACCTGGTTCCATTCCGCCCTGGCTCCTGCGCTCCACCAGGGGACATCGCCTGCAGGATCAGAGCCAGGCCACCCGGGGCTGCTCCCCGATCGCGGTGGCGAGCCCGGGTCCCTCCATCCCGCGCCTGGCGCTCACCCCCCGCCACCCCAGATCCCGATCTTGGGGGCTGGCGGGGTGCAGAGCCGGGAAGCCAGCTCGCAGCTGGCCCCCAACAGGCTCCCGGGTCCCCTCCCTCCCCGGGGCGGGGACCAGGCGCCTGGGATCTCCCCCAACTACTTGTTCCCTGTCATCACTTTTTCCTACAGGATCCGCTCCAATGGGGCTGGGCGCGCGGACGAGCGCGGCCCGGGGTGGCCCAGGGGGTGGGGGGGAGTCGCCCTGCGTGTACCCTGGGGGTGGGCGCCCGCAAAGTCCCCCTCACCCCCGAGGAGGCGGGTTCCCAGGACCCAGTCGTCGCCCCAGGAGGCTTTGGACAAACTTTGCCTCCTGCCGTGTCACCCACAGCCCGGGGTCACAGCTGTCATTTGGAAATGCCACCCGGGTGGGGGGGGGGCAGGGAAGAAAACCCGGGGACTTCACCCCGAGTCGCGTTGGTGCCACCAGGGGCTGCAAAGAGACCGCGGCGGATGGGGACAAGTTGGTGACCAGGGGGGGGACTGGTGCCAGGGAGTCCGGGGGGGCGCGCGAGCGTGCAAAGGCGCACGATCGTGCACACGCGCGCGGGAGCGCGCGGGAGGCCACGCTGAGCGCGCCAGGGACCCCCACCCCGGGACTGGCGTCGCCCCGACCCCCTGGTGGCGGCGCTCGCGGGTGGGGCGGGGACAGGGAGGCAGGTTACCGGGGCCGCGAGCGGCGCTGTCACCTCCCGAGCGCCGCGGGTCTCGGCGGGCGGCGGAACCAGGGCCGGGCGAGCTGCGCGCGCGGCCACCTCCGCGGCGACAGGGCGACAGGGCGCGGCGTCTGCGCCGCCACTTTATCCCCGGGGCCGCTGGGCGACGGGGGCGGCCGCGGTGGGTGGGGACGCGGGAGGCGGCGCCGGGCCCACGTGTGTGTGCCCGGCCCCGCGGGGAGGAGCGGGGGCGCCGCCCGCCCGGACTCGCAGGCGGCCGCGCCCGGGGACAAGTCAGGGCTACCCCCACCCACACCCACCCCGCCCCTGCGCGGGAGGGCGCCGATCTGTCCCCTGCAGACCGCAGGCGACACCGGGCGCGGCACGCGCAGGGTGCACACAGGCCCCAGGTGCGCGCACACGGCACACACGCACGCCAGGCGCCCGTGCCCACGGGGACCCACTCCGCACCGGGGCAACGTGTGCACACGCGCGCGCACCCAAACGTGCAATCCAGCACACTGGCGCACACACACAAACACACACACACACACGCTGAGATGACCTAGGCAGAGACACACCAATGCGCCTGGACACTCATAGAAAGTCACAGCACCGGGCCGTGGCGCACGCCTGTCATCCCAGCGGCTGGGGAGCTGAGGCAGGAGGATCGCAAGGTGGAGGCCAGCCTCAGCCACTTAGGAGGCCCTCAGCAACTCAGCGAGACCCTGTCTCTCCATAAAGTAGAAAAAGGGGCTGGGGAAGGGGATCCGACGTTGAGCACCCCTGGTTTTTGATCCCTGGTACCAATTTTTTTTTATTTGTTGAAGAGGAAGTGAGTCTTAATAAAGAATGAGTTAAGAAGGAGCAACAGGAGGAATTGGGTGAAAATTTGGTGGTTAAAAAACTTTCACTAAGGCCAGGCATGGTGGAGGATGCCTGTCATCCCAGCAGAGGGAGGCTGAGATAGGAGGATCATGAGTTCAAAGATGGCCTCACTAATTTAGCAAGGCCCTAAGCAACTCAGGGAGACCCTGTCTCTAAAGAAAATACAGAATAGGGCTGGGGAGGGCCCCTGGGTTCAATCCCTGTTACCAAAAGCACATCTCACACACGCATACACACGTTCCTGTCACACACACACACACAGACACACGTGCTGTAAACCTGTGGGGTCCCCACATGTCCCCAGGGCACAAGGCAGAGGCAGGTTGAAGCATGTCTACAGACATCAGGTCCCCGTCTCTCAATAAAATAGGGCTGGGGACAGGGCTCAGTGGTTGGGGGTCCCTGAATTCAATCCTTGGTACCAAAAAAACAAAAATAAAGGGAGACTGAGGCAGGGGAATTACTTCAGCCCAAGACCCTCATCTCACAGAGAGAGAGAGAGAGAGAGAGAGAGAGAGAGAGAGAGAGAGAGAGGAGGGAGAATTTTTTTTTTTTTTTTTTAGAGACTGGCTGTCACTAGGTTGCTTACAGCCTTGCTCAATTGCTGAGGCTGGCCTCGGACTTAACATCCTCCTGCCTCAGCCTCCTGAGCTGCTGGGATGACAGGACGTGTGTGCCACCGCCCCTGGCTGAACTTTTATTTTGAGATGATCGTAGATGCACACGCAGTTCTAAGAAATAATACCCAAAGACGTCATATACCCTTTAGCCAGTTTCCCACAATGGTCACTTCTTACAACACTACAGTACAGGGCTGGGGATGTGGCTCAAGCCGTAGAGCACTTGCCTGGTGTGTGCAGAAAATAACAATAAAATAAAGATACTGTGTTCACCTAAAACTAAAAAATAAATAGTAAAAAAAAAACTACAGTACAATCTCACGACCAGGTTATTGACATTGATTCAGTCAAGAAACAGAATACTTCCATCATTGCAAAAACCACACAGGGTACCCTTTCAGGCTCACATCTATTTCCCGGCCATCCCAACGTCCCCCATAAACCATAAGCCAGCTGGCTTGCACACACCTTCTCTTTTCCTCCAGATAACACACACACAGGCAGGGTTTTCCTGCCTCACCCAAGAGAAGCCAGACACCGGTGGTGGCCTCCTGGTACCCGAGTCCCCAGGCCCGTTTCCAACGCCCAGGCGGGTCCTTGACAGCCAATATGCACCAAGTAACCTAACAAAGCATCAAAGGAGACACCCAGACCCCTTTCTTCTCAATTCTACCTGGATGTCACCTTCTGAAGCCCACATTGAACAGGAAAAGTCAAGCCCTGCCCCCGCCCCCCAAAAAAGACACACACACACATTGGGCCTAGGGTGGTGGCTCGGTGGTAGAGCGGCTCGCCTGGCCTGTGTGAGGCCCTGGGTTCGAATCTCAGGGCACCATGTATCCATAAATAAAGGTCCTTCAACAAATCAACAACTAATAAAAAAAAAGACACAAATAAAGATCCATCAACAAATCAACAACTGATTTTTTTAAAAAGACATAAATAAAGATCCATCAAGAAATCAACAACTAATTTTTAAAAAAAGACATAAATAAAGATCCATCAACAAATCAACAAGTAATTTTTAAAAAAAGACATAAATAAATATCCATCAACAAATCAACAACTAATAAAAAAAAGAAAGACACACGCATCAGTGACATATGTATACAGGATGGTGTTTATTTCTTATGCATTTAGGAACCTTTTAACTCTTGGGTTTGATGTTGATCGAATTGCCCAGACCACAGGAAATCAACTGCAGCACCAAAATAGATAAATAAAGTCATGTGGAATTTTTTTTTCTTTTTTTGCAAACTGACATAGGGTGGATGCCTAGTTGTCATCGCAGAAACAGAATTCTGGCTTCTTAATTAAAATAAATAAATAAAAATAAATGATAAAGCAGGAAATTCGGCTTTGGTAACATGACTGTACCCAGTGTTCAAAGGGGGTGTTGGGAAATGGGGGTCAGAGAGGGGAGGGGGCCACACGGAGGAGGAGCAGGAGACCAAGACTCACCTGGGTGTCCCTGAGGGATTCCAGTACCTGCAGAACAGGTACTGTCCCTCCGCATTCACCAGGTGGGGAAGGTCCTGGTAGGGGATGCTCTGCGGGGTCCGCCTGGGAGAGGTCTCCTCGGGCATTCTGGAAGGATCTTCAGGTCCTTGAAAGAAAAGGGGACACATTCCCAAGTCAGAAATCTGGGGAGTCGGAGGAGGGGTGGTGGTGGTAAAAGACTCTTAGGTAGAGGGGAGGTCAACCCTGTTCCAAGATTTTTTTTAATCTTTTTTTTTTTTTTTTTCTAAATGACATCCATCTCTTGCAAATCTCTCTCCAACTGGGAGAAAGAAAAAGAAGGAAAAAAATCTCATTTGTTCTTAAGAAAAATGCTCACTTTATTTATTTTTTTTAAAGTGCCTCATTTTTAGGATTTTTTTTCTCTCTCTCTCTCCTTTATCCATCTGTGTTTATTTCCAATCATTCCAGGAAACTTCATCTTAAAGACTATTTTAGCTGCAATCAAGCAGCAGCTCTGTGTATGTGGGGACCCAGCTGCACAGAGACCCAGCTCTCTCTCTCTCTCTCTCTCTCTCTCTCTCTCTCTCTCTCTCTCTCCAAAAAGAGAGAGAGAGAGAGAGAGAGAGAGAGAGAGAGAGAGAAAATCTCCAAGGACCAGTTGGAGTCCCCTCTGGAGTGCATGCTCCTGGCTGATTGCTGCCATCAGAGATGCCACACAGACACCGTCACCAACCTGGTTCCATTCCGCCCTGGCTCCTGCGCTCCACCAGGGGACATCGCCTGCAGGATCAGAGCCAGGCCACCCGGGGCTGCTCCCCGATCGCGGTGGCGAGCCCGGGTCCCTCCATCCCGCGCCTGGCGCTCACCCCCCGCCACCCCAGATCCCGATCTTGGGGGCTGGCGGGGTGCAGAGCCGGGAAGCCAGCTCGCAGCTGGCCCCCAACAGGCTCCCGGGTCCCCTCCCTCCCCGGGGCGGGGACCAGGCGCCTGGGATCTCCCCCAACTACTTGTTC
Organism: Spermophilus citellus; assembly: GCF_964194105.1. Taxonomy (NCBI): domain Eukaryota; kingdom Metazoa; phylum Chordata; class Mammalia; order Rodentia; family Sciuridae; genus Spermophilus; species Spermophilus citellus. The sequence continues at coordinate 47,698,157 of NC_138198.1, read as the reverse complement.
CCTGTCATCACTTTTTCCTACAGGATCCGCTCCAATGGGGCTGGGCGCGCGGACGAGCGCGGCCCGGGGTGGCCCAGGGGGTGGGGGGGAGTCGCCCTGCGTGTACCCTGGGAGTGGGCGCCCGCAAAGTCCCCCTCACCCCCGAGGAGGCGGGTTCCCAGGACCCAGTCGACGCCCCAGGAGGCTTTGGACAAACTTTGCCTCCTGCCGTGTCACCCACAGCCCGGGGTCACAGCTGTCATTTGGAAATGCCACCCGGGTGGGGGGGGGCAGGGAAGAAAACCCGGGGACTTCACCCCGAGTCGCGTTGGTGCCACCAGGGGCTGCAAAGAGACCGCGGCGGATGGGGACAAGTTGGTGACCAGGGGGGGGACTGGTGCCAGGGAGTCCGGGGGGGCGCGCGAGCGTGCAAAGGCGCACGATCGTGCACACGCGCGCGGGAGCGCGCGGGAGGCCACGCTGAGCGCGCCAGGGACCCCCACCCCGGGACTGGCGTCGCCCCGACCCCCTGGTGGCGGCGCTCGCGGGTGGGGCGGGGACAGGGAGGCAGGTTACCGGGGCCGCGAGCGGCGCTGTCACCTCCCGAGCGCCGCGGGTCTCGGCGGGCGGCGGAACCAGGGCCGGGCGAGCTGCGCGCGCGGCCACCTCCGCGGCGACAGGGCGACAGGGCGCGGCGTCTGCGCCGCCACTTTATCCCCGGGGCCGCTGGGCGACGGGGGCGGCCGCGGTGGGTGGGGACGCGGGAGGCGGCGCCGGGCCCACGTGTGTGTGCCCGGCCCCGCGGGGAGGAGCGGGGGCGCCGCCCGCCCGGACTCGCAGGCGGCCGCGCCCGGGGACAAGTCAGGGCTACCCCCACCCACACCCACCCCGCCCCTGCGCGGGAGGGCGCCGATCTGTCCCCTGCAGACCGCAGGCGACACCGGGCGCGGCACGCGCAGGGTGCACACAGGCCCCAGGTGCGCGCACACGGCACACACGCACGCCAGGCGCCCGTGCCCACGGGGACCCACTCCGCACCGGGGCAACGTGTGCACACGCGCGCGCACCCAAACGTGCAATCCAGCACACTGGCGCACACACACAAACACACACACACACACGCTGAGATGACCTAGGCAGAGACACACCAATGCGCCTGGACACTCATAGAAAGTCACAGCACCGGGCCGTGGCGCACGCCTGTCATCCCAGCGGCTGGGGAGCTGAGGCAGGAGGATCACAAGGTGGAGGCCAGCCTCAGCCACTTAGGAGGCCCTCAGCAACTCAGCGAGACCCTGTCTCTCCATAAAGTAGAAAAAGGGGCTGGGGAAGGGGATCCGACGTTGAGCACCCCTGGTTTTTGATCCCTGGTACCAATTTTTTTTTATTTGTTGAAGAGGAAGTGAGTCTTAATAAAGAATGAGTTAAGAAGGAGCAACAGGAGGAATTGGGTGAAAATTTGGTGGTTAAAAAACTTTCACTAAGGCCAGGCATGGTGGAGGATGCCTGTCATCCCAGCAGAGGGAGGCTGAGATAGGAGGATCATGAGTTCAAAGATGGCCTCACTAATTTAGCAAGGCCCTAAGCAACTCAGGGAGACCCTGTCTCTAAAGAAAATACAGAATAGGGCTGGGGAGGGCCCCTGGGTTCAATCCCTGTTACCAAAAGCACATCTCACACACGCATACACACGTTCCTGTCACACACACACACACAGACACACGTGCTGTAAACCTGTGGGGTCCCCACATGTCCCCAGGGCACAAGGCAGAGGCAGGTTGAAGCATGTCTACAGACATCAGGTCCCCGTCTCTCAATAAAATAGGGCTGGGGACAGGGCTCAGTGGTTGGGGGTCCCTGAATTCAATCCTTGGTACCAAAAAAACAAAAATAAAGGGAGACTGAGGCAGGGGAATTACTTCAGCCCAAGACCCTCATCTCACAGAGAGAGAGAGAGAGAGAGAGAGAGAGAGAGAGAGAGAGAGAGAGAGAGAGGGAGAATTTTTTTTTTTTTTTTTTTTTTTAGAGACTGGCTGTCACTAGGTTGCTTACAGCCTTGCTCAATTGCTGAGGCTGGCCTCGGACTTAACATCCTCCTGCCTCAGCCTCCTGAGCTGCTGGGATGACAGGACGTGTGTGCCACCGCCCCTGGCTGAACTTTTATTTTGAGATGATCGTAGATGCACACGCAGTTCTAAGAAATAATACCCAAAGACGTCATATACCCTTTAGCCAGTTTCCCACAATGGTCACTTCTTACAACACTACAGTACAGGGCTGGGGATGTGGCTCAAGCCGTAGAGCACTTGCCTGGTGTGTGCAGAAAATAACAATAAAATAAAGATACTGTGTTCACCTAAAACTAAAAAATAAATAGTAAAAAAAAAACTACAGTACAATCTCACGACCAGGTTATTGACATTGATTCAGTCAAGAAACAGAATACTTCCATCATTGCAAAAACCACACAGGGTACCCTTTCAGGCTCACATCTATTTCCCGGCCATCCCAACGTCCCCCATAAACCATAAGCCAGCTGGCTTGCACACACCTTCTCTTTTCCTCCAGATAACACACACAGGCAGGGTTTTCCTGCCTCACCCAAGAGAAGCCAGACACCGGTGGTGGCCTCCTGGTACCCGAGTCCCCAGGCCCGTTTCCAACGCCCAGGCGGGTCCTTGACAGCCAATATGCACCAAGTAACCTAACAAAGCATCAAAGGAGACACCCAGACCCCTTTCTTCTCAATTCTACCTGGATGTCACCTTCTGAAGCCCACATTGAACAGGAAAAGTCAAGCCCTGCCCCCGCCCCCCAAAAAAGACACACACACACATTGGGCCTAGGGTGGTGGCTCGGTGGTAGAGCGGCTCGCCTGGCCTGTGTGAGGCCCTGGGTTCGAATCTCAGGGCACCATGTATCCATAAATAAAGGTCCTTCAACAAATCAACAACTAATAAAAAAAAAGACACAAATAAAGATCCATCAACAAATCAACAACTGATTTTTTTAAAAAGACATAAATAAAGATCCATCAAGAAATCAACAACTAATTTTTAAAAAAAGACATAAATAAAGATCCATCAACAAATCAACAACTAATTTTTAAAAAAAGACATAAATAAATATCCATCAACAAATCAACAACTAATAAAAAAAAGAAAGACACACGCATCAGTGACATATGTATACAGGATGGTGTTTATTTCTTATGCATTTAGGAACCTTTTAACTCTTGGGTTTGATGTTGATCGAATTGCCCAGACCACAGGAAATCAACTGCAGCACCAAAATAGATAAATAAAGTCATGTGGAATTTTTTTTTTCTTTTTTTGCAAACTGACATAGGGTGGATGCCTAGTTGTCATCGCAGAAACAGAATTCTGGCTTCTTAATTAAAATAAATAAATAAAAATAAATGATAAAGCAGGAAATTCGGCTTTGGTAACATGACTGTACCCAGTGTTCAAAGGGGGTGTTGGGAAATGGGGGTCAGAGAGGGGAGGGGGCCACACGGAGGAGGAGCAGGAGACCAAGACTCACCTGGGTGTCCCTGAGGGATTCCAGTACCTGCAGAACAGGTACTGTCCCTCCGCGTTCACCAGGTGGGGAAGGTCCTGGTAGGGGATGCTCTGCGGGGTCCGCCTGGGAGAGGTCTCCTCGGGCATTCTGGAAGGATCTTCAGGTCCTTGAAAGAAAAGGGGACACATTCCCAAGTCAGAAATCTGGGGAGTCGGAGGAGGGGTGGTGGTGGTAAAAGACTCTTAGGTAGAGGGGAGGTCAACCCTGTTCCAAGATTTTTTTTAATCTTTTTTTTTTTTTTTTTTTCTAAATGACATCCATCTCTTGCAAATCTCTCTCCAACTGGGAGAAAGAAAAAGAAGGAAAAAAAAATCTCATTTGTTCTTAAGAAAAATGCTCACTTTATTTATTTTTTAAAGTGCCTCATTTTTAGGATTTTTTTTTCTCTCTCTCTCTCCTTTATCCATCTGTGTTTATTTCCAATCATTCCAGGAAACTTCATCTTAAAGACTATTTTAGCTGCAATCAAGCAGCAGCTCTGTGGATGTGGGGACCCAGCTGCACAGAGACCCAGCTCTCTCTCTCTCTCTCTCTCTCTCTCTCTCTCTCTCTCTCCAAAAAGAGAGAGAGAGAGAGAGAGAGAGAGAGAGAGAGAGAGAGAGAGAGAAAATCTCCAAGGACCAGTTGGAGTCCCCTCTGGAGTGCATGCTCCTGGCTGATTGCTGCCATCAGAGATGCCACACAGACACCGTCACCAACCTGGTTCCATTCCGCCCTGGCTCCTGCGCTCCACCAGGGGACATCGCCTGCAGGATCAGAGCCAGGCCACCCGGGGCTGCTCCCCGATCGCGGTGGCGAGCCCGGGTCCCTCCATCCCGCGCCTGGCGCTCACCCCCCGCCACCCCAGATCCCGATCTTGGGGGCTGGCGGGGTGCAGAGCCGGGAAGCCAGCTCGCAGCTGGCCCCCAACAGGCTCCCGGGTCCCCTCCCTCCCCGGGGCGGGGACCAGGCGCCTGGGATCTCCCCCAACTACTTGTTCCCTGTCATCACTTTTTCCTACAGGATCCGCTCCAATGGGGCTGGGCGCGCGGACGAGCGCGGCCCGGGGTGGCCCAGGGGGTGGGGGGGCGTCGCCTTGCGTGTACCCTGGGGGTGGGCGCCCGCAAAGTCCCCCTCACCCCCGAGGAGGCGGGTTCCCAGGACCCAGTCGTCGCCCCAGGAGGCTTTGGACAAACTTTGCCTCCTGCCGTGTCACCCACAGCCCGGGGTCACAGCTGTCATTTGGAAATGCCACCCGGGTGGGGGGGGGGGCAGGGAAGAAAACCCGGGGACTTCACCCCGAGTCGCGTTGGTGCCACCAGGGGCTGCAAAGAGACCGCGGCGGATGGGGACAAGTTGGTGACCAGGGGGGGGACTGGTGCCAGGGAGTCCGGGGGGGCGCGCGAGCGTGCAAAGGCGCACGATCGTGCACACGCGCGCGGGAGCGCGCGGGAGGCCACGCTGAGCGCGCCAGGGACCCCCACCCCGGGACTGGCGTCGCCCCGACCCCCTGGTGGCGGCGCTCGCGGGTGGGGCGGGGACAGGGAGGCAGGTTACCGGGGCCGCGAGCGGCGCTGTCACCTCCCGAGCGCCGCGGGTCTCGGCGGGCGGCGGAACCAGGGCCGGGCGAGCTGCGCGCGCGGCCACCTCCGCGGCGACAGGGCGACAGGGCGCGGCGTCTGCGCCGCCACTTTATCCCCGGGGCCGCTGGGCGACGGGGGCGGCCGCGGTGGGTGGGGACGCGGGAGGCGGCGCCGGGCCCACGTGTGTGTGCCCGGCCCCGCGGGGAGGAGCGGGGGCGCCGCCCGCCCGGACTCGCAGGCGGCCGCGCCCGGGGACAAGTCAGGGCTACCCCCACCCACACCCACCCCGCCCCTGCGCGGGAGGGCGCCGATCTGTCCCCTGCAGACCGCAGGCGACACCGGGCGCGGCACGCGCAGGGTGCACACAGGCCCCAGGTGCGCGCACACGGCACACACGCACGCCAGGCGCCCGTGCCCACGGGGACCCACTCCGCACCGGGGCAACGTGTGCACACGCGCGCGCACCCAAACGTGCAATCCAGCACACTGGCGCACACACACAAACACACACACACACACGCTGAGATGACCTAGGCAGAGACACACCAATGCGCCTGGACACTCATAGAAAGTCACAGCACCGGGCCGTGGCGCACGCCTGTCATCCCAGCGGCTGGGGAGCTGAGGCAGGAGGATCGCAAGGTGGAGGCCAGCCTCAGCCACTTAGGAGGCCCTCAGCAACTCAGCGAGACCCTGTCTCTCCATAAAGTAGAAAAAGGGGCTGGGGAAGGGGATCCGACGTTGAGCACCCCTGGTTTTTGATCCCTGGTACCAATTTTTTTTTATTTGTTGAAGAGGAAGTGAGTCTTAATAAAGAATGAGTTAAGAAGGAGCAACAGGAGGAATTGGGTGAAAATTTGGTGGTTAAAAAACTTTCACTAAGGCCAGGCATGGTGGAGGATGCCTGTCATCCCAGCAGAGGGAGGCTGAGATAGGAGGATCATGAGTTCAAAGATGGCCTCACTAATTTAGCAAGGCCCTAAGCAACTCAGGGAGACCCTGTCTCTAAAGAAAATACAGAATAGGGCTGGGGAGGGCCCCTGGGTTCAATCCCTGTTACCAAAAGCACATCTCACACACGCATACACACGTTCCTGTCACACACACACACACAGACACACGTGCTGTAAACCTGTGGGGTCCCCACATGTCCCCAGGGCACAAGGCAGAGGCAGGTTGAAGCATGTCTACAGACATCAGGTCCCCGTCTCTCAATAAAATAGGGCTGGGGACAGGGCTCAGTGGTTGGGGGTCCCTGAATTCAATCCTTGGTACCAAAGAAACAAAAATAAAGGGAGACTGAGGCAGGGGAATTACTTCAGCCCAAGACCCTCATCTCACAGAGAGAGAGAGAGAGAGAGAGAGAGAGAGAGAGAGAGAGAGAGGAGGGAGAATTTTTTTTTTTTTTTTTTTTTTTTAGAGACTGGCTGTCACTAGGTTGCTTACAGCCTTGCTCAATTGCTGAGGCTGGCCTCGGACTTAACATCCTCCTGCCTCAGCCTCCTGAGCTGCTGGGATGACAGGACGTGTGTGCCACCGCCCCTGGCTGAACTTTTATTTTGAGATGATCGTAGATGCACACGCAGTTCTAAGAAATAATACCCAAAGACGTCATATACCCTTTAGCCAGTTTCCCACAATGGTCACTTCTTACAACACTACAGTACAGGGCTGGGGATGTGGCTCAAGCCGTAGAGCACTTGCCTGGTGTGTGCAGAAAATAACAATAAAATAAAGATACTGTGTTCACCTAAAACTAAAAAATAAATAGTAAAAAAAAAAACTACAGTACAATCTCACGACCAGGTTATTGACATTGATTCAGTCAAGAAACAGAATACTTCCATCATTGCAAAAACCACACAGGGTACCCTTTCAGGCTCACATCTATTTCCCGGCCATCCCAACGTCCCCCATAAACCATAAGCCAGCTGGCTTGCACACACCTTCTCTTTTCCTCCAGATAACACACACAGGCAGGGTTTTCCTGCCTCACCCAAGAGAAGCCAGACACCGGTGGTGGCCTCCTGGTACCCGAGTCCCCAGGCCCGTTTCCAACGCCCAGGCGGGTCCTTGACAGCCAATATGCACCAAGTAACCTAACAAAGCATCAAAGGAGACACCCAGACCCCTTTCTTCTCAATTCTACCTGGATGTCACCTTCTGAAGCCCACATTGAACAGGAAAAGTCAAGCCCTGCCCCCGCCCCCCAAAAAAGACACACACACACATTGGGCCTAGGGTGGTGGCTCGGTGGTAGAGCGGCTCGCCTGGCCTGTGTGAGGCCCTGGGTTCGAATCTCAGGGCACCATGTATCCATAAATAAAGGTCCTTCAACAAATCAACAACTAATAAAAAAAAGACACAAATAAAGATCCATCAACAAATCAACAACTGATTTTTTTAAAAAGACATAAATAAAGATCCATCAAGAAATCAACAACTAATTTTTAAAAAAAGACATAAATAAAGATCCATCAACAAATCAACAACTAATTTTTAAAAAAAGACATAAATAAATATCCATCAACAAATCAACAACTAATAAAAAAAAGAAAGACACACGCATCAGTGACATATGTATACAGGATGGTGTTTATTTCTTATGCATTTAGGAACCTTTTAACTCTTGGGTTTGATGTTGATCGAATTGCCCAGACCACAGAAAATCAACTGCAGCACCAAAATAGATAAATAAAGTCATGTGGAATTTTTTTTTCTTTTTTTTGCAAACTGACATAGGGTGGATGCCTAGTTGTCATTGCAGAAACAGAATTCTGGCTTCTTAATTAAAATAAATAAATAAAAATAAATGATAAAGCAGGAAATTCGGCTTTGGTAACATGACTGTACCCAGTGTTCAAAGGGGGTGTTGGGAAATGGGGGTCAGAGAGGGGAGGGGGCCACACGGAGGAGGAGCAGGAGACCAAGACTCACCTGGGTGTCCCTGAGGGATTCCAGTACCTGCAGAACAGGTACTGTCCCTCCGCGTTCACCAGGTGGGGAAGGTCCTGGTAGGGGATGCTCTGCGGGGTCCGCCTGGGAGAGGTCTCCTCGGGCATTCTGGAAGGATCTTCAGGTCCTTGAAAGAAAAGGGGACACATTCCCAAGTCAGAAATCTGGGGAGTCGGAGGAGGGGTGGTGGTGGTAAAAGACTCTTAGGTAGAGGGGAGGTCAACCCTGTTCCAAGATTTTTTTTAATCTTTTTTTTTTTTTTTTCTAAATGACATCCGTCTCTTGCAAATCTCTCTCCAACTGGGAGAAAGAAAAAGAAGGAAAAAAAAATCTCATTTGTTCTTAAGAAAAATGCTCACTTTATTTATTTTTTAAAGTGCCTCATTTTTAGGATTTTTTTTTCTCTCTCTCTCTCCTTTATCCATCTGTGTTTATTTCCAATCATTCCAGGAAACTTCATCTTAAAGACTATTTTAGCTGCAATCAAGCAGCAGCTCTGTGGATGTGGGGACCCAGCTGCACAGAGACCCAGCTCTCTCTCTCTCTCTCTCTCTCTCTCTCTCTCTCTCTCTCTCTCTCCAAAAAAAGTGAGAGAGAGAGAGAGAGAGAGAGAGAGAAAATCTCCAAGGACCAGTTGGAGTCCCCTCTGGAGTGCATGCTCCTGGCTGATTGCTGCCATCAGAGATGCCACACAGACACCGTCACCAACCTGGTTCCATTCCGCCCTGGCTCCTGCGCTCCACCAGGGGACATCGCCTGCAGGATCAGAGCCAGGCCACCCGGGGCTGCTCCCCGATCGCGGTGGCGAGCCCGGGTCCCTCCATCCCGCGCCTGGCGCTCACCCCCCGCCACCCCAGATCCCGATCTTGGGGGCTGGCGGGGTGCAGAGCCGGGAAGCCAGCTCGCAGCTGGCCCCCAACAGGCTCCCGGGTCCCCTCCCTCCCCGGGGCGGGGACCAGGCGCCTGGGATCTCCCCCAACTACTTGTTCCCTGTCATCACTTTTTCCTACAGGATCCGCTCCAATGGGGCTGGGCGCGCGGACGAGCGCGGCCCGGGGTGGCCCAGGGGGTGGGGGGGAGTCGCCCTGCGTGTACCCTGGGGGTGGGCGCCCGCAAAGTCCCCCTCACCCCCGAGGAGGCGGGTTCCCAGGACCCAGTCGTCGCCCCAGGAGGCTTTGGACAAACTTTGCCTCCTGCCGTGTCACCCACAGCCCGGGGTCACAGCTGTCATTTGGAAATGCCACCCGGGTGGGGGGGGGCAGGGAAGAAAACCCGGGGACTTCACCCCGAGTCGCGTTGGTGCCACCAGGGGCTGCAAAGAGACCGCGGCGGATGGGGACAAGTTGGTGACCAGGGGGGGGACTGGTGCCAGGGAGTCCGGGGGGGCGCGCGAGCGTGCAAAGGCGCACGATCGTGCACACGCGCGCGGGAGCGCGCGGGAGGCCACGCTGAGCGCGCCAGGGACCCCCACCCCGGGACTGGCGTCGCCCCGACCCCCTGGTGGCGGCGCTCGCGGGTGGGGCGGGGACAGGGAGGCAGGTTACCGGGGCCGCGAGCGGCGCTGTCACCTCCCGAGCGCCGCGGGTCTCGGCGGGCGGCGGAACCAGGGCCGGGCGAGCTGCGCGCGCGGCCACCTCCGCGGCGACAGGGCGACAGGGCGCGGCGTCTGCGCCGCCACTTTATCCCCGGGGCCGCTGGGCGACGGGGGCGGCCGCGGTGGGTGGGGACGCGGGAGGCGGCGCCGGGCCCACGTGTGTGTGCCCGGCCCCGCGGGGAGGAGCGGGGGCGCCGCCCGCCCGGACTCGCAGGCGGCCGCGCCCGGGGACAAGTCAGGGCTACCCCCACCCACACCCACCCCGCCCCTGCGCGGGAGGGCGCCGATCTGTCCCCTGCAGACCGCAGGCGACACCGGGCGCGGCACGCGCAGGGTGCACACAGGCCCCAGGTGCGCGCACACGGCACACACGCACGCCAGGCGCCCGTGCCCACGGGGACCCACTCCGCACCGGGGCAACGTGTGCACACGCGCGCGCACCCAAACGTGCAATCCAGCACACTGGCGCACACACACAAACACACACACACACACGCTGAGATGACCTAGGCAGAGACACACCAATGCGCCTGGACACTCATAGAAAGTCACAGCACCGGGCCGTGGCGCACGCCTGTCATCCCAGCGGCTGGGGAGCTGAGGCAGGAGGATCGCAAGGTGGAGGCCAGCCTCAGCCACTTAGGAGGCCCTCAGCAACTCAGCGAGACCCTGTCTCTCCATAAAGTAGAAAAAGGGGCTGGGGAAGGGGATCCGACGTTGAGCACCCCTGGTTTTTGATCCCTGGTACCAATTTTTTTTTATTTGTTGAAGAGGAAGTGAGTCTTAATAAAGAATGAGTTAAGAAGGAGCAACAGGAGGAATTGGGTGAAAATTTGGTGGTTAAAAAACTTTCACTAAGGCCAGGCATGGTGGAGGATGCCTGTCATCCCAGCAGAGGGAGGCTGAGATAGGAGGATCATGAGTTCAAAGATGGCCTCACTAATTTAGCAAGGCCCTAAGCAACTCAGGGAGACCCTGTCTCTAAATAAAATACAGAATAGGGCTGGGGAGGGCCCCTGGGTTCAATCCCTGTTACCAAAAGCACATCTCACACACGCATACACACGTTCCTGTCACACACACACACACAGACACACGTGCTGTAAACCTGTGGGGTCCCCACATGTCCCCAGGGCACAAGGCAGAGGCAGGTTGAAGCATGTCTACAGACATCAGGTCCCCGTCTCTCAATAAAATAGGGCTGGGGACAGGGCTCAGTGGTTGGGGGTCCCTGAATTCAATCCTTGGTACCAAAAAAACAAAAATAAAGGGAGACTGAGGCAGGGGAATTACTTCAGCCCAAGACCCTCATCTCACAGAGAGAGAGAGAGAGAGAGAGAGAGAGAGAGAGAGAGAGAGGAGGGAGAATTTTTTTTTTTTTTTTTTAGAGACTGGCTGTCACTAGGTTGCTTACAGCCTTGCTCAATTGCTGAGGCTGGCCTCGGACTTAACATCCTCCTGCCTCAGCCTCCTGAGCTGCTGGGATGACAGGACGTGTGTGCCACCGCCCCTGGCTGAACTTTTATTTTGAGATGATCGTAGATGCACACGCAGTTCTAAGAAATAATACCCAAAGACGTCATATACCCTTTAGCCAGTTTCCCACAATGGTCACTTCTTACAACACTACAGTACAGGGCTGGGGATGTGGCTCAAGCCGTAGAGCACTTGCCTGGTGTGTGCAGAAAATAACAATAAAATAAAGATACTGTGTTCACCTAAAACTAAAAAATAAATAGTAAAAAAAAAACTACAGTACAATCTCACGACCAGGTTATTGACATTGATTCAGTCAAGAAACAGAATACTTCCATCATTGCAAAAACCACACAGGGTACCCTTTCAGGCTCACATCTATTTCCCGGCCATCCCAACGTCCCCCATAAACCATAAGCCAGCTGGCTTGCACACACCTTCTCTTTTCCTCCAGATAACACACACAGGCAGGGTTTTCCTGCCTCACCCAAGAGAAGCCAGACACCGGTGGTGGCCTCCTGGTACCCGAGTCCCCAGGCCCGTTTCCAACGCCCAGGCGGGTCCTTGACAGCCAATATGCACCAAGTAACCTAACAAAGCATCAAAGGAGACACCCAGACCCCTTTCTTCTCAATTCTACCTGGATGTCACCTTCTGAAGCCCACATTGAACAGGAAAAGTCAAGCCCTGCCCCCGCCCCCCAAAAAAGACACACACACACATTGGGCCTAGGGTGGTGGCTCGGTGGTAGAGCGGCTCGCCTGGCCTGTGTGAGGCCCTGGGTTCGAATCTCAGGGCACCATGTATCCATAAATAAAGGTCCTTCAACAAATCAACAACTAATAAAAAAAAAGACACAAATAAAGATCCATCAACAAATCAACAACTGATTTTTTTAAAAAGACATAAATAAAGATCCATCAAGAAATCAACAACTAATTTTTAAAAAAAGACATAAATAAAGATCCATCAACAAATCAACAAGTAATTTTTAAAAAAAGACATAAATAAATATCCATCACAAATCAACAACTAATAAAAAAAAGAAAGACACACGCATCAGTGACATATGTATACAGGATGGTGTTTATTTCTTATGCATTTAGGAACCTTTTAACTCTTGGGTTTGATGTTGATCGAATTGCCCAGACCACAGGAAATCAACTGCAGCACCAAAATAGATAAATAAAGTCATGTGGAATTTTTTTTTCTTTTTTTGCAAACTGACATAGGGTGGATGCCTAGTTGTCATCGCAGAAACAGAATTCTGGCTTCTTAATTAAAATAAATAAATAAAAATAAATGATAAAGCAGGAAATTCGGCTTTGGTAACATGACTGTACCCAGTGTTCAAAGGGGGTGTTGGGAAATGGGGGTCAGAGAGGGGAGGGGGCCACACGGAGGAGGAGCAGGAGACCAAGACTCACCTGGGTGTCCCTGAGGGATTCCAGTACCTGCAGAACAGGTACTGTCCCTCCGCATTCACCAGGTGGGGAAGGTCCTGGTAGGGGATGCTCTGCGGGGTCCGCCTGGGAGAGGTCTCCTCGGGCATTCTGGAAGGATCTTCAGGTCCTTGAAAGAAAAGGGGACACATTCCCAAGTCAGAAATCTGGGGAGTCGGAGGAGGGGTGGTGGTGGTAAAAGACTCTTAGGTAGAGGGGAGGTCAACCCTGTTCCAAGATTTTTTTTAATCTTTTTTTTTTTTTTTTTCTAAATGACATCCATCTCTTGCAAATCTCTCTCCAACTGGGAGAAAGAAAAAGAAGGAAAAAAAATCTCATTTGTTCTTAAGAAAAATGCTCACTTTATTTATTTTTTTTAAAGTGCCTCATTTTTAGGATTTTTTTTCTCTCTCTCTCTCCTTTATCCATCTGTGTTTATTTCCAATCATTCCAGGAAACTTCATCTTAAAGACTATTTTAGCTGCAATCAAGCAGCAGCTCTGTGGATGTGGGGACCCAGCTGCACAGAGACCCAGCTCTCTCTCTCTCTCTCTCTCTCTCTCTCTCTCTCTCTCTCTCTCTCTCCAAAAAGAGAGAGAGAGAGAGAGAGAGAGAGAGAGAGAGAGAGAGAGAGAGAAAATCTCCAAGGACCAGTTGGAGTCCCCTCTGGAGTGCATGCTCCTGGCTGATTGCTGCCATCAGAGATGCCACACAGACACCGTCACCAACCTGGTTCCATTCCGCCCTGGCTCCTGCGCTCCACCAGGGGACATCGCCTGCAGGATCAGAGCCAGGCCACCCGGGGCTGCTCCCCGATCGCGGTGGCGAGCCCGGGTCCCTCCATCCCGCGCCTGGCGCTCACCCCCCGCCACCCCAGATCCCGATCTTGGGGGCTGGCGGGGTTCAGAGCCGGGAAGCCAGCTCGCAGCTGGCCCCCAACAGGCTCCCGGGTCCCCTCCCTCCCCGGGGCGGGGACCAGGCGCCTGGGATCTCCCCCAACTACTTGTTCCCTGTCATCACTTTTTCCTACAGGATCCGCTCCAATGGGGCTGGGCGCGCGGACGAGCGCGGCCCGGGGTGGCCCAGGGGGTGGGGGGGAGTCGCCCTGCGTGTACCCTGGGGGTGGGCGCCCGCAAAGTCCCCCTCACCCCCGAGGAGGCGGGTTCCCAGGACCCAGTCGTCGCCCCAGGAGGCTTTGGACAAACTTTGCCTCCTGCCGTGTCACCCACAGCCCGGGGTCACAGCTGTCATTTGGAAATGCCACCCGGGTGGGGGGGGGCAGGGAAGAAAACCCGGGGACTTCACCCCGAGTCGCGTTGGTGCCACCAGGGGCTGCAAAGAGACCGCGGCGGATGGGGACAAGTTGGTGACCAGGGGGGGGACTGGTGCCAGGGAGTCCGGGGGGGCGCGCGAGCGTGCAAAGGCGCACGATCGTGCACACGCGCGCGGGAGCGCGCGGGAGGCCACGCTGAGCGCGCCAGGGACCCCCACCCCGGGACTGGCGTCGCCCCGACCCCCTGGTGGCGGCGCTCGCGGGTGGGGCGGGGACAGGGAGGCAGGTTACCGGGGCCGCGAGCGGCGCTGTCACCTCCCGAGCGCCGCGGGTCTCGGCGGGCGGCGGAACCAGGGCCGGGCGAGCTGCGCGCGCGGCCACCTCCGCGGCGACAGGGCGACAGGGCGCGGCGTCTGCGCCGCCACTTTATCCCCGGGGCCGCTGGGCGACGGGGGCGGCCGCGGTGGGTGGGGACGCGGGAGGCGGCGCCGGGCCCACGTGTGTGTGCCCGGCCCCGCGGGGAGGAGCGGGGGCGCCGCCCGCCCGGACTCGCAGGCGGCCGCGCCCGGGGACAAGTCAGGGCTACCCCCACCCACACCCACCCCGCCCCTGCGCGGGAGGGCGCCGATCTGTCCCCTGCAGACCGCAGGCGACACCGGGCGCGGCACGCGCAGGGTGCACACAGGCCCCAGGTGCGCGCACACGGCACACACGCACGCCAGGCGCCCGTGCCCACGGGGACCCACTCCGCACCGGGGCAACGTGTGCACACGCGCGCGCACCCAAACGTGCAATCCAGCACACTGGCGCACACACACAAACACACACACACACGCTGAGATGACCTAGGCAGAGACACACCAATGCGCCTGGACACTCATAGAAAGTCACAGCACCGGGCCGTGGCGCACGCCTGTCATCCCAGCGGCTGGGGAGCTGAGGCAGGAGGATCACAAGGTGGAGGCCAGCCTCAGCCACTTAGGAGGCCCTCAGCAACTCAGCGAGACCCTGTCTCTCCATAAAGTAGAAAAAGGGGCTGGGGAAGGGGATCCGACGTTGAGCACCCCTGGTTTTTGATCCCTGGTACCAATTTTTTTTTATTTGTTGAAGAGGAAGTGAGTCTTAATAAAGAATGAGTTAAGAAGGAGCAACAGGAGGAATTGGGTGAAAATTTGGTGGTTAAAAAACTTTCACTAAGGCCAGGCATGGTGGAGGATGCCTGTCATCCCAGCAGAGGGAGGCTGAGATAGGAGGATCATGAGTTCAAAGATGGCCTCACTAATTTAGCAAGGCCCTAAGCAACTCAGGGAGACCCTGTCTCTAAAGAAAATACAGAATAGGGCTGGGGAGGGCCCCTGGGTTCAATCCCTGTTACCAAAAGCACATCTCACACACGCATACACACGTTCCTGTCACACACACACACACAGACACACGTGCTGTAAACCTGTGGGGTCCCCACATGTCCCCAGGGCACAAGGCAGAGGCAGGTTGAAGCATGTCTACAGACATCAGGTCCCCGTCTCTCAATAAAATAGGGCTGGGGACAGGGCTCAGTGGTTGGGGGTCCCTGAATTCAATCCTTGGTACCAAAAAAACAAAAATAAAGGGAGACTGAGGCAGGGGAATTACTTCAGCCCAAGACCCTCATCTCACAGAGAGAGAGAGAGAGAGAGAGAGAGAGAGAGAGAGAGAGGAGGGAGAATTTTTTTTTTTTTTTTTTTTTTTTAGAGACTGGCTGTCACTAGGTTGCTTACAGCCTTGCTCAATTGCTGAGGCTGGCCTCGGACTTAACATCCTCCTGCCTCAGCCTCCTGAGCTGCTGGGATGACAGGACGTGTGTGCCACCGCCCCTGGCTGAACTTTTATTTTGAGATGATCGTAGATGCACACGCAGTTCTAAGAAATAATACCCAAAGACGTCATATACCCTTTAGCCAGTTTCCCACAATGGTCACTTCTTACAACACTACAGTACAGGGCTGGGGATGTGGCTCAAGCCGTAGAGCACTTGCCTGGTGTGTGCAGAAAATAACAATAAAATAAAGATACTGTGTTCACCTAAAACTAAAAAATAAATAGTAAAAAAAAAACTACAGTACAATCTCACGACCAGGTTATTGACATTGATTCAGTCAAGAAACAGAATACTTCCATCATTGCAAAAACCACACAGGGTACCCTTTCAGGCTCACATCTATTTCCCGGCCATCCCAACGTCCCCCATAAACCATAAGCCAGCTGGCTTGCACACACCTTCTCTTTTCCTCCAGATAACACACACAGGCAGGGTTTTCCTGCCTCACCCAAGAGAAGCCAGACACCGGTGGTGGCCTCCTGGTACCCGAGTCCCCAGGCCCGTTTCCAACGCCCAGGCGGGTCCTTGACAGCCAATATGCACCAAGTAACCTAACAAAGCATCAAAGGAGACACCCAGACCCCTTTCTTCTCAATTCTACCTGGATGTCACCTTCTGAAGCCCACATTGAACAGGAAAAGTCAAGCCCTGCCCCCGCCCCCCAAAAAAGACACACACACACATTGGGCCTAGGGTGGTGGCTCGGTGGTAGAGCGGCTCGCCTGGCCTGTGTGAGGCCCTGGGTTCGAATCTCAGGGCACCATGTATCCATAAAT
Organism: Spermophilus citellus; assembly: GCF_964194105.1. NCBI lineage: Eukaryota > Metazoa > Chordata > Mammalia > Rodentia > Sciuridae > Spermophilus > Spermophilus citellus. The sequence continues at coordinate 47,681,660 of NC_138198.1, read as the reverse complement.
AAAGGTCCTTCAACAAATCAACAACTAATAAAAAAAAAGACACAAATAAAGATCCATCAACAAATCAACAACTGATTTTTTTAAAAAGACATAAATAAAGATCCATCAAGAAATCAACAACTAATTTTTAAAAAAAGACATAAATAAAGATCCATCAACAAATCAACAACTAATTTTTAAAAAAAGACATAAATAAATATCCATCAACAAATCAACAACTAATAAAAAAAAGAAAGACACACGCATCAGTGACATATGTATACAGGATGGTGTTTATTTCTTATGCATTTAGGAACCTTTTAACTCTTGGGTTTGATGTTGATCGAATTGCCCAGACCACAGGAAATCAACTGCAGCACCAAAATAGATAAATAAAGTCATGTGGAATTTTTTTTTTCTTTTTTTGCAAACTGACATAGGGTGGATGCCTAGTTGTCATCGCAGAAACAGAATTCTGGCTTCTTAATTAAAATAAATAAATAAAAATAAATGATAAAGCAGGAAATTCGGCTTTGGTAACATGACTGTACCCAGTGTTCAAAGGGGGTGTTGGGAAATGGGGGTCAGAGAGGGGAGGGGGCCACACGGAGGAGGAGCAGGAGACCAAGACTCACCTGGGTGTCCCTGAGGGATTCCAGTACCTGCAGAACAGGTACTGTCCCTCCGCGTTCACCAGGTGGGGAAGGTCCTGGTAGGGGATGCTCTGCAGGGTCCGCCTGGGAGAGGTCTCCTCGGGCATTCTGGAAGGATCTTCAGGTCCTTGAAAGAAAAGGGGACACATTCCCAAGTCAGAAATCTGGGGAGTCGGAGGAGGGGTGGTGGTGGTAAAAGACTCTTAGGTAGAGGGGAGGTCAACCCTGTTCCAAGATTTTTTTTAATCTTTTTTTTTTTTTTTTTTTTCTAAATGACATCCGTCTCTTGCAAATCTCTCTCCAACTGGGAGAAAGAAAAAGAAGGAAAAAAAAATCTCATTTGTTCTTAAGAAAAATGCTCACTTTATTTATTTTTTAAAGTGCCTCATTTTTAGGATTTTTTTTTCTCTCTCTCTCTCCTTTATCCATCTGTGTTTATTTCCAATCATTCCAGGAAACTTCATCTTAAAGACTATTTTAGCTGCAATCAAGCAGCAGCTCTGTGGATGTGGGGACCCAGCTGCACAGAGACCCAGCTCTCTCTCTCTCTCTCTCTCTCTCTCTCTCTCTCTCTCTCTCCAAAAAGAGAGAGAGAGAGAGAGAGAGAGAGAGAGAGAGAGAGAGAGAGAGAAAATCTCCAAGGACCAGTTGGAGTCCCCTCTGGAGTGCATGCTCCTGGCTGATTGCTGCCATCAGAGATGCCACACAGACACCGTCACCAACCTGGTTCCATTCCGCCCTGGCTCCTGCGCTCCACCAGGGGACATCGCCTGCAGGATCAGAGCCAGGCCACCCGGGGCTGCTCCCCGATCGCGGTGGCGAGCCCGGGTCCCTCCATCCCGCGCCTGGCGCTCACCCCCCGCCACCCCAGATCCCGATCTTGGGGGCTGGCGGGGTGCAGAGCCGGGAAGCCAGCTCGCAGCTGGCCCCCAACAGGCTCCCGGGTCCCCTCCCTCCCCGGGGCGGGGACCAGGCGCCTGGGATCTCCCCCAACTACTTGTTCCCTGTCATCACTTTTTCCTACAGGATCCGCTCCAATGGGGCTGGGCGCGCGGACGAGCGCGGCCCGGGGTGGCCCAGGGGGTGGGGGGGAGTCGCCTTGCGTGTACCCTGGGGGTGGGCGCCCGCAAAGTCACCCTCACCCCCGAGGAGGCGGGTTCCCAGGACCCAGTCGTCGCCCCAGGAGGCTTTGGACAAACTTTGCCTCCTGCCGTGTCACCCACAGCCCGGGGTCACAGCTGTCATTTGGAAATGCCACCCGGGTGGGGGGGGGCAGGGAAGAAAACCCGGGGACTTCACCCCGAGTCGCGTTGGTGCCACCAGGGGCTGCAAAGAGACCGCGGCGGATGGGGACAAGTTGGTGACCAGGGGGGGGACTGGTGCCAGGGAGTCCGGGGGGGCGCGCGAGCGTGCAAAGGCGCACGATCGTGCACACGCGCGCGGGAGCGCGCGGGAGGCCACGCTGAGCGCGCCAGGGACCCCCACCCCGGGACTGGCGTCGCCCCGACCCCCTGGTGGCGGCGCTCGCGGGTGGGGCGGGGACAGGGAGGCAGGTTACCGGGGCCGCGAGCGGCGCTGTCACCTCCCGAGCGCCGCGGGTCTCGGCGGGCGGCGGAACCAGGGCCGGGCGAGCTGCGCGCGCGGCCACCTCCGCGGCGACAGGGCGACAGGGCGCGGCGTCTGCGCCGCCACTTTATCCCCGGGGCCGCTGGGCGACGGGGGCGGCCGCGGTGGGTGGGGACGCGGGAGGCGGCGCCGGGCCCACGTGTGTGTGCCCGGCCCCGCGGGGAGGAGCGGGGGCGCCGCCCGCCCGGACTCGCAGGCGGCCGCGCCCGGGGACAAGTCAGGGCTACCCCCACCCACACCCACCCCGCCCCTGCGCGGGAGGGCGCCGATCTGTCCCCTGCAGACCGCAGGCGACACCGGGCGCGGCACGCGCAGGGTGCACACAGGCCCCAGGTGCGCGCACACGGCACACACGCACGCCAGGCGCCCGTGCCCACGGGGACCCACTCCGCACCGGGGCAACGTGTGCACACGCGCGCGCACCCAAACGTGCAATCCAGCACACTGGCGCACACACACAAACACACACACACACACGCTGAGATGACCTAGGCAGAGACACACCAATGCGCCTGGACACTCATAGAAAGTCACAGCACCGGGCCGTGGCGCACGCCTGTCATCCCAGCGGCTGGGGAGCTGAGGCAGGAGGATCGCAAGGTGGAGGCCAGCCTCAGCCACTTAGGAGGCCCTCAGCAACTCAGCGAGACCCTGTCTCTCCATAAAGTAGAAAAAGGGGCTGGGGAAGGGGATCCGACGTTGAGCACCCCTGGTTTTTGATCCCTGGTACCAATTTTTTTTTATTTGTTGAAGAGGAAGTGAGTCTTAATAAAGAATGAGTTAAGAAGGAGCAACAGGAGGAATTGGGTGAAAATTTGGTGGTTAAAAAACTTTCACTAAGGCCAGGCATGGTGGAGGATGCCTGTCATCCCAGCAGAGGGAGGCTGAGATAGGAGGATCATGAGTTCAAAGATGGCCTCACTAATTTAGCAAGGCCCTAAGCAACTCAGGGAGACCCTGTCTCTAAAGAAAATACAGAATAGGGCTGGGGAGGGCCCCTGGGTTCAATCCCTGTTACCAAAAGCACATCTCACACACGCATACACACGTTCCTGTCACACACACACACACAGACACACGTGCTGTAAACCTGTGGGGTCCCCACATGTCCCCAGGGCACAAGGCAGAGGCAGGTTGAAGCATGTCTACAGACATCAGGTCCCCGTCTCTCAATAAAATAGGGCTGGGGACAGGGCTCAGTGGTTGGGGGTCCCTGAATTCAATCCTTGGTACCAAAGAAACAAAAATAAAGAGAGACTGAGACAGGGGAATTACTTCAGCCCAAGACCCTCATCTCACAGAGAGAGAGAGAGAGAGAGAGAGAGAGAGAGAGAGAGAGAGAGAGAGGAGGGAGAATTTTTTTTTTTTTTTTTTTTAGAGACTGGCTGTCACTAGGTTGCTTACAGCCTTGCTCAATTGCTGAGGCTGGCCTCGGACTTAACATCCTCCTGCCTCAGCCTCCTGAGCTGCTGGGATGACAGGACGTGTGTGCCACCGCCCCTGGCTGAACTTTTATTTTGAGATGATCGTAGATGCACACGCAGTTCTAAGAAATAATACCCAAAGACGTCATATACCCTTTAGCCAGTTTCCCACAATGGTCACTTCTTACAACACTACAGTACAGGGCTGGGGATGTGGCTCAAGCCGTAGAGCACTTGCCTGGTGTGTGCAGAAAATAACAATAAAATAAAGATACTGTGTTCACCTAAAACTAAAAAATAAATAGTAAAAAAAAAACTACAGTACAATCTCACGACCAGGTTATTGACATTGATTCAGTCAAGAAACAGAATACTTCCATCATTGCAAAAACCACACAGGGTACCCTTTCAGGCTCACATCTATTTCCCGGCCATCCCAACGTCCCCCATAAACCATAAGCCAGCTGGCTTGCACACACCTTCTCTTTTCCTCCAGATAACACACACAGGCAGGGTTTTCCTGCCTCACCCAAGAGAAGCCAGACACCGGTGGTGGCCTCCTGGTACCCGAGTCCCCAGGCCCGTTTCCAACGCCCAGGCGGGTCCTTGACAGCCAATATGCACCAAGTAACCTAACAAAGCATCAAAGGAGACACCCAGACCCCTTTCTTCTCAATTCTACCTGGATGTCACCTTCTGAAGCCCACATTGAACAGGAAAAGTCAAGCCCTGCCCCCGCCCCCCAAAAAAGACACACACACACATTGGGCCTAGGGTGGTGGCTCGGTGGTAGAGCGGCTCGCCTGGCCTGTGTGAGGCCCTGGGTTCGAATCTCAGGGCACCATGTATCCATAAATAAAGGTCCTTCAACAAATCAACAACTAATAAAAAAAAAGACACAAATAAAGATCCATCAACAAATCAACAACTGATTTTTTTAAAAAGACATAAATAAAGATCCATCAAGAAATCAACAACTAATTTTTAAAAAAAGACATAAATAAAGATCCATCAACAAATCAACAACTAATTTTTAAAAAAAGACATAAATAAATATCCATCAACAAATCAACAACTAATAAAAAAAAGAAAGACACACGCATCAGTGACATATGTATACAGGATGGTGTTTATTTCTTATGCATTTAGGAACCTTTTAACTCTTGGGTTTGATGTTGATCGAATTGCCCAGACCACAGGAAATCAACTGCAGCACCAAAATAGATAAATAAAGTCATGTGGAATTTTTTTTTTCTTTTTTTGCAAACTGACATAGGGTGGATGCCTAGTTGTCATCGCAGAAACAGAATTCTGGCTTCTTAATTAAAATAAATAAATAAAAATAAATGATAAAGCAGGAAATTCGGCTTTGGTAACATGACTGTACCCAGTGTTCAAAGGGGGTGTTGGGAAATGGGGGTCAGAGAGGGGAGGGGGCCACACGGAGGAGGAGCAGGAGACCAAGACTCACCTGGGTGTCCCTGAGGGATTCCAGTACCTGCAGAACAGGTACTGTCCCTCCGCGTTCACCAGGTGGGGAAGGTCCTGGTAGGGGATGCTCTGCGGGGTCCGCCTGGGAGAGGTCTCCTCGGGCATTCTGGAAGGATCTTCAGGTCCTTGAAAGAAAAGGGGACGCATTCCCAAGTCAGAAATCTGGGGAGTCGGAGGAGGGGTGGTGGTGGTAAAAGACTCTTAGGTAGAGGGGAGGTCAACCCTGTTCCAAGATTTTTTTTAATCTTTTTTTTTTTTTTTCTAAATGACATCCGTCTCTTGCAAATCTCTCTCCAACTAGGAGAAAGAAAAAGAAGGAAAAAAAATCTCATTTGTTCTTAAGAAAAATGCTCACTTTATTTATTTTTTAAAGTGCCTCATTTTTAGGATTTTTTTTTCTCTCTCTCTCTCCTTTATCCATCTGTGTTTATTTCCAATCATTCCAGGAAACTTCATCTTAAAGACTATTTTAGCTGCAATCAAGCAGCAGCTCTGTGGATGTGGGGACCCAGCTGCACAGAGACCCAGCTCTCTCTCTCTCTCTCTCTCTCTCTCTCTCTCTCTCTCTCTCCAAAAAGAGAGAGAGAGAGAGAGAGAGAGAGAGAGAGAGAAAATCTCCAAGGACCAGTTGGAGTCCCCTCTGGAGTGCATGCTCCTGGCTGATTGCTGCCATCAGAGATGCCACACAGACACCGTCACCAACCTGGTTCCATTCCGCCCTGGCTCCTGCGCTCCACCAGGGGACATCGCCTGCAGGATCAGAGCCAGGCCACCCGGGGCTGCTCCCCGATCGCGGTGGCGAGCCCGGGTCCCTCCATCCCGCGCCTGGCGCTCACCCCCCGCCACCCCAGATCCCGATCTTGGGGGCTGGCGGGGTGCAGAGCCGGGAAGCCAGCTCGCAGCTGGCCCCCAACAGGCTCCCGGGTCCCCTCCCTCCCCGGGGCGGGGACCAGGCGCCTGGGATCTCCCCCAACTACTTGTTCCCTGTCATCACTTTTTCCTACAGGATCCGCTCCAATGGGGCTGGGCGCGCGGACGAGCGCGGCCCGGGGTGGCCCAGGGGGTGGGGGGGAGTCGCCCTGCGTGTACCCTGGGGGTGGGCGCCCGCAAAGTCCCCCTCACCCCCGAGGAGGCGGGTTCCCAGGACCCAGTCGTCGCCCCAGGAGGCTTTGGACAAACTTTGCCTCCTGCCGTGTCACCCACAGCCCGGGGTCACAGCTGTCATTTGGAAATGCCACCCGGGTGGGGGGGGGGCAGGGAAGAAAACCCGGGGACTTCACCCCGAGTCGCGTTGGTGCCACCAGGGGCTGCAAAGAGACCGCGGCGGATGGGGACAAGTTGGTGACCAGGGGGGGGACTGGTGCCAGGGAGTCCGGGGGGGCGCGCGAGCGTGCAAAGGCGCACGATCGTGCACACGCGCGCGGGAGCGCGCGGGAGGCCACGCTGAGCGCGCCAGGGACCCCCACCCCGGGACTGGCGTCGCCCCGACCCCCTGGTGGCGGCGCTCGCGGGTGGGGCGGGGACAGGGAGGCAGGTTACCGGGGCCGCGAGCGGCGCTGTCACCTCCCGAGCGCCGCGGGTCTCGGCGGGCGGCGGAACCAGGGCCGGGCGAGCTGCGCGCGCGGCCACCTCCGCGGCGACAGGGCGACAGGGCGCGGCGTCTGCGCCGCCACTTTATCCCCGGGGCCGCTGGGCGACGGGGGCGGCCGCGGTGGGTGGGGACGCGGGAGGCGGCGCCGGGCCCACGTGTGTGTGCCCGGCCCCGCGGGGAGGAGCGGGGGCGCCGCCCGCCCGGACTCGCAGGCGGCCGCGCCCGGGGACAAGTCAGGGCTACCCCCACCCACACCCACCCCGCCCCTGCGCGGGAGGGCGCCGATCTGTCCCCTGCAGACCGCAGGCGACACCGGGCGCGGCACGCGCAGGGTGCACACAGGCCCCAGGTGCCCGCACACGGCACACACGCACGCCAGGCGCCCGTGCCCACGGGGACCCACTCCGCACCGGGGCAACGTGTGCACACGCGCGCGCACCCAAACGTGCAATCCAGCACACTGGCGCACACACACAAACACACACACACACGCTGAGATGACCTAGGCAGAGACACACCAATGCGCCTGGACACTCATAGAAAGTCACAGCACCGGGCCGTGGCGCACGCCTGTCATCCCAGCGGCTGGGGAGCTGAGGCAGGAGGATCGCAAGGTGGAGGCCAGCCTCAGCCACTTAGGAGGCCCTCAGCAACTCAGCGAGACCCTGTCTCTCCATAAAGTAGAAAAAGGGGCTGGGGAAGGGGATCCGACGTTGAGCACCCCTGGTTTTTGATCCCTGGTACCAATTTTTTTTTATTTGTTGAAGAGGAAGTGAGTCTTAATAAAGAATGAGTTAAGAAGGAGCAACAGGAGGAATTGGGTGAAAATTTGGTGGTTAAAAAACTTTCACTAAGGCCAGGCATGGTGGAGGATGCCTGTCATCCCAGCAGAGGGAGGCTGAGATAGGAGGATCATGAGTTCAAAGATGGCCTCACTAATTTAGCAAGGCCCTAAGCAACTCAGGGAGACCCTGTCTCTAAAGAAAATACAGAATAGGGCTGGGGAGGGCCCCTGGGTTCAATCCCTGTTACCAAAAGCACATCTCACACACGCATACACACGTTCCTGTCACACACACACACACAGACACACGTGCTGTAAACCTGTGGGGTCCCCACATGTCCCCAGGGCACAAGGCAGAGGCAGGTTGAAGCATGTCTACAGACATCAGGTCCCCGTCTCTCAATAAAATAGGGCTGGGGACAGGGCTCAGTGGTTGGGGGTCCCTGAATTCAATCCTTGGTACCAAAGAAACAAAAATAAAGGGAGACTGAGGCAGGGGAATTACTTCAGCCCAAGACCCTCATCTCACAGAGAGAGAGAGAGAGAGAGAGAGAGAGAGAGAGAGAGAGAGAGGAGGGAGAATTTTTTTTTTTTTTTTTTTTTAGAGACTGGCTGTCACTAGGTTGCTTACAGCCTTGCTCAATTGCTGAGGCTGGCCTCGGACTTAACATCCTCCTGCCTCAGCCTCCTGAGCTGCTGGGATGACAGGACGTGTGTGCCACCGCCCCTGGCTGAACTTTTATTTTGAGATGATCGTAGATGCACACGCAGTTCTAAGAAATAATACCCAAAGACGTCATATACCCTTTAGCCAGTTTCCCACAATGGTCACTTCTTACAACACTACAGTACAGGGCTGGGGATGTGGCTCAAGCCGTAGAGCACTTGCCTGGTGTGTGCAGAAAATAACAATAAAATAAAGATACTGTGTTCACCTAAAACTAAAAAATAAATAGTAAAAAAAAAACTACAGTACAATCTCACGACCAGGTTATTGACATTGATTCAGTCAAGAAACAGAATACTTCCATCATTGCAAAAACCACACAGGGTACCCTTTCAGGCTCACATCTATTTCCCGGCCATCCCAACGTCCCCCATAAACCATAAGCCAGCTGGCTTGCACACACCTTCTCTTTTCCTCCAGATAACACACACACAGGCAGGGTTTTCCTGCCTCACCCAAGAGAAGCCAGACACCGGTGGTGGCCTCCTGGTACCCGAGTCCCCAGGCCCGTTTCCAACGCCCAGGCGGGTCCTTGACAGCCAATATGCACCAAGTAACCTAACAAAGCATCAAAGGAGACACCCAGACCCCTTTCTTCTCAATTCTACCTGGATGTCACCTTCTGAAGCCCACATTGAACAGGAAAAGTCAAGCCCTGCCCCCGCCCCCCAAAAAAGACACACACACACATTGGGCCTAGGGTGGTGGCTCGGTGGTAGAGCGGCTCGCCTGGCCTGTGTGAGGCCCTGGGTTCGAATCTCAGGGCACCATGTATCCATAAATAAAGGTCCTTCAACAAATCAACAACTAATAAAAAAAAAGACACAAATAAAGATCCATCAACAAATCAACAACTGATTTTTTTAAAAAGACATAAATAAAGATCCATCAAGAAATCAACAACTAATTTTTAAAAAAAGACATAAATAAAGATCCATCAACAAATCAACAACTAATTTTTAAAAAAAGACATAAATAAATATCCATCAACAAATCAACAACTAATAAAAAAAAGAAAGACACACGCATCAGTGACATATGTATACAGGATGGTGTTTATTTCTTATGCATTTAGGAACCTTTTAACTCTTGGGTTTGATGTTGATCGAATTGCCCAGACCACAGGAAATCAACTGCAGCACCAAAATAGATAAATAAAGTCATGTGGAATTTTTTTTTTCTTTTTTTGCAAACTGACATAGGGTGGATGCCTAGTTGTCATCGCAGAAACAGAATTCTGGCTTCTTAATTAAAATAAATAAATAAAAATAAATGATAAAGCAGGAAATTCGGCTTTGGTAACATGACTGTACCCAGTGTTCAAAGGGGGTGTTGGGAAATGGGGGTCAGAGAGGGGAGGGGGCCACACGGAGGAGGAGCAGGAGACCAAGACTCACCTGGGTGTCCCTGAGGGATTCCAGTACCTGCAGAACAGGTACTGTCCCTCCGCGTTCACCAGGTGGGGAAGGTCCTGGTAGGGGATGCTCTGCGGGGTCCGCCTGGGAGAGGTCTCCTCGGGCATTCTGGAAGGATCTTCAGGTCCTTGAAAGAAAAGGGGACGCATTCCCAAGTCAGAAATCTGGGGAGTCGGAGGAGGGGTGGTGGTGGTAAAAGACTCTTAGGTAGAGGGGAGGTCAACCCTGTTCCAAGATTTTTTTTAATCTTTTTTTTTTTTTTTTCTAAATGACATCCGTCTCTTGCAAATCTCTCTCCAACTAGGAGAAAGAAAAAGAAGGAAAAAAAAATCTCATTTGTTCTTAAGAAAAATGCTCACTTTATTTATTTTTTAAAGTGCCTCATTTTTAGGATTTTTTTTTTCTCTCTCTCTCTCCTTTATCCATCTGTGTTTATTTCCAATCATTCCAGGAAACTTCATCTTAAAGACTATTTTAGCTGCAATCAAGCAGCAGCTCTGTGGATGTGGGGACCCAGCTGCACAGAGACCCAGCTCTCTCTCTCTCTCTCTCTCTCTCTCTCTCTCTCTCTCTCTCTCTCTCTCTCTTTTTGGAGAGAGAGAGAGAGAGAGAGAGAGAGAGAGAGAGAGAGAGAGAAAATCTCCAAGGACCAGTTGGAGTCCCCTCTGGAGTGCATGCTCCTGGCTGATTGCTGCCATCAGAGATGCCACACAGACACCGTCACCAACCTGGTTCCATTCCGCCCTGGCTCCTGCGCTCCACCAGGGGACATCGCCTGCAGGATCAGAGCCAGGCCACCCGGGGCTGCTCCCCGATCGCGGTGGCGAGCCCGGGTCCCTCCATCCCGCGCCTGGCGCTCACCCCCCGCCACCCCAGATCCCGATCTTGGGGGCTGGCGGGGTGCAGAGCCGGGAAGCCAGCTCGCAGCTGGCCCCCAACAGGCTCCCGGGTCCCCTCCCTCCCCGGGGCGGGGACCAGGCGCCTGGGATCTCCCCCAACTACTTGTTCCCTGTCATCACTTTTTCCTACAGGATCCGCTCCAATGGGGCTGGGCGCGCGGACGAGCGCGGCCCGGGGTGGCCCAGGGGGTGGGGGGGAGTCGCCCTGCGTGTACCCTGGGGGTGGGCGCCCGCAAAGTCCCCCTCACCCCCGAGGAGGCGGGTTCCCAGGACCCAGTCGTCGCCCCAGGAGGCTTTGGACAAACTTTGCCTCCTGCCGTGTCACCCACAGCCCGGGGTCACAGCTGTCATTTGGAAATGCCACCCGGGTGGGGGGGGGCAGGGAAGAAAACCCGGGGACTTCACCCCGAGTCGCGTTGGTGCCACCAGGGGCTGCAAAGAGACCGCGGCGGATGGGGACAAGTTGGTGACCAGGGGGGGGACTGGTGCCAGGGAGTCCGGGGGGGCGCGCGAGCGTGCAAAGGCGCACGATCGTGCACACGCGCGCGGGAGCGCGCGGGAGGCCACGCTGAGCGCGCCAGGGACCCCCACCCCGGGACTGGCGTCGCCCCGACCCCCTGGTGGCGGCGCTCGCGGGTGGGGCGGGGACAGGGAGGCAGGTTACCGGGGCCGCGAGCGGCGCTGTCACCTCCCGAGCGCCGCGGGTCTCGGCGGGCGGCGGAACCAGGGCCGGGCGAGCTGCGCGCGCGGCCACCTCCGCGGCGACAGGGCGACAGGGCGCGGCGTCTGCGCCGCCACTTTATCCCCGGGGCCGCTGGGCGACGGGGGCGGCCGCGGTGGGTGGGGACGCGGGAGGCGGCGCCGGGCCCACGTGTGTGTGCCCGGCCCCGCGGGGAGGAGCGGGGGCGCCGCCCGCCCGGACTCGCAGGCGGCCGCGCCCGGGGACAAGTCAGGGCTACCCCCACCCACACCCACCCCGCCCCTGCGCGGGAGGGCGCCGATCTGTCCCCTGCAGACCGCAGGCGACACCGGGCGCGGCACGCGCAGGGTGCACACAGGCCCCAGGTGCGCGCACACGGCACACACGCACGCCAGGCGCCCGTGCCCACGGGGACCCACTCCGCACCGGGGCAACGTGTGCACACGCGCGCGCACCCAAACGTGCAATCCAGCACACTGGCGCACACACACAAACACACACACACACGCTGAGATGACCTAGGCAGAGACACACCAATGCGCCTGGACACTCATAGAAAGTCACAGCACCGGGCCGTGGCGCACGCCTGTCATCCCAGCGGCTGGGGAGCTGAGGCAGGAGGATCGCAAGGTGGAGGCCAGCCTCAGCCACTTAGGAGGCCCTCAGCAACTCAGCGAGACCCTGTCTCTCCATAAAGTAGAAAAAGGGGCTGGGGAAGGGGATCCGACGTTGAGCACCCCTGGTTTTTGATCCCTGGTACCAATTTTTTTTTATTTGTTGAAGAGGAAGTGAGTCTTAATAAAGAATGAGTTAAGAAGGAGCAACAGGAGGAATTGGGTGAAAATTTGGTGGTTAAAAAACTTTCACTAAGGCCAGGCATGGTGGAGGATGCCTGTCATCCCAGCAGAGGGAGGCTGAGATAGGAGGATCATGAGTTCAAAGATGGCCTCACTAATTTAGCAAGGCCCTAAGCAACTCTCAGGGAGACCCTGTCTCTAAATAAAATACAGAATAGGGCTGGGGAGGGCCCCTGGGTTCAATCCCTGTTACCAAAAGCACATCTCACACACGCATACACACGTTCCTGTCACACACACACACACAGACACACGTGCTGTAAACCTGTGGGGTCCCCACATGTCCCCAGGGCACAAGGCAGAGGCAGGTTGAAGCATGTCTACAGACATCAGGTCCCCGTCTCTCAATAAAATAGGGCTGGGGACAGGGCTCAGTGGTTGGGGGTCCCTGAATTCAATCCTTGGTACCAAAGAAACAAAAATAAAGGGAGACTGAGGCAGGGGAATTACTTCAGCCCAAGACCCTCATCTCACAGAGAGAGAGAGAGAGAGAGAGAGAGAGAGAGAGAGCGAGCGAGAGAGAGAGGAGGGAGAATTTTTTTTTTTTTTTTTTTTTTAGAGACTGGCTGTCACTAGGTTGCTTACAGCCTTGCTCAATTGCTGAGGCTGGCCTCGGACTTAACATCCTCCTGCCTCAGCCTCCTGAGCTGCTGGGATGACAGGACGTGTGTGCCACCGCCCCTGGCTGAACTTTTATTTTGAGATGATCGTAGATGCACACGCAGTTCTAAGAAATAATACCCAAAGACGTCATATACCCTTTAGCCAGTTTCCCACAATGGTCACTTCTTACAACACTACAGTACAGGGCTGGGGATGTGGCTCAAGCCGTAGAGCACTTGCCTGGTGTGTGCAGAAAATAACAATAAAATAAAGATACTGTGTTCACCTAAAACTAAAAAATAAATAGTAAAAAAAAAAACTACAGTACAATCTCACGACCAGGTTATTGACATTGATTCAGTCAAGAAACAGAATACTTCCATCATTGCAAAAACCACACAGGGTACCCTTTCAGGCTCACATCTATTTCCCGGCCATCCCAACGTCCCCCATAAACCATAAGCCAGCTGGCTTGCACACACCTTCTCTTTTCCTCCAGATAACACACACAGGCAGGGTTTTCCTGCCTCACCCAAGAGAAGCCAGACACCGGTGGTGGCCTCCTGGTACCCGAGTCCCCAGGCCCGTTTCCAACGCCCAGGCGGGTCCTTGACAGCCAATATGCACCAAGTAACCTAACAAAGCATCAAAGGAGACACCCAGACCCCTTTCTTCTCAATTCTACCTGGATGTCACCTTCTGAAGCCCACATTGAACAGGAAAAGTCAAGCCCTGCCCCCGCCCCCCAAAAAAGACACACACACACATTGGGCCTAGGGTGGTGGCTCGGTGGTAGAGCGGCTCGCCTGGCCTGTGTGAGGCCCTGGGTTCGAATCTCAGGGCACCATGTATCCATAAATAAAGGTCCTTCAACAAATCAACAACTAATAAAAAAAAAGACACAAATAAAGATCCATCAACAAATCAACAACTGATTTTTTTAAAAAGACATAAATAAAGATCCATCAAGAAATCAACAACTAATTTTTAAAAAAAGACATAAATAAAGATCCATCAACAAATCAACAACTAATTTTTAAAAAAAGACATAAATAAATATCCATCAACAAATCAACAACTAATAAAAAAAAGAAAGACACACGCATCAGTGACATATGTATACAGGATGGTGTTTATTTCTTATGCATTTAGGAACCTTTTAACTCTTGGGTTTGATGTTGATCGAATTGCCCAGACCACAGGAAATCAACTGCAGCACCAAAATAGATAAATAAAGTCATGTGGAATTTTTTTTTCTTTTTTTGCAAACTGACATAGGGTGGATGCCTAGTTGTCATCGCAGAAACAGAATTCTGGCTTCTTAATTAAAATAAATAAATAAAAATAAATGATAAAGCAGGAAATTCGGCTTTGGTAACATGACTGTACCCAGTGTTCAAAGGGGGTGTTGGGAAATGGGGGTCAGAGAGGGGAGGGGGCCACACGGAGGAGGAGCAGGAGACCAAGACTCACCTGGGTGTCCCTGAGGGATTCCAGTACCTGCAGAACAGGTACTGTCCCTCCGCGTTCACCAGGTGGGGAAGGTCCTGGTAGGGGATGCTCTGCGGGGTCCGCCTGGGAGAGGTCTCCTCGGGCATTCTGGAAGGATCTTCAGGTCCTTGAAAGAAAAGGGGACACATTCCCAAGTCAGAAATCTGGGGAGTCGGAGGAGGGGTGGTGGTGGTAAAAGACTCTTAGGTAGAGGGGAGGTCAACCCTGTTCCAAGATTTTTTTTAATCTTTTTTTTTTTTTTTTTCTAAATGACATCCATCTCTTGCAAATCTCTCTCCAACTGGGAGAAAGAAAAAGAAGGAAAAAAAATCTCATTTGTTCTTAAGAAAAATGCTCACTTTATTTATTTTTTAAAGTGCCTCATTTTTAGGATTTTTTTTTCTCTCTCTCTCTCCTTTATCCATCTGTGTTTATTTCCAATCATTCCAGGAAACTTCATCTTAAAGACTATTTTAGCTGCAATCAAGCAGCAGCTCTGTGGATGTGGGGACCCAGCTGCACAGAGACCCAGCTCTCTCTCTCTCTCTCTCTCTCTCTCTCTCTCTCTCTCTCTCTCTCTCTCTCCAAAAGAGAGAGAGAGAGAGAGAGAGAGAGAGAGAGAGAGAGAGAGAGAGAAAATCTCCAAGGACCAGTTGGAGTCCCCTCTGGAGTGCATGCTCCTGGCTGATTGCTGCCATCAGAGATGCCACACAGACACCGTCACCAACCTGGTTCCATTCCGCCCTGGCTCCTGCGCTCCACCAGGGGACATCGCCTGCAGGATCAGAGCCAGGCCACCCGGGGCTGCTCCCCGATCGCGGTGGCGAGCCCGGGTCCCTCCATCCCGCGCCTGGCGCTCACCCCCCGCCACCCCAGATCCCGATCTTGGGGGCTGGCGGGGTGCAGAGCCGGGAAGCCAGCTCGCAGCTGGCCCCCAACAGGCTCCCGGGTCCCCTCCCTCCCCGGGGCGGGGACCAGGCGCCTGGGATCTCCCCCAACTACTTGTTCCCTGTCATCACTTTTTCCTACAGGATCCGCTCCAATGGGGCTGGGCGCGCGGACGAGCGCGGCCCGGGGTGGCCCAGGGGGTGGGGGGGAGTCGCCCTGCGTGTACCCTGGGGGTGGGCGCCCGCAAAGTCCCCCTCACCCCCGAGGAGGCGGGTTCCCAGGACCCAGTCGTCGCCCCAGGAGGCTTTGGACAAACTTTGCCTCCTGCCGTGTCACCCACAGCCCGGGGTCACAGCTGTCATTTGGAAATGCCACCCGGGTGGGGGGGGGGCAGGGAAGAAAACCCGGGGACTTCACCCCGAGTCGCGTTGGTGCCACCAGGGGCTGCAAAGAGACCGCGGCGGATGGGGACAAGTTGGTGACCAGGGGGGGGACTGGTGCCAGGGAGTCCGGGGGGGCGCGCGAGCGTGCAAAGGCGCACGATCGTGCACACGCGCGCGGGAGCGCGCGGGAGGCCACGCTGAGCGCGCCAGGGACCCCCACCCCGGGACTGGCATCGCCCCGACCCCCTGGTGGCGGCGCTCGCGGGTGGGGCGGGGACAGGGAGGCAGGTTACCGGGGCCGCGAGCGGCGCTGTCACCTCCCGAGCGCCGCGGGTCTCGGCGGGCGGCGGAACCAGGGCCGGGCGAGCTGCGCGCGCGGCCATCTCCGCGGCGACAGGGCGACAGGGCGCGGCGTCTGCGCCGCCACTTTATCCCCGGGGCCGCTGGGCGACGGGGGCGGCCGCGGTGGGTGGGGACGCGGGAGGCGGCGCCGGGCCCACGTGTGTGTGCCCGGCCCCGCGGGGAGGAGCGGGGGCGCCGCCCGCCCGGACTCGCAGGCGGCCGCGCCCGGGGACAAGTCAGGGCTACCCCCACCCACACCCACCCCGCCCCTGCGCGGGAGGGCGCCGATCTGTCCCCTGCAGACCGCAGGCGACACCGGGCGCGGCACGCGCAGGGTGCACACAGGCCCCAGGTGCGCGCACACGGCACACACGCACGCCAGGCGCCCGTGCCCACGGGGACCCACTCCGCACCGGGGCAACGTGTGCACACGCGCGCACCCAAACGTGCAATCCAGCACACTGGCGCACACACACAAACACACACACACACACGCTGAGATGACCTAGGCAGAGACACACCAATGCGCCTGGACACTCATAGAAAGTCACAGCACCGGGCCGTGGCGCACGCCTGTCATCCCAGCGGCTGGGGAGCTGAGGCAGGAGGATCGCAAGGTGGAGGCCAGCCTCAGCCACTTAGGAGGCCCTCAGCAACTCAGCGAGACCCTGTCTCTCCATAAAGTAGAAAAAGGGGCTGGGGAAGGGGATCCGACGTTGAGCACCCCTGGTTTTTGATCCCTGGTACCAATTTTTTTTTATTTGTTGAAGAGGAAGTGAGTCTTAATAAAGAATGAGTTAAGAAGGAGCAACAGGAGGAATTGGGTGAAAATTTGGTGGTTAAAAAACTTTCACTAAGGCCAGGCATGGTGGAGGATGCCTGTCATCCCAGCAGAGGGAGGCTGAGATAGGAGGATCATGAGTTCAAAGATGGCCTCACTAATTTAGCAAGGCCCTAAGCAACTCAGGGAGACCCTGTCTCTAAATAAAATACAGAATAGGGCTGGGGAGGGCCCCTGGGTTCAATCCCTGTTACCAAAAGCACATCTCACACACGCATACACACGTTCCTGTCACACACACACACACAGACACACGTGCTGTAAACCTGTGGGGTCCCCACATGTCCCCAGGGCACAAGGCAGAGGCAGGTTGAAGCATGTCTACAGACATCAGGTCCCCGTCTCTCAATAAAATAGGGCTGGGGACAGGGCTCAGTGGTTGGGGGTCCCTGAATTCAATCCTTGGTACCAAAGAAACAAAAATAAAGGGAGACTGAGGCAGGGGAATTACTTCAGCCCAAGACCCTCATCTCACAGAGAGAGAGAGAGAGAGAGAGAGAGAGAGAGAGAGAGAGAGAGAGGAGGGAGAATTTTTTTTTTTTTTTTTTTTTTAGAGACTGGCTGTCACTAGGTTGCTTACAGCCTTGCTCAATTGCTGAGGCTGGCCTCGGACTTAACATCCTCCTGCCTCAGCCTCCTGAGCTGCTGGGATGACAGGACGTGTGTGCCACCGCCCCTGGCTGAACTTTTATTTTGAGATGATCGTAGATGCACACGCAGTTCTAAGAAATAATACCCAAAGACGTCATATACCCTTTAGCCAGTTTCCCACAATGGTCACTTCTTACAACACTACAGTACAGGGCTGGGGATGTGGCTCAAGCCGTAGAGCACTTGCCTGGTGTGTGCAGAAAATAACAATAAAATAAAGATACTGTGTTCACCTAAAACTAAAAAATAAATAGTAAAAAAAAAACTACAGTACAATCTCACGACCAGGTTATTGACATTGATTCAGTCAAGAAACAGAATACTTCCATCATTGCAAAAACCACACAGGGTACCCTTTCAGGCTCACATCTATTTCCCGGCCATCCCAACGTCCCCCATAAACCATAAGCCAGCTGGCTTGCACACACCTTCTCTTTTCCTCCAGATAACACACACAGGCAGGGTTTTCCTGCCTCACCCAAGAGAAGCCAGACACCGGTGGTGGCCTCCTGGTACCCGAGTCCCCAGGCCCGTTTCCAACGCCCAGGCGGGTCCTTGACAGCCAATATGCACCAAGTAACCTAACAAAGCATCAAAGGAGACACCCAGACCCCTTTCTTCTCAATTCTACCTGGATGTCACCTTCTGAAGCCCACATTGAACAGGAAAAGTCAAGCCCTGCCCCCGCCCCCCAAAAAAGACACACACACACATTGGGCCTAGGGTGGTGGCTCGGTGGTAGAGCGGCTCGCCTGGCCTGTGTGAGGCCCTGGGTTCGAATCTCAGGGCACCATGTATCCATAAATAAAGGTCCTTCAACAAATCAACAACTAATAAAAAAAAAGACACAAATAAAGATCCATCAACAAATCAACAACTGATTTTTTTAAAAAGACATAAATAAAGATCCATCAAGAAATCAACAACTAATTTTTAAAAAAAGACATAAATAAAGATCCATCAACAAATCAACAACTAATTTTTAAAAAAAGACATAAATAAATATCCATCAACAAATCAACAACTAATAAAAAAAAGAAAGACACACGCATCAGTGACATATGTATACAGGATGGTGTTTATTTCTTATGCATTTAGGAACCTTTTAACTCTTGGGTTTGATGTTGATCGAATTGCCCAGACCACAGGAAATCAACTGCAGCACCAAAATAGATAAATAAAGTCATGTGGAATTTTTTTTTTCTTTTTTTGCAAACTGACATAGGGTGGATGCCTAGTTGTCATCGCAGAAACAGAATTCTGGCTTCTTAATTAAAATAAATAAATAAAAATAAATGATAAAGCAGGAAATTCGGCTTTGGTAACATGACTGTACCCAGTGTTCAAAGGGGGTGTTGGGAAATGGGGGTCAGAGAGGGGAGGGGGCCACACGGAGGAGGAGCAGGAGACCAAGACTCACCTGGGTGTCCCTGAGGGATTCCAGTACCTGCAGAACAGGTACTGTCCCTCCGCGTTCACCAGGTGGGGAAGGTCCTGGTAGGGGATGCTCTGCGGGGTCCGCCTGGGAGAGGTCTCCTCGGGCATTCTGGAAGGATCTTCAGGTCCTTGAAAGAAAAGGGGACACATTCCCAAGTCAGAAATCTGGGGAGTCGGAGGAGGGGTGGTGGTGGTAAAAGACTCTTAGGTAGAGGGGAGGTCAACCCTGTTCCAAGATTTTTTTTAATCTTTTTTTTTTTTTTTTTTTCTAAATGACATCCATCTCTTGCAAATCTCTCTCCAACTGGGAGAAAGAAAAAGAAGGAAAAAAAAATCTCATTTGTTCTTAAGAAAAATGCTCACTTTATTTATTTTTTAAAGTGCCTCATTTTTAGGATTTTTTTTTCTCTCTCTCTCTCCTTTATCCATCTGTGTTTATTTCCAATCATTCCAGGAAACTTCATCTTAAAGACTATTTTAGCTGCAATCAAGCAGCAGCTCTGTGGATGTGGGGACCCAGCTGCACAGAGACCCAGCTCTCTCTCTCTCTCTCTCTCTCTCTCTCTCCAAAAAGAGAGAGAGAGAGAGAGAGAGAGAGAGAGAGAGAGAGAGAGAGAAAATCTCCAAGGACCAGTTGGAGTCCCCTCTGGAGTGCATGCTCCTGGCTGATTGCTGCCATCAGAGATGCCACACAGACACCGTCACCAACCTGGTTCCATTCCGCCCTGGCTCCTGCGCTCCACCAGGGGACATCGCCTGCAGGATCAGAGCCAGGCCACCCGGGGCTGCTCCCCGATCGCGGTGGCGAGCCCGGGTCCCTCCATCCCGCGCCTGGCGCTCACCCCCCGCCACCCCAGATCCCGATCTTGGGGGCTGGCGGGGTGCAGAGCCGGGAAGCCAGCTCGCAGCTGGCCCCCAACAGGCTCCCGGGTCCCCTCCCTCCCCGGGGCGGGGACCAGGCGCCTGGGATCTCCCCCAACTACTTGTTCCCTGTCATCACTTTTTCCTACAGGATCCGCTCCAATGGGGCTGGGCGCGCGGACGAGCGCGGCCCGGGGTGGCCCAGGGGGTGGGGGGGAGTCGCCCTGCGTGTACCCTGGGGGTGGGCGCCCGCAAAGTCCCCCTCACCCCCGAGGAGGCGGGTTCCCAGGACCCAGTCGTCGCCCCAGGAGGCTTTGGACAAACTTTGCCTCCTGCCGTGTCACCCACAGCCCGGGGTCACAGCTGTCATTTGGAAATGCCACCCGGGTGGGGGGGGGGCAGGGAAGAAAACCCGGGGACTTCACCCCGAGTCGCGTTGGTGCCACCAGGGGCTGCAAAGAGACCGCGGCGGATGGGGACAAGTTGGTGACCAGGGGGGGGACTGGTGCCAGGGAGTCCGGGGGGGCGCGCGAGCGTGCAAAGGCGCACGATCGTGCACACGCGCGCGGGAGCGCGCGGGAGGCCACGCTGAGCGCGCCAGGGACCCCCACCCCGGGACTGGCGTCGCCCCGACCCCCTGGTGGCGGCGCTCGCGGGTGGGGCGGGGACAGGGAGGCAGGTTACCGGGGCCGCGAGCGGCGCTGTCACCTCCCGAGCGCCGCGGGTCTCGGCGGGCGGCGGAACCAGGGCCGGGCGAGCTGCGCGCGCGGCCACCTCCGCGGCGACAGGGCGACAGGGCGCGGCGTCTGCGCCGCCACTTTATCCCCGGGGCCGCTGGGCGACGGGGGCGGCCGCGGTGGGTGGGGACGCGGGAGGCGGCGCCGGGCCCACGTGTGTGTGCCCGGCCCCGCGGGGAGGAGCGGGGGCGCCGCCCGCCCGGACTCGCAGGCGGCCGCGCCCGGGGACAAGTCAGGGCTACCCCCACCCACACCCACCCCGCCCCTGCGCGGGAGGGCGCCGATCTGTCCCCTGCAGACCGCAGGCGACACCGGGCGCGGCACGCGCAGGGTGCACACAGGCCCCAGGTGCGCGCACACGGCACACACGCACGCCAGGCGCCCGTGCCCACGGGGACCCACTCCGCACCGCGGCAACGTGTGCACACGCGCGCGCACCCAAACGTGCAATCCAGCACACTGGCGCACACACACAAACACACACACACACACGCTGAGATGACCTAGGCAGAGACACACCAATGCGCCTGGACACTCATAGAAAGTCACAGCACCGGGCCGTGGCGCACGCCTGTCATCCCAGCGGCTGGGGAGCTGAGGCAGGAGGATCGCAAGGTGGAGGCCAGCCTCAGCCACTTAGGAGGCCCTCAGCAACTCAGCGAGACCCTGTCTCTCCATAAAGTAGAAAAAGGGGCTGGGGAAGGGGATCCGACGTTGAGCACCCCTGGTTTTTGATCCCTGGTACCAATTTTTTTTTATTTGTTGAAGAGGAAGTGAGTCTTAATAAAGAATGAGTTAAGAAGGAGCAACAGGAGGAATTGGGTGAAAATTTGGTGGTTAAAAAACTTTCACTAAGGCCAGGCATGGTGGAGGATGCCTGTCATCCCAGCAGAGGGAGGCTGAGATAGGAGGATCATGAGTTCAAAGATGGCCTCACTAATTTAGCAAGGCCCTAAGCAACTCAGGGAGACCCTGTCTCTAAAGAAAATACAGAATAGGGCTGGGGAGGGCCCCTGGGTTCAATCCCTGTTACCAAAAGCACATCTCACACACGCATACACACGTTCCTGTCACACACACACACACAGACACACGTGCTGTAAACCTGTGGGGTCCCCACATGTCCCCAGGGCACAAGGCAGAGGCAGGTTGAAGCATGTCTACAGACATCAGGTCCCCGTCTCTCAATAAAATAGGGCTGGGGACAGGGCTCAGTGGTTGGGGGTCCCTGAATTCAATCCTTGGTACCAAAGAAACAAAAATAAAGGGAGACTGAGGCAGGGGAATTACTTCAGCCCAAGACCCTCATCTCACAGAGAGAGAGAGAGAGAGAGAGAGAGAGAGAGAGAGAGAGAGAGGAGGGAGAATTTTTTTTTTTTTTTTTTTTTTAGAGACTGGCTGTCACTAGGTTGCTTACAGCCTTGCTCAATTGCTGAGGCTGGCCTCGGACTTAACATCCTCCTGCCTCAGCCTCCTGAGCTGCTGGGATGACAGGACGTGTGTGCCACCGCCCCTGGCTGAACTTTTATTTTGAGATGATCGTAGATGCACACGCAGTTCTAAGAAATAATACCCAAAGACGTCATATACCCTTTAGCCAGTTTCCCACAATGGTCACTTCTTACAACACTACAGTACAGGGCTGGGGATGTGGCTCAAGCCGTAGAGCACTTGCCTGGTGTGTGCAGAAAATAACAATAAAATAAAGATACTGTGTTCACCTAAAACTAAAAAATAAATAGTAAAAAAAAAAACTACAGTACAATCTCACGACCAGGTTATTGACATTGATTCAGTCAAGAAACAGAATACTTCCATCATTGCAAAAACCACACAGGGTACCCTTTCAGGCTCACATCTATTTCCCGGCCATCCCAACGTCCCCCATAAACCATAAGCCAGCTGGCTTGCACACACCTTCTCTTTTCCTCCAGATAACACACACAGGCAGGGTTTTCCTGCCTCACCCAAGAGAAGCCAGACACCGGTGGTGGCCTCCTGGTACCCGAGTCCCCAGGCCCGTTTCCAACGCCCAGGCGGGTCCTTGACAGCCAATATGCACCAAGTAACCTAACAAAGCATCAAAGGAGACACCCAGACCCCTTTCTTCTCAATTCTACCTGGATGTCACCTTCTGAAGCCCACATTGAACAGGAAAAGTCAAGCCCTGCCCCCGCCCCCCAAAAAAGACACACACACACATTGGGCCTAGGGTGGTGGCTCGGTGGTAGAGCGGCTCGCCTGGCCTGTGTGAGGCCCTGGGTTCGAATCTCAGGGCACCATGTATCCATAAATAAAGGTCCTTCAACAAATCAACAACTAATAAAAAAAAGACACAAATAAAGATCCATCAACAAATCAACAACTGATTTTTTTAAAAAGACATAAATAAAGATCCATCAAGAAATCAACAACTAATTTTTAAAAAAAGACATAAATAAAGATCCATCAACAAATCAACAACTAATTTTTAAAAAAAGACATAAATAAATATCCATCAACAAATCAACAACTAATAAAAAAAAGAAAGACACACGCATCAGTGACATATGTATACAGGATGGTGTTTATTTCTTATGCATTTAGGAACCTTTTAACTCTTGGGTTTGATGTTGATCGAATTGCCCAGACCACAGGAAATCAACTGCAGCACCAAAATAGATAAATAAAGTCATGTGGAATTTTTTTTTCTTTTTTTTGCAAACTGACATAGGGTGGATGCCTAGTTGTCATTGCAGAAACAGAATTCTGGCTTCTTAATTAAAATAAATAAATAAAAATAAATGATAAAGCAGGAAATTCGGCTTTGGTAACATGACTGTACCCAGTGTTCAAAGGGGGTGTTGGGAAATGGGGGTCAGAGAGGGGAGGGGGCCACACGGAGGAGGAGCAGGAGACCAAGACTCACCTGGGTGTCCCTGAGGGATTCCAGTACCTGCAGAACAGGTACTGTCCCTCCGCGTTCACCAGGTGGGGAAGGTCCTGGTAGGGGATGCTCTGCGGGGTCCGCCTGGGAGAGGTCTCCTCGGGCATTCTGGAAGGATCTTCAGGTCCTTGAAAGAAAAGGGGACACATTCCCAAGTCAGAAATCTGGGGAGTCGGAGGAGGGGTGGTGGTGGTAAAAGACTCTTAGGTAGAGGGGAGGTCAACCCTGTTCCAAGATTTTTTTTAATCTTTTTTTTTTTTTTTCTAAATGACATCCGTCTCTTGCAAATCTCTCTCCAACTGGGAGAAAGAAAAAGAAGGAAAAAAAAATCTCATTTGTTCTTAAGAAAAATGCTCACTTTATTTATTTTTTAAAGTGCCTCATTTTTAGGATTTTTTTTTCTCTCTCTCTCTCCTTTATCCATCTGTGTTTATTTCCAATCATTCCAGGAAACTTCATCTTAAAGACTATTTTAGCTGCAATCAAGCAGCAGCTCTGTGGATGTGGGGACCCAGCTGCACAGAGACCCAGCTCTCTCTCTCTCTCTCTCTCTCTCTCTCTCTCTCTCTTTGGAGAGAGAGAGAGAGAGAGAGAGAGAGAGAGAGAGAGAGAGAGAGAGAGAAAATCTCCAAGGACCAGTTGGAGTCCCCTCTGGAGTGCATGCTCCTGGCTGATTGCTGCCATCAGAGATGCCACACAGACACCGTCACCAACCTGGTTCCATTCCGCCCTGGCTCCTGCGCTCCACCAGGGGACATCGCCTGCAGGATCAGAGCCAGGCCACCCGGGGCTGCTCCCCGATCGCGGTGGCGAGCCCGGGTCCCTCCATCCCGCGCCTGGCGCTCACCCCCCGCCACCCCAGATCCCGATCTTGGGGGCTGGCGGGGTGCAGAGCCGGGAAGCCAGCTCGCAGCTGGCCCCCAACAGGCTCCCGGGTCCCCTCCCTCCCCGGGGCGGGGACCAGGCGCCTGGGATCTCCCCCAACTACTTGTTCCCTGTCATCACTTTTTCCTACAGGATCCGCTCCAATGGGGCTGGGCGCGCGGACGAGCGCGGCCCGGGGTGGCCCAGGGGGTGGGGGGGAGTCGCCCTGCGTGTACCCTGGGGGTGGGCGCCCGCAAAGTCCCCCTCACCCCCGAGGAGGCGGGTTCCCAGGACCCAGTCGTCGCCCCAGGAGGCTTTGGACAAACTTTGCCTCCTGCCGTGTCACCCACAGCCCGGGGTCACAGCTGTCATTTGGAAATGCCACCCGGGTGGGGGGGGGGCAGGGAAGAAAACCCGGGGACTTCACCCCGAGTCGCGTTGGTGCCACCAGGGGCTGCAAAGAGACCGCGGCGGATGGGGACAAGTTGGTGACCAGGGGGGGGACTGGTGCCAGGGAATCCGGGGTGGCGCGCGAGCGTGCAAAGGCGCACGATCGTGCACACGCGCGCGGGAGCGCGCGGGAGGCCACGCTGAGCGCGCCAGGGACCCCCACCCCGGGACTGGCGTCGCCCCGACCCCCTGGTGGCGGCGCTCGCGGGTGGGGCGGGGACAGGGAGGCAGGTTACCGGGGCCGCGAGCGGCGCTGTCACCTCCCGAGCGCCGCGGGTCTCGGCGGGCGGCGGAACCAGGGCCGGGCGAGCTGCGCGCGCGGCCACCTCCGCGGCGACAGGGCGACAGGGCGCGGCTTCTGCACCGCCACTTTATCCCCGGGGCCGCTGGGCGACGGGGGCGGCCGCGGTGGGTGGGGACGCGGGAGGCGGCGCCGGGCCCACGTGTGTGTGCCCGGCCCCGCGGGGAGGAGCGGGGGCGCCGCCCGCCGGACTCGCAGGCGGCCGCGCCCGGGGACAAGTCAGGGCTACCCCCACCCACACCCACCCCGCCCCTGCGCGGGAGGGCGCCGATCTGTCCCCTGCAGACCGCAGGCGACACCGGGCGCGGCACGCGCAGGGTGCACACAGGCCCCAGGTGCGCGCACACGGCACACACGCACGCCAGGCGCCCGTGCCCACGGGGACCCACTCCGCACCGGGGCAACGTGTGCACACGCGCGCGCACCCAAACGTGCAATCCAGCACACTGGCGCACACACACAAACACACACACACACACGCTGAGATGACCTAGGCAGAGACACACCAATGCGCCTGGACACTCATAGAAAGTCACAGCACCGGGCCGTGGCGCACGCCTGTCATCCCAGCGGCTGGGGAGCTGAGGCAGGAGGATCGCAAGGTGGAGGCCAGCCTCAGCCACTTAGGAGGCCCTCAGCAACTCAGCGAGACCCTGTCTCTCCATAAAGTAGAAAAAGGGGCTGGGGAAGGGGATCCGACGTTGAGCACCCCTGGTTTTTGATCCCTGGTACCAATTTTTTTTTATTTGTTGAAGAGGAAGTGAGTCTTAATAAAGAATGAGTTAAGAAGGAGCAACAGGAGGAATTGGGTGAAAATTTGGTGGTTAAAAAACTTTCACTAAGGCCAGGCATGGTGGAGGATGCCTGTCATCCCAGCAGAGGGAGGCTGAGATAGGAGGATCATGAGTTCAAAGATGGCCTCACTAATTTAGCAAGGCCCTAAGCAACTCAGGGAGACCCTGTCTCTAAAGAAAATACAGAATAGGGCTGGGGAGGGCCCCTGGGTTCAATCCCTGTTACCAAAAGCACATCTCACACACGCATACACACGTTCCTGTCACACACACACACACAGACACACGTGCTGTAAACCTGTGGGGTCCCCACATGTCCCCAGGGCACAAGGCAGAGGCAGGTTGAAGCATGTCTACAGACATCAGGTCCCCGTCTCTCAATAAAATAGGGCTGGGGACAGGGCTCAGTGGTTGGGGGTCCCTGAATTCAATCCTTGGTACCAAAAAAACAAAAATAAAGGGAGACTGAGGCAGGGGAATTACTTCAGCCCAAGACCCTCATCTCACAGAGAGAGAGAGAGAGAGAGAGAGAGAGAGAGAGAGAGAGAGAGGAGGGAGAATTTTTTTTTTTTTTTTTTTTTTAGAGACTGGCTGTCACTAGGTTGCTTACAGCCTTGCTCAATTGCTGAGGCTGGCCTCGGACTTAACATCCTCCTGCCTCAGCCTCCTGAGCTGCTGGGATGACAGGACGTGTGTGCCACCGCCCCTGGCTGAACTTTTATTTTGAGATGATCGTAGATGCACACGCAGTTCTAAGAAATAATACCCAAAGACGTCATATACCCTTTAGCCAGTTTCCCACAATGGTCACTTCTTACAACACTACAGTACAGGGCTGGGGATGTGGCTCAAGCCGTAGAGCACTTGCCTGGTGTGTGCAGAAAATAACAATAAAATAAAGATACTGTGTTCACCTAAAACTAAAAAATAAATAGTAAAAAAAAAACTACAGTACAATCTCACGACCAGGTTATTGACATTGATTCAGTCAAGAAACAGAATACTTCCATCATTGCAAAAACCACACAGGGTACCCTTTCAGGCTCACATCTATTTCCCGGCCATCCCAACGTCCCCCATAAACCATAAGCCAGCTGGCTTGCACACACCTTCTCTTTTCCTCCAGATAACACACACAGGCAGGGTTTTCCTGCCTCACCCAAGAGAAGCCAGACACCGGTGGTGGCCTCCTGGTACCCGAGTCCCCAGGCCCGTTTCCAACGCCCAGGCGGGTCCTTGACAGCCAATATGCACCAAGTAACCTAACAAAGCATCAAAGGAGACACCCAGACCCCTTTCTTCTCAATTCTACCTGGATGTCACCTTCTGAAGCCCACATTGAACAGGAAAAGTCAAGCCCTGCCCCCGCCCCCCAAAAAAGACACACACACACATTGGGCCTAGGGTGGTGGCTCGGTGGTAGAGCGGCTCGCCTGGCCTGTGTGAGGCCCTGGGTTCGAATCTCAGGGCACCATGTATCCATAAATAAAGGTCCTTCAACAAATCAACAACTAATAAAAAAAAAGACACAAATAAAGATCCATCAACAAATCAACAACTGATTTTTTTAAAAAGACATAAATAAAGATCCATCAAGAAATCAACAACTAATTTTTAAAAAAAGACATAAATAAAGATCCATCAACAAATCAACAACTAATTTTTAAAAAAAGACATAAATAAATATCCATCAACAAATCAACAACTAATAAAAAAAAGAAAGACACACGCATCAGTGACATATGTATACAGGATGGTGTTTATTTCTTATGCATTTAGGAACCTTTTAACTCTTGGGTTTGATGTTGATCGAATTGCCCAGACCACAGGAAATCAACTGCAGCACCAAAATAGATAAATAAAGTCATGTGGAATTTTTTTTTCTTTTTTTTGCAAACTGACATAGGGTGGATGCCTAGTTGTCATCGCAGAAACAGAATTCTGGCTTCTTAATTAAAATAAATAAATAAAAATAAATGATAAAGCAGGAAATTCGGCTTTGGTAACATGACTGTACCCAGTGTTCAAAGGGGGTGTTGGGAAATGGGGGTCAGAGAGGGGAGGGGGCCACACGGAGGAGGAGCAGGAGACCAAGACTCACCTGGGTGTCCCTGAGGGATTCCAGTACCTGCAGAACAGGTACTGTCCCTCCGCGTTCACCAGGTGGGGAAGGTCCTGGTAGGGGATGCTCTGCGGGGTCCGCCTGGGAGAGGTCTCCTCGGGCATTCTGGAAGGATCTTCAGGTCCTTGAAAGAAAAGGGGACACATTCCCAAGTCAGAAATCTGGGGAGTCGGAGGAGGGGTGGTGGTGGTAAAAGACTCTTAGGTAGAGGGGAGGTCAACCCTGTTCCAAGATTTTTTTTAATCTTTTTTTTTTTTTTTTTCTAAATGACATCCGTCTCTTGCAAATCTCTCTCCAACTGGGAGAAAGAAAAAGAAGGAAAAAAAATCTCATTTGTTCTTAAGAAAAATGCTCACTTTATTTATTTTTTAAAGTGCCTCATTTTTAGGATTTTTTTTTCTCTCTCTCTCTCCTTTATCCATCTGTGTTTATTTCCAATCATTCCAGGAAACTTCATCTTAAAGACTATTTTAGCTGCAATCAAGCAGCAGCTCTGTGGATGTGGGGACCCAGCTGCACAGAGACCCAGCTCTCTCTCTCTCTCTCTCTCTCTCTCTCTCTCTCTCTCTCTCTCCAAAAAAAGAGAGAGAGAGAGAGAGAGAGAGAGAGAGAAAATCTCCAAGGACCAGTTGGAGTCCCCTCTGGAGTGCATGCTCCTGGCTGATTGCTGCCATCAGAGATGCCACACAGACACCGTCACCAACCTGGTTCCATTCCGCCCTGGCTCCTGCGCTCCACCAGGGGACATCGCCTGCAGGATCAGAGCCAGGCCACCCGGGGCTGCTCCCCGATCGCGGTGGCGAGCCCGGGTCCCTCCATCCCGCGCCTGGCGCTCACCCCCCGCCACCCCAGATCCCGATCTTGGGGGCTGGCGGGGTGCAGAGCCGGGAAGCCAGCTCGCAGCTGGCCCCCAACAGGCTCCCGGGTCCCCTCCCTCCCCGGGGCGGGGACCAGGCGCCTGGGATCTCCCCCAACTACTTGTTCCCTGTCATCACTTTTTCCTACAGGATCCGCTCCAATGGGGCTGGGCGCGCGGACGAGCGCGGCCCGGGGTGGCCCAGGGGGTGGGGGGGAGTCGCCCTGCGTGTACCCTGGGGGTGGGCGCCCGCAAAGTCCCCCTCACCCCCGAGGAGGCGGGTTCCCAGGACCCAGTCGTCGCCCCAGGAGGCTTTGGACAAACTTTGCCTCCTGCCGTGTCACCCACAGCCCGGGGTCACAGCTGTCATTTGGAAATGCCACCCGGGTGGGGGGGGGGGCAGGGAAGAAAACCCGGGGACTTCACCCCGAGTCGCGTTGGTGCCACCAGGGGCTGCAAAGAGACCGCGGCGGATGGGGACAAGTTGGTGACCAGGGGGGGGACTGGTGCCAGGGAGTCCGGGGGGGCGCGCGAGCGTGCAAAGGCGCACGATCGTGCACACGCGCGCGGGAGCGCGCGGGAGGCCACGCTGAGCGCGCCAGGGACCCCCAACCCGGGACTGGCGTCGCCCCGACCCCCTGGTGGCGGCGCTCGCGGGTGGAGCGGGGACAGGGAGGCAGGTTACCGGGGCCGCGAGCGGCGCTGTCACCTCCCGAGCGCCGCGGGTCTCGGCGGGCGGCGGAACCAGGGCCGGGCGAGCTGTGCGCGCGGCCACCTCCGCGGCGACAGGGCGACAGGGCGCGGCGTCTGCGCCGCCACTTTATCCCCGGGGCCGCTGGGCGACGGGGGCGGCCGCGGTGGGTGGGGACGCGGGAGGCGGCGCCGGGCCCACGTGTGTGTGCCCGGCCCCGCGGGGAGGAGCGGGGGCGCCGCCCGCCCGGACTCGCAGGCGGCCGCGCCCGGGGACAAGTCAGGGCTACCCCCACCCACACCCACCCCGCCCCTGCGCGGGAGGGCGCCGATCTGTCCCCTGCAGACCGCAGGCGACACCGGGCGCGGCACGCGCAGGGTGCACACAGGCCCCAGGTGCGCGCACACGGCACACACGCACGCCAGGCGCCCGTGCCCACGGGGACCCACTCCGCACCGGGGCAACGTGTGCACACGCGCGCGCACCCAAACGTGCAATCCAGCACACTGGCGCACACACACAAACACACACACACACACACTGAGATGACCTAGGCAGAGACACACCAATGCGCCTGGACACTCATAGAAAGTCACAGCACCGGGCCGTGGCGCACGCCTGTCATCCCAGCGGCTGGGGAGCTGAGGCAGGAGGATCGCAAGGTGGAGGCCAGCCTCAGCCACTTAGGAGGCCCTCAGCAACTCAGCGAGACCCTGTCTCTCCATAAAGTAGAAAAAGGGGCTGGGGAAGGGGATCCGACGTTGAGCACCCCTGGTTTTTGATCCCTGGTACCAATTTTTTTTTATTTGTTGAAGAGGAAGTGAGTCTTAATAAAGAATGAGTTAAGAAGGAGCAACAGGAGGAATTGGGTGAAAATTTGGTGGTTAAAAAACTTTCACTAAGGCCAGGCATGGTGGAGGATGCCTGTCATCCCAGCAGAGGGAGGCTGAGATAGGAGGATCATGAGTTCAAAGATGGCCTCACTAATTTAGCAAGGCCCTAAGCAACTCAGGGAGACCCTGTCTCTAAATAAAATACAGAATAGGGCTGGGGAGGGCCCCTGGGTTCAATCCCTGTTACCAAAAGCACATCTCACACACGCATACACACGTTCCTGTCACACACACACACACAGACACACGTGCTGTAAACCTGTGGGGTCCCCACATGTCCCCAGGGCACAAGGCAGAGGCAGGTTGAAGCATGTCTACAGACATCAGGTCCCCGTCTCTCAATAAAATAGGGCTGGGGACAGGGCTCAGTGGTTGGGGGTCCCTGAATTCAATCCTTGGTACCAAAAAAACAAAAATAAAGGGAGACTGAGGCAGGGGAATTACTTCAGCCCAAGACCCTCATCTCACAGAGAGAGAGAGAGAGAGAGAGAGAGAGAGAGAGAGAGAGGAGGGAGAATTTTTTTTTTTTTTTTTTTTTTAGAGACTGGCTGTCACTAGGTTGCTTACAGCCTTGCTCAATTGCTGAGGCTGGCCTCGGACTTAACATCCTCCTGCCTCAGCCTCCTGAGCTGCTGGGATGACAGGACGTGTGTGCCACCGCCCCTGGCTGAACTTTTATTTTGAGATGATCGTAGATGCACACGCAGTTCTAAGAAATAATACCCAAAGACGTCATATACCCTTTAGCCAGTTTCCCACAATGGTCACTTCTTACAACACTACAGTACAGGGCTGGGGATGTGGCTCAAGCCGTAGAGCACTTGCCTGGTGTGTGCAGAAAATAACAATAAAATAAAGATACTGTGTTCACCTAAAACTAAAAAATAAATAGTAAAAAAAAAACTACAGTACAATCTCACGACCAGGTTATTGACATTGATTCAGTCAAGAAACAGAATACTTCCATCATTGCAAAAACCACACAGGGTACCCTTTCAGGCTCACATCTATTTCCCGGCCATCCCAACGTCCCCCATAAACCATAAGCCAGCTGGCTTGCACACACCTTCTCTTTTCCTCCAGATAACACACACAGGCAGGGTTTTCCTGCCTCACCCAAGAGAAGCCAGACACCGGTGGTGGCCTCCTGGTACCCGAGTCCCCAGGCCCGTTTCCAACGCCCAGGCGGGTCCTTGACAGCCAATATGCACCAAGTAACCTAACAAAGCATCAAAGGAGACACCCAGACCCCTTTCTTCTCAATTCTACCTGGATGTCACCCTCTGAAGCCCACATTGAACAGGAAAAGTCAAGCCCTGCCCCCGCCCCCCAAAAAAGACACACACACACATTGGGCCTAGGGTGGTGGCTCGGTGGTAGAGCGGCTCGCCTGGCCTGTGTGAGGCCCTGGGTTCGAATCTCAGGGCACCATGTATCCATAAATAAAGGTCCTTCAACAAATCAACAACTAATAAAAAAAAAGACACAAATAAAGATCCATCAACAAATCAACAACTGATTTTTTTAAAAAGACATAAATAAAGATCCATCAAGAAATCAACAACTAATTTTTAAAAAAAGACATAAATAAAGATCCATCAACAAATCAACAACTAATTTTTAAAAAAAGACATAAATAAATATCCATCAACAAATCAACAACTAATAAAAAAAGAAAGACACACGCATCAGTGACATATGTATACAGGATGGTGTTTATTTCTTATGCATTTAGGAACCTTTTAACTCTTGGGTTTGATGTTGATCGAATTGCCCAGACCACAGGAAATCAACTGCAGCACCAAAATAGATAAATAAAGTCATGTGGAATTTTTTTTCTTTTTTTGCAAACTGACATAGGGTGGATGCCTAGTTGTCATCGCAGAAACAGAATTCTGGCTTCTTAATTAAAATAAATAAATAAAAATAAATGATAAAGCAGGAAATTCGGCTTTGGTAACATGACTGTACCCAGTGTTCAAAGGGGGTGTTGGGAAATGGGGGTCAGAGAGGGGAGGGGGCCACACGGAGGAGGAGCAGGAGACCAAGACTCACCTGGGTGTCCCTGAGGGATTCCAGTACCTGCAGAACAGGTACTGTCCCTCCGCGTTCACCAGGTGGGGAAGGTCCTGGTAGGGGATGCTCTGCGGGGTCCGCCTGGGAGAGGTCTCCTCGGGCATTCTGGAAGGATCTTCAGGTCCTTGAAAGAAAAGGGGACACATTCCCAAGTCAGAAATCTGGGGAGTCGGAGGAGGGGTGGTGGTGGTAAAAGACTCTTAGGTAGAGGGGAGGTCAACCCTGTTCCAAGATTTTTTTTAATCTTTTTTTTTTTCTAAATGACATCCATCTCTTGCAAATCTCTCTCCAACTGGGAGAAAGAAAAAAGAAGGAAAAAAAATCTCATTTGTTCTTAAGAAAAATGCTCACTTTATTTATTTTTTTTAAAGTGCCTCATTTTTAGGATTTTTTTTCTCTCTCTCTCCTTTATCCATCTGTGTTTATTTCCAATCATTCCAGGAAACTTCATCTTAAAGACTATTTTAGCTGCAATCAAGCAGCAGCTCTGTGGATGTGGGGACCCAGCTGCACAGAGACCCAGCTCTCTCTCTCTCTCTCTCTCTCTCTCTCTCTCTCTCTCTCTCTCCAAAAAAAGAGAGAGATAGAGAGAGAGAGAGAGAGAGAGAGAGAGAGAGAGAGAGAGAGAGAAAATCTCCAAGGACCAGTTGGAGTCCCCTCTGGAGTGCATGCTCCTGGCTGATTGCTGCCATCAGAGATGCCACACAGACACCGTCACCAACCTGGTTCCATTCCGCCCTGGCTCCTGCGCTCCACCAGGGGACATCACCTGCAGGATCAGAGCCAGGCCACCCGGGGCTGCTCCCCGATCGCGGTGGCGAGCCCGGGTCCCTCCATCCCGCGCCTGGCGCTCACCCCCCGCCACCCCAGATCCCGATCTTGGGGGCTGGCGGGGTGCAGAGCCGGGAAGCCAGCTCGCAGCTGGCCCCCAACAGGATCCCTGGTCCCCTCCCTCCCCAGGGCGGGGACCAGGCGCCTGGGATCTCCCCCAACTACTTGTTCCCTGTCATCACTTTTTCCTACAGGATCCGCTCCAATGGGGCTGGGCGCGCAGACGAGCGCGGCCCGGGGTGGCCCAGGGGGTGGGGGGGAGTCGCCCTGCGTGTACCCTGGGGGTGGGCGCCCGCAAAGTCCCCCTCACCCCCGAGGAGGCGGGTTCCCAGGACCCAGTCGTCGCCCCCGGAGGCTTTGGACAAACTTTGCCTCCTGCCTTGTCACCCACAGCCCGGGGTCACAGCTGTCATTTGGAAATGCCACCCGGGTGGGGGGGGGCAGGGAAGAAAACCCGGGGACTTCACCCCGAGTCGCGTTGGTGCCACCAGGGGCTGCAAAGAGACCTCGGCGGATGGGGACAAGTTGGTGACCAGGGGGGGACTGGTGCCAGGGAGTCCGGGGGGGCGCGCGAGCGTGCAAAGGCGCACGATCGTGCACACGCGCGCGGGAGCGCGCGGGAGGCCACGCTGAGCGCGCCAGGGACCCCCACCCCGGGACTGGCGTCGCCCCGACCCCCTGGTGGCGGCGCTCGCGGGTGGGGCGGGGACAGGGAGGCAGGTTACCGGGGCCGCGAGCGGCGCTGTCACCTCCCGAGTGCCAAGGGTCTCCGCGGGCGGCGGAACCAGGGCGGGGCGAGCTGCGCGAGCGGCCACCTCCGCGGCGACAGGGCGACAGGGCGCGGCGTCTGCGCCGCCACTTTATCCCCGGGGCCGCTGGGCGACGGGGGCGGCCGCGGTGGGTGGGGACGCGGGAGGCGGCGCCGGGCCCACGTGTGTGTGCCCGGCCCCGCGGGGAGGAGCGGGGGCGCCGCCCGCCTGGACTCGCAGGCGGCCGCGCCCTGGGACAAGTCAGGGCTACCCCCACCCACACCCACCCCGCCCCTGCGCGGGAGGGCGCCGATCTGTCCCCTGCAGACCGCAGGCGACACCGGGCGCGGCACGCGCAGGGTGCACACAGGCCCCAGGTGCGCGCACACGGCACACACGCACGCCAGGCGCCCGTGCCCACGGGGACCCACTCCGCACCGGGGCAACGTGTGCACACGCGCGCGCACCCAAACGTGCAATCCAGCACACTGGCGCACACACACAAACACACACACACACGCTGAGATGACCTAGGCAGAGACACACCAATGCGCCTGGACACTCATAGAAAGTCACAGCACCGGGCCGTGGCGCACGCCTGTCATCCCAGCGGCTGGGGAGCTGAGGCAGGAGGATCGCAAGGTGGAGGCCAGCCTCAGCCACTTAGGAGGCCCTCAGCAACTCAGCGAGACCCTGTCTCTCCATAAAGTAGAAAAAGGGGCTGGGGAAGGGGATCCGACGTTGAGCACCCCTGGTTTTTGATCCCTGGTACCAATTTTTTTTTATTTGTTGAAGAGGAAGTGAGTCTTAATAAAGAATGAGTTAAGAAGGAGCAACAGGAGGAATTGGGTGAAAATTTGGTGGTTAAAAAACTTTCACTAAGGCCAGGCATGGTGGAGGATGCCTGTCATCCCAGCAGAGGGAGGCTGAGATAGGAGGATCATGAGTTCAAAGATGGCCTCACTAATTTAGCAAGGCCCTAAGCAACTCAGGGAGACCCTCTCTCTAAATAAAATACAGAATAGGGCTGGGGAGGGCCCCTGGGTTCAATCCCTGTTACCAAAAGCACATCTCACAGACGCATACACACGTTCCTGTCACACACACACACAGAGACACACGTGCTGTAAACCTGTGGGGTCCCCACATGTCCCCAGGGCACAAGGCAGAGGCAGGTTGAAGCATGTCTACAGACATCAGGTCCCCGTCTCTCAATAAAATAGGGCTGGGGACAGGGCTCAGTGGTTGGGGGTCCCTGAATTCAATCCTTGGTACCAAAAAAACAAAAATAAAGGGAGACTGAGGCAGGGGAATTACTTCAGCCCAAGACCCTCATCTCAGAGAGAGAGAGAGAGAGAGAGAGAGAGAGAGGAGGGAGAATTTTTTTTTTTTTTTTTAGAGACTGGCTGTCACTAGGTTGCTTACAGCCTTGCTCAATTGCTGAGGCTGGCCTCGGACTTAACATCCTCCTGCCTCAGCCTCCTGAGCTGCTGGGATGACAGGACGTGTGTGCCACCGCCCCTGGCTGAACTTTTATTTTGAGATGATCGTAGATGCACACGCAGTTCTAAGAAATAATACCCAAAGACGTCATATACCCTTTAGCCAGTTTCCCACAATGGTCACTTCTTACAACGCTACAGTACAGGGCTGGGGATGTGGCTCAAGCCGTAGAGCACTTGCCTGGTGTGTGCAGAAAATAACAATAAAATAAAGATACTGTGTTCACCTAAAACTAAAAAATAAATAGTAAAAAAAAAAAAAAACTACAGTACAATCTCACGACCAGGTTATTGACATTGATTCAGTCAAAAACAGAATACTTCCATCACTGCAAAATCCACACAGGGTACCCTTTCAGGCTCACATCTATTTCCCGGCCATCCCAACGTCCCCCATAAACCATAAGCCAGCTGGCTTGCACACACCTTCTCTTTTCCTCCAGATAACACACACAGGCAGGGTTTTCCTGCCTCACCCAAGAGAAGCCAGACACCGGTGGTGGCCTCCTGGTACCCGAGTCCCCAGGCCCGTTTCCAACGCCCAGGCGGGTCCTTGACAGCCAATATGCACCAAGTAACCTAACAAAGCATCAAAGGAGACACCCAGACCCCTTTCTTCTCAATTCTACCTGGATGTCACCTTCTGAAGCCCACATTGAACAGGAAAAGTCAAGCCCTGCCCCCGCCCCCCAAAAAAGACACACACACACATTGGGCCTAGGGTGGTGGCTCGGTGGTAGAGCGGCTCGCCTGGCCTGTGTGAGGCCCTGGGTTCGAATCTCAGGGCACCATGTATCCATAAATAAAGGTCCTTCAACAAATCAACAACTAATAAAAAAAAGACACAATTAAAGATCCATCAACAAATCAACAACTGATTTTTTTAAAAAGACATAAATAAAGATCCATCAAGAAATCAACAACTAATTTTTAAAAAAAGACATAAATAAAGATCCATCAACAAATCAACAACTAATTTTTAAAAAAAGACATAAATAAATATCCATCAACAAATCAACAACTAATAAAAAAAAAAGAAAGACACACGCATCAGTGACATATGTATACAGGATGGTGTTTATTTCTTATGCATTTAGGAACCTTTTAACTCTTGGGTTTGATGTTGATCGAATTGCCCAGACCACAGGAAATCAACTGCAGCACCAAAATAGATAAATAAAGTCATGTGGAATTTTTTTTTCTTTTTTTGCAAACTGACATACGGTGGATGCCTAGTTGTCATCGCAGAAACAGAATTCTGGCTTCTTAATTAAAATAAATAAATAAAAATAAATGATAAAGCAGGAAATTCGGCTTTGGTAACATGACTGTACCCAGTGTTCAAAGGGGGTGTTGGGAAATGGGGGTCAGAGAGGGGAGGGGGCCACACGGAGGAGGAGCAGGAGACCAAGACTCACCTGGGTGTCCCTGAGGGATTCCAGTACCTGCAGAACAGGTACTGTCCCTCCGCGTTCACCAGGTGGGGAAGGTCCTGGTAGGGGATGCTCTGCGGGGTCCGCCTGGGAGAGGTCTCCTCGGGCATTCTGGAAGGATCTTCAGGTCCTTGAAAGAAAAGGGGACACATTCCCAAGTCAGAAATCTGGGGAGTCGGAGGAGGGGTGGTGGTGGTAAAAGACTCTTAGGTAGAGGGGAGGTCAACCCTGTTCCAAGATTTTTTTTAATCTTTTTTTTTTTTTTCTAAATGACATCCATCTCTTGCAAATCTCTCTCCAACTGGGAGAAAGAAAAAGAAGGAAAAAAAATCTCATTTGTTCTTAAGAAAAATGCTCACTTTATTTATTTTTTTTAAATTGCCTCATTTTTAGGATTTTTTTTTTCTCTCTCTCTCCTTTATCCATCTGTGTTTATTTCCAATCATTCCAGGAAACTTCATCTTAAAGACTATTTTAGCTGCAATCAAGCAGCAGCTCTGTGGATGTGGGGACCCAGCTGCACAGAGACCCAGCTCTCTCTCTCTCTCTCTCTCTCTCTCTCTCTCTCTCTCTCACTCTCTCTCTCTCAGAGAGAGAGAGAGAGTGAGAGAGAGAGAGAGAAAATCTCCAAGGACCAGTTGGAGTCCCCTCTGGAGTGCATGCTCCTGGCTGATTGCTGCCATCAGAGATGCCACACAGACACCGTCACCAACCTGGTTCCATTCCGCCCTGGCTCCTGCGCTCCACCAGGGGACTTCGCCTGCAGGATCAGAGCCAGGCCACCCGGGGCTGCTCCCCGATCGCGGTGGCGAGCCCGGGTCCCTCCATCCCGCGCCTGGCGCTCACCCCCCGCCACCCCAGATCCCGATCTTGGGGGCTGGCGGGGTGCAGAGCCGGGAAGCCAGCTCGCAGCTGGCCCCCAACAGGCTCCCTGGTCCCCTCCCTCCCCGGGGCGGGGACCAGGCGCCTGGGATCTCCCCCAACTACTTGTTCCCTGTCATCACTTTTTCCTACAGGATCCGCTCCAATGGGGCTGGGCGCGCGGACGAGCGCGGCCCGGGGTGGCCCAGGGGGTGGGGGGGAGTCGCCCTGCGTGTACCCTGGAGGTGGGCGCCCGCAAAGTCCCCCTCACCCCCGAGGAGGCGGGTTCCCAGGACCCAGTCGTTGCCCCCGGAGGCTTTGGACAAACTTTGCCTCCTGCCTTGTCACCCACAGCCCGGGGTCACAGCTGTCATTTGGAAATGCCACCCGGGTGGGGGGGGCAGGGAAGAAAACCCGGGGACTTCACCCCGAGTAGCGTTGGTGCCACCAGGGGCTGCAAAGAGACCGCGGCGGATGGGGACAAGTTGGTGACCAGGGGGGGACTGGTGCCAGGGAGTCCGGGGGGGCGCGCGAGCGTGCAAAGGCGCACGATCGTGCACACGCGCGCGGGAGCGCGCGGGAGGCCACGCTGAGCGCGCCAGGGACCCCCACCCCGGGACTGGCGTCGCCCCGACCCCCTGGTGGCAGCGCTCGCGGGTGGGGCGGGGACAGGGAGGCAGGTTACCGGGGCCACGAGCAGCGCTGTCACCTCCCTAGCACCAAGGGTCTCCGCGGGCGGTGGAACCAGGGCGGGGCGAGCTGCGCGCGCGGCCACCTCCGCGGCGACAGGGCGACAGGGCGGGGCGTCTGCGCCGCCACTTTATCCCCGGGGCCGCTGGGCGACGGGGGCGGCCGCGGTGGGTGGGGACGCGGGAGGCGGCGCCGGGCCCACGTGTGTGTGCCCGGCCCCGCGCAGAGGAGCGGGGGCGCCGCCCGCCTGGACTCGCAGGCGGCCGCGCCCTGGGACAAGTCAGGGCTACCCCCACCCACACCCACCCCGCCCCTGCGCGGGAGGGCGCCGATCTGTCCCCTGCAGACCGCAGGCGACACCGGGCGCGGCACGCGCAGGGTGCACACAGGCCCCAGGTGCGCGCACACGGCACACACGCACGCCAGGCGCCCGTGCCCACGGGGACCCACTCCGCACCGGGGCAACGTGTGCACACGCGCGCGCACCCAAACGTGCAATCCAGCACACTGGCGCACACACACAAACACACACACACACGCTGAGATGACCTAGGCAGAGACACACCAATGCGCCTGGACACTCATAGAAAGTCACAGCACCGGGCCGTGGCGCACGCCTGTCATCCCAGCGGCTGGGGAGCTGAGGCAGGAGGATCGCAAGGTGGAGGCCAGCCTCAGCCACTTACGAGGCCCTCAGCAACTCAGCGAGACCCTGTCTCTCGATAAAGTAGAAAAAGGGGCTGGGGAAGGGGATCCGACGTTGAGCACCCCTGGTTTTTGATCCCTGGTACCAATTTTTTTTTATTTGTTGAAGAGGAAGTGAGTCTTAATAAAGAATGAGTTAAGAAGGAGCAACAGGAGGAATTGGGTGAAAATTTGGTGGTTAAAAAACTTTCACTAAGGCCAGGCATGGTGGAGGATGCCTGTCATCCCAGCAGAGGGAGGCTGAGATAGGAGGATCATGAGTTCAAAGATGGCCTCACTAATTTAGCAAGGCCCTAAGCAACTCAGGGAGACCCTGTCTCTAAATAAAATACAGAATAGGGCTGGGGAGGGCCCCTGGGTTCAATCCCTGTTACCAAAAGCACATCTCACACACGCATACACACGTTCCTGTCACACACACACACAGAGACACACGTGCTGTAAACCTGTGGGGTCCCCACATGTCCCCAGGGCACAAGGCAGAGGCAGGTTGAAGCATGTCTACAGACATCAGGTCCCCGTCTCTCAATAAAATAGGGCTGGGGACAGGGCTCAGTGGTTGGGGGTCCCTGAATTCAATCCTTGGTACCAAAAAACAAAAATAAAGGGAGACTGAGGCAGGGGAATTACTTCAGCCCAAGACCCTCATCTCACAGAGAGAAAGAGAGAGAGAGAGAGAGAGAGAGAGAGAGAGAGAGGAGGGAGAATTTTTTTTTTTTTTTTTTTTTTTTTTAGAGACTGGCTGTCACTAGGTTGCTTACAGCCTTGCTCAATTGCTGAGGCTGGCCTCGGACTTAACATCCTCCTGCCTCAGCCTCCTGAGCTGCTGGGATGACAGGACGTGTGTGCCACCGCCCCTGGCTGAACTTTTATTTTGAGATGATCGTAGATGCACACGCAGTTCTAAGAAATAATACCCAAAGACGTCATATACCCTTTAGCCAGTTTCCCACAATGGTCACTTCTTACAACACTACAGTACAGGGCTGGGGATGTGGCTCAAGCCGTAGAGCACTTGCCTGGTGTGTGCAGAAAATAACAATAAAATAAAGATACTGTGTTCACCTAAAACTAAAAAATAAATAGTAAAAAAAAAAAAAAACTACAGTACAATCTCACGACCAGGTTATTGACATTGATTCAGTCAAAAACAGAATACTTCCATCACTGCAAAATCCACACAGGGTACCCTTTCAGGCTCACATCTATTTCCCGGCCATCCCAACGTCCCCCATAAACCATAAGCCAGCTGGCTTGCACACACCTTCTCTTTTCCTCCAGATAACACACACAGGCAGGGTTTTCCTGCCTCACCCAAGAGAAGCCAGACACCGGTGGTGGCCTCCTGGTACCCGAGTCCCCAGGCCCGTTTCCAACGCCCAGGCGGGTCCTTGACAGCCAATATGCACCAAGTAACCTAACAAAGCATCAAAGGAGACACCCAGACCCCTTTCTTCTCAATTCTACCTGGATGTCACCTTCTGAAGCCCACATTGAACAGGAAAAGTCAAGCCCTGCCCCCGCCCCCCAAAAAAGACACACACACACATTGGGCCTAGGGTGGTGGCTCGGTGGTAGAGCGGCTCGCCTGGCCTGTGTGAGGCCCTGGGTTCGAATCTCAGGGCACCATGTATCCATAAATAAAGGTCCTTCAACAAATCAACAACTAATAAAAAAAAGACACAATTAAAGATCCATCAACAAATCAACAACTGATTTTTTTAAAAAGACATAAATAAAGATCCATCAAGAAATCAACAACTAATTTTTAAAAAAAGACATAAATAAAGATCCATCAACAAATCAACAACTAATTTTTAAAAAAAGACATAAATAAATATCCATCAACAAATCAACAACTAATAAAAAAAAAAGAAAGACACACGCATCAGTGACATATGTATACAGGATGGTGTTTATTTCTTATGCATTTAGGAACCTTTTAACTCTTGGGTTTGATGTTGATCGAATTGCCCAGACCACAGGAAATCAACTGCAGCACCAAAATAGATAAATAAAGTCATGTGGAATTTTTTTTTCTTTTTTTGCAAACTGACATACGGTGGATGCCTAGTTGTCATCGCAGAAACAGAATTCTGGCTTCTTAATTAAAATAAATAAATAAAAATAAATGATAAAGCAGGAAATTCGGCTTTGGTAACATGACTGTACCCAGTGTTCAAAGGGGGTGATGGGAAATGGGGGTCAGAGAGGGGAGGGGGCCACACGGAGGAGGAGCAGGAGACCAAGACTCACCTGGGTGTCCCTGAGGGATTCCAGTACCTGCAGAACAGGTACTGTCCCTCCGCGTTCACCAGGTGGGGAAGGTCCTGGTAGGGGATGCTCTGCGGGGTCCGCCTGGGAGAGGTCTCCTCGGGCATTCTGGAAGGATCTTCAGGTCCTTGAAAGAAAAGGGGACACATTCCCAAGTCAGAAATCTGGGGAGTCGGAGGAGGGGTGGTGGTGGTAAAAGACTCTTAGGTAGAGGGGAGGTCAACCCTGTTCCAAGATTTTTTTTAATCTTTTTTTTTTTTTTTCTAAATGACATCCATCTCTTGCAAATCTCTCTCCAACTGGGAGAAAGAAAAAGAAGGAAAAAAAATCTCATTTGTTCTTAAGAAAAATGCTCACTTTATTTATTTTTTTTAAATTGCCTCATTTTTAGGATTTTTTTTTCTCTCTCTCTCCTTTATCCATCTGTGTTTATTTCCAATCATTCCAGGAAACTTCATCTTAAAGACTATTTTAGCTGCAATCAAGCAGCAGCTCTGTGGATGTGGGGACCCAGCTGCACAGAGACCCAGCTCTCTCTCTCTCTCTCTCTCTCTCTCTCTCTCTCTCTCTCTCTCTCTCACTCTCTCTCTCTCTCTCCAAAGAGAGAGAGAGAGAGAGAGAGAGAGAGAGAGAGAGAAAATCTCCAAGGACCAGTTGGAGTCCCCTCTGGAGTGCATGCTCCTGGCTGATTGCTGCCATCAGAGATGCCACACAGACACCGTCACCAACCTGGTTCCATTCCGCCCTGGCTCCTGCGCTCCACCAGGGGACTTCGCCTGCAGGATCAGAGCCAGGCCACCCGGGGCTGCTCCCCGATCGCGGTGGCGAGCCCGGGTCCCTCCATCCCGCGCCTGGCGCTCACCCCCCGCCACCCCAGATCCCGATCTTGGGGGCTGGCGGGGTGCAGAGCCGGGAAGCCAGCTCGCAGCTGGCCCCCAACAGGCTCCCTGGTCCCCTCCCTCCCCGGGGCGGGGACCAGGCGCCTGGGATCTCCCCCAACTACTTGTTCCCTGTCATCACTTTTTCCTACAGGATCCGCTCCAATGGGGCTGGGCGCGCGGACGAGCGCGGCCCGGGGTGGCCCAGGGGGTGGGGGGGAGTCGCCCTGCGTGTACCCTGGAGGTGGGCGCCCGTAAAGTCCCCCTCACCCCCGAGGAGGCGGGTTCCCAGGACCCAGTCGTCGCCCCCGGAGGCTTTGGACAAACTTTGCCTCCTGCCTTGTCACCCACAGCCCGGGGTCACAGCTGTCATTTGGAAATGCCACCCGGGTGGGGGGGGCAGGGAAGAAAACCCGGGGACTTCACCCCGAGTAGCGTTGGTGCCACCAGGGGCTGCAAAGAGACCGCGGCGGATGGGGACAAGTTGGTGACCAGGGGGGGACTGGTGCCAGGGAGTCCGGGGGGGCGCGCGAGCGTGCAAAGGCGCACGATCGTGCACACGCGCGCGGGAGCGCGCGGGAGGCCACGCTGAGCGCGCCAGGGACCCCCACCCCGGGACTGGCGTCGCCCCGACCCCCTGGTGGCAGCGCTCGCGGGTGGGGCGGGGACAGGGAGGCAGGTTACCGGGGCCACGAGCAGCGCTGTCACCTCCCGAGCACCAAGGGTCTCCGCAGGCGGTGGAACCAGGGCGGGGCGAGCTGCGCGCGCGGCCACCTCCGCTGCGACAGGGCGACAGGGCGGGGCGTCTGCGCCGCCACTTTATCCCCGGGGCCGCTGGGCGACGGGGGCGGCCGCGGTGGGTGGGGACGCGGGAGGCGGCGCCGGGCCCACGTGTGTGTGCCCGGCCCCGCGCAGAGGAGCGGGGGCGCCGCCCGCCTGGACTCGCAGGCGGCCGCGCCCTGGGACAAGTCAGGGCTACCCCCACCCACACCCACCCCGCCCCTGCGCGGGAGGGCGCCGATCTGTCCCCTGCAGACCGCAGGCGACACCGGGCGCGGCACGCGCAGGGTGCACACAGGCCCCAGGTGCGCGCACACGGCACACACGCACGCCAGGCGCCCGTGCCCACGGGGACCCACTCCGCACCGGGGCAACGTGTGCACACGCGCGCGCACCCAAACGTGCAATCCAGCACACTGGCGCACACACACAAACACACACACACACGCTGAGATGACCTAGGCAGAGACACACCAATGCGCCTGGACACTCATAGAAAGTCACAGCACCGGGCCGTGGCGCACGCCTGTCATCCCAGCGGCTGGGGAGCTGAGGCAGGAGGATCGCAAGGTGGAGGCCAGCCTCAGCCACTTACGAGGCCCTCAGCAACTCAGCGAGACCCTGTCTCTCGATAAAGTAGAAAAAGGGGCTGGGGAAGGGGATCCGACGTTGAGCACCCCTGGTTTTTGATCCCTGGTACCAATTTTTTTTTATTTGTTGAAGAGGAAGTGAGTCTTAATAAAGAATGAGTTAAGAAGGAGCAACAGGAGGAATTGGGTGAAAATTTGGTGGTTAAAAAACTTTCACTAAGGCCAGGCATGGTGGAGGATGCCTGTCATCCCAGCAGAGGGAGGCTGAGATAGGAGGATCATGAGTTCAAAGATGGCCTCACTAATTTAGCAAGGCCCTAAGCAACTCAGGGAGACCCTGTCTCTAAATAAAATACAGAATAGGGCTGGGGAGGGCCCCTGGGTTCAATCCCTGTTACCAAAAGCACATCTCACACAC
This sequence comes from Spermophilus citellus, assembly GCF_964194105.1. Taxonomy (NCBI): domain Eukaryota; kingdom Metazoa; phylum Chordata; class Mammalia; order Rodentia; family Sciuridae; genus Spermophilus; species Spermophilus citellus. The sequence goes on along the minus strand of NC_138198.1, from coordinate 47,637,596 downwards.
GCATACACACGTTCCTGTCACACACACACACAGAGACACACGTGCTGTAAACCTGTGGGGTCCCCACATGTCCCCAGGGCACAAGGCAGAGGCAGGTTGAAGCATGTCTACAGACATCAGGTCCCCGTCTCTCAATAAAATAGGGCTGGGGACAGGGCTCAGTGGTTGGGGGTCCCTGAATTCAATCCTTGGTACCAAAAAACAAAAATAAAGGGAGACTGAGGCAGGGGAATTACTTCAGCCCAAGACCCTCATCTCACAGAGAGAAAGAGAGAGAGAGAGAGAGAGAGAGAGAGAGAGAGAGAGAGAGAGAGGAGGGAGAATTTTTTTTTTTTTTTTTTTTTTTTTTAGAGACTGGCTGTCACTAGGTTGCTTACAGCCTTGCTCAATTGCTGAGGCTGGCCTCGGACTTAACATCCTCCTGCCTCAGCCTCCTGAGCTGCTGGGATGACAGGACGTGTGTGCCACCGCCCCTGGCTGAACTTTTATTTTGAGATGATCGTAGATGCACACGCAGTTCTAAGAAATAATACCCAAAGACGTCATATACCCTTTAGCCAGTTTCCCACAATGGTCACTTCTTACAACACTACAGTACAGGGCTGGGGATGTGGCTCAAGCCGTAGAGCACTTGCCTGGTGTGTGCAGAAAATAACAATAAAATAAAGATACTGTGTTCACCTAAAACTAAAAAATAAATAGTAAAAAAAAAAAAAAACTACAGTACAATCTCACGACCAGGTTATTGACATTGATTCAGTCAAAAACAGAATACTTCCATCACTGCAAAATCCACACAGGGTACCCTTTCAGGCTCACATCTATTTCCCGGCCATCCCAACGTCCCCCATAAACCATAAGCCAGCTGGCTTGCACACACCTTCTCTTTTCCTCCAGATAACACACACAGGCAGGGTTTTCCTGCCTCACCCAAGAGAAGCCAGACACCGGTGGTGGCCTCCTGGTACCCGAGTCCCCAGGCCCGTTTCCAACGCCCAGGCGGGTCCTTGACAGCCAATATGCACCAAGTAACCTAACAAAGCATCAAAGGAGACACCCAGACCCCTTTCTTCTCAATTCTACCTGGATGTCACCTTCTGAAGCCCACATTGAACAGGAAAAGTCAAGCCCTGCCCCCGCCCCCCAAAAAAGACACACACACACATTGGGCCTAGGGTGGTGGCTCGGTGGTAGAGCGGCTCGCCTGGCCTGTGTGAGGCCCTGGGTTCGAATCTCAGGGCACCATGTATCCATAAATAAAGGTCCTTCAACAAATCAACAACTAATAAAAAAAAGACACAATTAAAGATCCATCAACAAATCAACAACTGATTTTTTTAAAAAGACATAAATAAAGATCCATCAAGAAATCAACAACTAATTTTTAAAAAAAGACATAAATAAAGATCCATCAACAAATCAACAGCTAATTTTTAAAAAAAGACATAAATAAATATCCATCAACAAATCAACAACTAATAAAAAAAAAAGAAAGACACACGCATCAGTGACATATGTATACAGGATGGTGTTTATTTCTTATGCATTTAGGAACCTTTTAACTCTTGGGTTTGATGTTGATCGAATTGCCCAGACCACAGGAAATCAACTGCAGCACCAAAATAGATAAATAAAGTCATGTGGAATTTTTTTTTCTTTTTTTGCAAACTGACATACGGTGGATGCCTAGTTGTCATCGCAGAAACAGAATTCTGGCTTCTTAATTAAAATAAATAAATAAAAATAAATGATAAAGCAGGAAATTCGGCTTTGGTAACATGACTGTACCCAGTGTTCAAAGGGGGTGATGGGAAATGGGGGTCAGAGAGGGGAGGGGGCCACACGGAGGAGGAGCAGGAGACCAAGACTCACCTGGGTGTCCCTGAGGGATTCCAGTACCTGCAGAACAGGTACTGTCCCTCCGCGTTCACCAGGTGGGGAAGGTCCTGGTAGGGGATGCTCTGCGGGGTCCGCCTGGGAGAGGTCTCCTCGGGCATTCTGGAAGGATCTTCAGGTCCTTGAAAGAAAAGGGGACACATTCCCAAGTCAGAAATCTGGGGAGTCGGAGGAGGGGTGGTGGTGGTAAAAGACTCTTAGGTAGAGGGGAGGTCAACCCTGTTCCAAGATTTTTTTTAATCTTTTTTTTTTTTTTTCTAAATGACATCCATCTCTTGCAAATCTCTCTCCAACTGGGAGAAAGAAAAAGAAGGAAAAAAAATCTCATTTGTTCTTAAGAAAAATGCTCACTTTATTTATTTTTTTTAAATTGCCTCATTTTTAGGATTTTTTTTTCTCTCTCTCTCCTTTATCCATCTGTGTTTATTTCCAATCATTCCAGGAAACTTCATCTTAAAGACTATTTTAGCTGCAATCAAGCAGCAGCTCTGTGGATGTGGGGACCCAGCTGCACAGAGACCCAGCTCTCTCTCTCTCTCTCTCTCTCTCTCTCTCTCTCTCTATCTCTCTCTCTCTATCTCTCTCTCTCTCTCCAAAAAGAGAAAGAGAGAGAGAGAGAGAGAGAGAGAGAGAGAGAGAGAGAGAAAATCTCCAAGGACCAGTTGGAGTCCCCTCTGGAGTGCATGCTCCTGGCTGATTGCTGCCATCAGAGATGCCACACAGACACCGTCACCAACCTGGTTCCATTCCGCCCTGGCTCCTGCGCTCCACCAGGGGACATCACCTGCAGGATCAGAGCCAGGCCACCCGGGGCTGCTCCCCGATCGCGGTGGCGAGCCCGGGTCCCTCCATCCCGCGCCTGGCGCTCACCCCCCGCCACCCCAGATCCCGATCTTGGGGGCTGGCGGGGTGCAGAGCCGGGAAGCCAGCTCGCAGCTGGCCCCCAACAGGCTCCCGGGTCCGCTCCCTCCCCGGGGCGGGGACCAGGCGCCTGGGATCTCCCCCAACTACTTGTTCCCTGTCATCACTTTTTCCTACAGGATCCGCTCCAATGGGGCTGGGCGCGCGGACGAGCGCGGCCCAGGGTGGCCCGGGGGGTGGGGGGGAGTCGCCCTGCGTGTACCCTGGGGGTGGGCGCCCGCAAAGTCCCCCTCACCCCCGAGGAGGCGGGTTCCCAGGACCCAGTGGTCGCCCCTGGAGGCTTCCGACAAACTTTGCCTCCTGCCGTGTCACCCACAGCCCGGGGTCACAGCTGTCATTTGGAAATGCCACCCGGGTGGGGGGGGGCAGGGAAGAAAACACGGGGACTTCACCCCGAGTCGCGTTGGTGCCACCAGGGGCTGCAAAGAGACCGCGGCGGATGGGGACAAGTTGGTGACCAGGGGGGGACTGGTGCCAGGGAGTCCGGGGGGGGCGCGCGAGCGTGCAAAGGCGCACGATCGTGCACACGCGCGCGGGAGCGCGCGGGAGGCCACGCTGAGCGCGCCAGGGACCCCCACCCCGGGACTGGCGTCGCCCAGACCCCCTGGTGGCGGCGCTCGCGGGTGGGGCGGGGACAGGGAGGCAGGTTACCGGGGCCGCGAGCGGCGCTGTCACCTCCTGAGCGCCAAGGGTCTCCGCGGGCGGCGGAACCAGGGCGGGGCGAGCTGCGCCCGCGGCCACCTCCGCGGCGACAGGGCGACAGGGCGCGGCGTCTGCGCCGCCACTTTATCCCCAGGGCCGCTGGGCGACGGGGGCGGCCGCGGTGGGTGGGGACGCGGGAGGCGGCGCCGGGCCCACGTGTGTGTGCCCGGCCCCGCGGGGAGGAGCGGGGGCGCCGCCCGCCGGGACTCGCAGGCGGCCGCGCCCGGGGACAAGTCAGGGCTACCCCCACCCACACCCACCCCGCCCCTGCGCGGGAGGGCGCCGATCTGTCCCCTGCAGACCGCAGGCGACACCGGGCGCGGCACGCGCAGGGTGCACACAGGCCCCAGGTGCGCGCACACGGCACACACGCACGCCAGGCGCCCGTGCCCACGGGGACCCACTCCGCACCGGGGCAACGTGTGCACACGCGCGCGCACCCAAACGTGCAATCCAGCACACTGGCGCACACACACAAACACACACACACACGCTGAGATGACCTAGGCAGAGACACACCAATGCGCCTGGACACTCACAGAAAGTCACAGCACCGGGCCATGGCGCACGCCTGTCATCCCAGCGGCTGGGGAGGCTGAGGCAGGAGGATCGCAAGGTGGAGGCCAGCCTCAGCCACTTACGAGGCCCTCAGCAACTCAGCAAGACCCTGTCTCTCGATAAAGTAGAAAAAGGGGCTGGGGAAGGGGATCCGACGTTGAGCACCCCTGGTTTTTGATCCCTGGTACCAATTTTTTTTTTATTTGTTGAAGAGGAAGTGAGTCTTAATAAAGAATGAGTTAAGAAGGAGCAACAGGAGGAATTGGGTGAAAATTTGGTGGTTAAAAAACTTTCACTAAGGCCAGGCATGGTGGAGGATGCCTGTCATCCCAGCAGAGGGAGGCTGAGATAGGAGGATCATGAGTTCAAAGATGGCCTCACTAATTTAGCAAGGCCCTAAGCAACTCAGGGAGACCCTGTCTCTAAATAAAATACAGAATAGGGCTGGGGAGGGCCCCTGGGTTCAATCCCTGTTACCAAAAGCACATCTCACACACGCATACACACGTTCCTGTCACACACACACACAGAGACACACGTGCTGTAAACCTGTGGGGTCCCCACATGTCCCCAGGGCACAAGGCAGAGGCAGTTTGAAGCATGTCTACAGACATCAGGTCCCCGTCTCTCAATAAAATAGGGCTGGGGACAGGGCTCAGTGGTTGGGGGTCCCTGAATTCAATCCTTGGTACCAAAAAAACAAAAATAAAGGGAGACTGAGGCAGGGGAATTACTTCAGCCCAAGACCCTCATCTCAGAGAGAGAGAGAGAGAGAGAGAGAGAGAGAGAGAGAGAGAGAGGAGGGAGAATTTTTTTTTTTTTTTTTTAGAGACTGGCTGTCACTAGGTTGCTTACAGCCTTGCTCAATTGCTGAGGCTGGCCTCGGACTTAACATCCTCCTGCCTCAGCCTCCTGAGCTGCTGGGATGACAGGACGTGTGTGCCACCGCCCCTGGCTGAACTTTTATTTTGAGATGATCGTAGATGCACACGCAGTTCTAAGAAATAATACCCAAAGACGTCATATACCCTTTAGCCAGTTTCCCACAATGGTCACTTCTTACAACACTACAGTACAGGGCTGGGGATGTGGCTCAAGCCGTAGAGCACTTGCCTGGTGTGTGCAGAAAATAACAATAAAATAAAGATACTGTGTTCACCTAAAACTAAAAAATAAATAGTAAAAAAAAAAAAACTACAGTACAATCTCACGACCAGGTTATTGACATTGATTCAGTCAAGAAACAGAATACTTCCATCACTGCAAAATCCACACAGGGTACCCTTTCAGGCTCACATCTATTTCCCGGCCATCCCAACGTCCCCCATAAACCATAAGCCAGCTGGCTTGCACACACCTTCTCTTTTCCTCCAGATAACACACACAGGCAGGGTTTTCCTGCCTCACCCAAGAGAAGCCAGACACCGGTGGTGGCCTCCTGGTACCCGAGTCCCCAGGCCCGTTTCCAACGCCCAGGCGGGTCCTTGACAGCCAATATGCACCAAGTAACCTAACAAAGCATCAAAGGAGACACCCAGACCCCTTTCTTCTCAATTCTACCTGGATGTCACCTTCTGAAGCCCACATTGAACAGGAAAAGTCAAGCCCTGCCCCCGCCCCCCAAAAAAGACACACACACACATTGGGCCTAGGGTGGTGGCTCGGTGGTAGAGCGGCTCGCCTGGCCTGTGTGAGGCCCTGGGTTCGAATCTCAGGGCACCATGTATCCATAAATAAAGGTCCTTCAACAAATCAACAACTAATAAAAAAAAGACACAATTAAAGATCCATCAACAAATCAACAACTGATTTTTTTAAAAAGACATAAATAAAGATCCATCAAGAAATCAACAACTAATTTTTAAAAAAAGACATAAATAAAGATCCATCAACAAATCAACAACTAATTTTTAAAAAAAGACATAAATAAATATCCATCAACAAATCAACAACTAATAAAAAAAAAGAAAGACACACGCATCAGTGACATATGTATACAGGATGGTGTTTATTTCTTATGCATTTAGGAACCTTTTAACTCTTGGGTTTGATGTTGATCGAATTGCCCAGACCACAGGAAATCAACTGCAGCACCAAAATAGATAAATAAAGTCATGTGGAATTTTTTTTTCTTTTTTTGCAAAGTGACATACGGTGGATGCCTAGTTGTCATCGCAGAAACAGAATTCTGGCTTCTTAATTAAAATAAATAAATAAAAATAAATGATAAAGCAGGAAATTCGGCTTTGGTAACATGACTGTACCCAGTGTTCAAAGGGGGTGTTGGGAAATGGGGGTCAGAGAGGGGAGGGGGCCACACGGAGGAGGAGCAGGAGACCAAGACTCACCTGGGTGTCCCTGAGGGATTCCAGTACCTGCAGAACAGGTACTGTCCCTCCGCGTTCACCAGGTGGGGAAGGTCCTGGTAGGGGATGCTCTGCGGGGTCCGCCTGGGAGAGGTCTCCTCGGGCATTCTGGAAGGATCTTCAGGTCCTTGAAAGAAAAGGGGACACATTCCCAAGTCAGAAATCTGGGGAGTCGGAGGAGGGGTGGTGGTGGTAAAAGACTCTTAGGTAGAGGGGAGGTCAACCCTGTTCCAAGATTTTTTTTAATCTTTTTTTTTTTTTTTCTAAATGACATCCATCTCTTGCAAATCTCTCTCCAACTGGGAGAAAGAAAAAGAAGGAAAAAAAAATCTCATTTGTTCTTAAGAAAAATGCTCACTTTATTTATTTTTTTTAAAGTGCCTCATTTTTAGGATTTTTTTTCTCTCTCTCTCTCCTTTATCCATCTGTGTTTATTTCCAATCATTCCAGGAAACTTCATCTTAAAGACTATTTTAGCTGCAATCAAGCAGCAGCTCTGTGGATGTGGGGACCCAGCTGCACAGAGACCCAGCTCTCTCTCTCTCTCTCTCTCTCTCTCTCTCTCTCTCTCTCTCTCTCTCTCTCTCCAAAAAAAGAGAGAGAGAGAGAGAGAGAGAGAGAGAAAATCTCCAAGGACCAGTTGGAGTCCCCTCTGGAGTGCATGCTCCTGGCTGATTGCTGCCATCAGAGATGCCACACAGACACCGTCACCAACCTGGTTCCATTCCGCCCTGGCTCCTGCGCTCCACCAGGGGACATCGCCTGCAGGATCAGAGCCAGGCCACCCGGGGCTGCTCCCCGATCGCGGTGGCGAGCCCGGGTCCCTCCATCCCGCGCCTGGCGCTCACCCCCCGCCACCCCAGATCCCGATCTTGGGGGCTGGCGGGGTGCAGAGCCGGGAAGCCAGCTCGCAGCTGGCCCCCAACAGGCTCCCGGGTCCCCTCCCTCCCCGGGGCGGGGACCAGGCGCCTGGGATCTCCCCCAACTACTTGTTCCCTGTCATCACTTTTTCCTACAGGATCCGCTCCAATGGGGCTGGGCGCGCGGACGAGCGCGGCCCGGGGTGGCCCAGGGGGTGGGGGGGAGTCGCCCTGCGTGTACCCTGGGGGTGGGCGCCCGCAAAGTCCCCCTCACCCCCGAGGAGGCGGGTTCCCAGGACCCAGTCGTCGCCCCAGGAGGCTTTGGACAAACTTTGCCTCCTGCCGTGTCACCCACAGCCCGGGGTCACAGCTGTCATTTGGAAATGCCACCCGGGTGGGGGGGGGCAGGGAAGAAAACCCGGGGACTTCACCCCGAGTCGCGTTGGTGCCACCAGGGGCTGCAAAGAGACCGCGGCGGATGGGGACAAGTTGGTGACCAGGGGGGGGACTGGTGCCAGGGAGTCCGGGGGGGCGCGCGAGCGTGCAAAGGCGCACGATCGTGCACACGCGCGCGGGAGCGCGCGGGAGGCCACGCTGAGCGCGCCAGGGACCCCCACCCCGGGACTGGCGTCGCCCCGACCCCCTGGTGGCGGCGCTCGCGGGTGGGGCGGGGACAGGGAGGCAGGTTACCGGGGCCGCGAGCGGCGCTGTCACCTCCCGAGCGCCGCGGGTCTCGGCGGGCGGCGGAACCAGGGCCGGGCGAGCTGCGCGCGCGGCCACCTCCGCGGCGACAGGGCGACAGGGCGCGGCGTCTGCGCCGCCACTTTATCCCCGGGGCCGCTGGGCGACGGGGGCGGCCGCGGTGGGTGGGGACGCGGGAGGCGGCGCCGGGCCCACGTGTGTGTGCCCGGCCCCGCGGGGAGGAGCGGGGGCGCCGCCCGCCCGGACTCGCAGGCGGCCGCGCCCGGGGACAAGTCAGGGCTACCCCCACCCACACCCACCCCGCCCCTGCGCGGGAGGGCGCCGATCTGTCCCCTGCAGACCGCAGGCGACACCGGGCGCGGCACGCGCAGGGTGCACACAGGCCCCAGGTGCGCGCACACGGCACACACGCACGCCAGGCGCCCGTGCCCACGGGGACCCACTCCGCACCGGGGCAACGTGTGCACACGCGCGCGCACCCAAACGTGCAATCCAGCACACTGGCGCACACACACAAACACACACACACACACGCTGAGATGACCTAGGCAGAGACACACCAATGCGCCTGGACACTCATAGAAAGTCACAGCACCGGGCCGTGGCGCACGCCTGTCATCCCAGCGGCTGGGGAGCTGAGGCAGGAGGATCGCAAGGTGGAGGCCAGCCTCAGCCACTTAGGAGGCCCTCAGCAACTCAGCGAGACCCTGTCTCTCCATAAAGTAGAAAAAGGGGCTGGGGAAGGGGATCCGACGTTGAGCACCCCTGGTTTTTGATCCCTGGTACCAATTTTTTTTTATTTGTTGAAGAGGAAGTGAGTCTTAATAAAGAATGAGTTAAGAAGGAGCAACAGGAGGAATTGGGTGAAAATTTGGTGGTTAAAAAACTTTCACTAAGGCCAGGCATGGTGGAGGATGCCTGTCATCCCAGCAGAGGGAGGCTGAGATAGGAGGATCATGAGTTCAAAGATGGCCTCACTAATTTAGCAAGGCCCTAAGCAACTCAGGGAGACCCTGTCTCTAAAGAAAATACAGAATAGGGCTGGGGAGGGCCCCTGGGTTCAATCCCTGTTACCAAAAGCACATCTCACACACGCATACACACGTTCCTGTCACACACACACACAGAGACACACGTGCTGTAAACCTGTGGGGTCCCCACATGTCCCCAGGGCACAAGGCAGAGGCAGGTTGAAGCATGTCTACAGACATCAGGTCCCCGTCTCTCAATAAAATAGGGCTGGGGACAGGGCTCAGTGGTTGGGGGTCCCTGAATTCAATCCTTGGTACCAAAGAAACAAAAATAAAGGGAGACTGAGGCAGGGGAATTACTTCAGCCCAAGACCCTCATCTCACAGAGAGAGAGAGAGAGAGAGAGAGAGAGAGAGAGAGAGAGAGCGCGAGAGAGAGAGAGGAGGGAGAATTTTTTTTTTTTTTTTTTTTAGAGACTGGCTGTCACTAGGTTGCTTAAAGCCTTGCTCAATTGCTGAGGCTGGCCTCGGACTTAACATCCTCCTGCCTCAGCCTCCTGAGCTGCTGGGATGACAGGACGTGTGTGCCACCGCCCCTGGCTGAACTTTTATTTTGAGATGATCGTAGATGCACACGCAGTTCTAAGAAATAATACCCAAAGACGTCATATACCCTTTAGCCAGTTTCCCACAATGGTCACTTCTTACAACACTACAGTACAGGGCTGGGGATGTGGCTCAAGCCGTAGAGCACTTGCCTGGTGTGTGCAGAAAATAACAATAAAATAAAGATACTGTGTTCACCTAAAACTAAAAAATAAATAGTAAAAAAAAAAAAAACTACAGTACAATCTCACGACCAGGTTATTGACATTGATTCAGTCAAGAAACAGAATACTTCCATCACTGCAAAAACCACACAGGGTACCCTTTCAGGCTCACATCTATTTCCCGGCCATCCCAACGTCCCCCATAAACCATAAGCCAGCTGGCTTGCACACACCTTCTCTTTTCCTCCAGATAACACACACAGGCAGGGTTTTCCTGCCTCACCCAAGAGAAGCCAGACACCGGTGGTGGCCTCCTGGTACCCGAGTCCCCAGGCCCGTTTCCAACGCCCAGGCGGGTCCTTGACAGCCAATATGCACCAAGTAACCTAACAAAGCATCAAAGGAGACACCCAGACCCCTTTCTTCTCAATTCTACCTGGATGTCACCTTCTGAAGCCCACATTGAACAGGAAAAGTCAAGCCCTGCCCCCGCCCCCCAAAAAAGACACACACACACATTGGGCCTAGGGTGGTGGCTCGGTGGTAGAGCGGCTCGCCTGGCCTGTGTGAGGCCCTGGGTTCGAATCTCAGGGCACCATGTATCCATAAATAAAGGTCCTTCAACAAATCAACAACTAATAAAAAAAAAGACACAAATAAAGATCCATCAACAAATCAACAACTGATTTTTTTAAAAAGACATAAATAAAGATCCATCAAGAAATCAACAACTAATTTTTAAAAAAAGACATAAATAAAGATCCATCAACAAATCAACAACTAATTTTTAAAAAAAGACATAAATAAATATCCATCAACAAATCAACAACTAATAAAAAAAAGAAAGACACACGCATCAGTGACATATGTATACAGGATGGTGTTTATTTCTTATGCATTTAGGAACCTTTTAACTCTTGGGTTTGATGTTGATCGAATTGCCCAGACCACAGGAAATCAACTGCAGCACCAAAATAGATAAATAAAGTCATGTGGAATTTTTTTTTCTTTTTTTGCAAACTGACATAGGGTGGATGCCTAGTTGTCATCGCAGAAACAGAATTCTGGCTTCTTAATTAAAATAAATAAATAAAAATAAATGATAAAGCAGGAAATTCGGCTTTGGTAACATGACTGTACCCAGTGTTCAAAGGGGGTGTTGGGAAATGGGGGTCAGAGAGGGGAGGGGGCCACACGGAGGAGGAGCAGGAGACCAAGACTCACCTGGGTGTCCCTGAGGGATTCCAGTACCTGCAGAACAGGTACTGTCCCTCCGCGTTCACCAGGTGGGGAAGGTCCTGGTAGGGGATGCTCTGCGGGGTCCGCCTGGGAGAGGTCTCCTCGGGCATTCTGGAAGGATCTTCAGGTCCTTGAAAGAAAAGGGGACACATTCCCAAGTCAGAAATCTGGGGAGTCGGAGGAGGGGTGGTGGTGGTAAAAGACTCTTAGGTAGAGGGGAGGTCAACCCTGTTCCAAGATTTTTTTTAATCTTTTTTTTTTTTTCTAAATGACATCCATCTCTTGCAAATCTCTCTCCAACTGGGAGAAAGAAAAAGAAGGAAAAAAAAATCTCATTTGTTCTTAAGAAAAATGCTCACTTTATTTATTTTTTAAAGTGCCTCATTTTTAGGATTTTTTTTTCTCTCTCTCTCCTTTATCCATCTGTGTTTATTTCCAATCATTCCAGGAAACTTCATCTTAAAGACTATTTTAGCTGCAATCAAGCAGCAGCTCTGTGGATGTGGGGACCCAGCTGCACAGAGACCCAGCTCTCTCTCTCTCTCTCTCTCTCTCTCTCTCTCCAAAAAGAGAGAGAGAGAGAGAGAGAGAGAGAGAATCTCCAAGGACCAGTTGGAGTCCCCTCTGGAGTGCATGCTCCTGGCTGATTGCTGCCATCAGAGATGCCACACAGACACCTTCACCAACCTGGTTCCATTCCGCCCTGGCTCCTGCGCTCCACCAGGGGACATCGCCTGCAGGATCAGAGCCAGGCCACCCGGGGCTGCTCCCAGATCGCGGTGGCGAGCCCGGGTCCCTCCATCCCGCGCCTGGCGCTCACCCCCCGCCACCCCAGATCCCGATCTTGGGGGCTGGCGGGGTGCAGAGCCGGGAAGCCAGCTCGCAGCTGGCCCCCAACAGGCTCCCGGGTCCCCTCCCTCCCCGGGGCGGGGACCAGGCGCCTGGGATCTCCCCCAACTACTTGTTCCCTGTCAACACTTTTTCCTACAGGATCCGCTCCAATGGGGCTGGGCGCGCGGACGAGCGCGGCCCGGGGTGGCCCAGGGGGTGGGGGGGAGTCGCCCTGCGTGTACCCTGGGGGTGGGCGCCCGCAAAGTCCCCCTCACCCCCGAGGAGGCGGGTTCCCAGGACCCAGTCGTCGCCCCCGGAGGCTTCAGACAAACTTTGCCTCCTGCCGTGTCACCCACAGCCCGGGGTCACAGCTGTCATTTGGAAATGCCACCCGGGTGGGGGGGGGGCAGGGAAGAAAACCCGGGGACTTCACCCCGAGTCGCGTTGGTGCCACCAGGGGCTGCAAAGAGACCGCGGCGGATGGGGACAAGTTGGTGACCAGGGGGGGGACTGGTGCCAGGGAATCCGGGGTGGCGCGCGAGCGTGCAAAGGCGCACGATCGTGCACACGCGCGCGGGAGCGCGCGGGAGGCCACGCTGAGCGCGCCAGGGACCCCCACCCCGGGACTGGCGTCGCCCCGACCCCCTGGTGGCGGCGCTCGCGGGTGGGGCGGGGACAGGGAGGCAGGTTACCGGGGCCGCGAGCGGCGCTGTCACCTCCCGAGCGCCGCGGGTCTCGGCGGGCGGCGGAACCAGGGCCGGGCGAGCTGCGCGCGCGGCCACCTCCGCGGCGACAGGGCGACAGGGCGCGGCGTCTGCACCGCCACTTTATCCCCGGGGCCGCTGGGCGACGGGGGCGGCCGCGGTGGGTGGGGACGCGGGAGGCGGCGCCGGGCCCACGTGTGTGTGCCCGGCCCCGCGGGGAGGAGCGGGGGCGCCGCCCGCCCGGACTCGCAGGCGGCCGCGCCCGGGGACAAGTCAGGGCTACCCCCACCCACACCCACCCCGCCCCTGCGCGGGAGGGCGCCGATCTGTCCCCTGCAGACCGCAGGCGACACCGGGCGCGGCACGCGCAGGGTGCACACAGGCCCCAGGTGCGCGCACACGGCACACACGCACGCCAGGCGCCCGTGCCCACGGGGACCCACTCCGCACCGGGGCAACGTGTGCACACGCGCGCGCACCCAAACGTGCAATCCAGCACACTGGCGCACACACACAAACACACACACACACACGCTGAGATGACCTAGGCAGAGACACACCAATGCGCCTGGACACTCATAGAAAGTCACAGCACCGGGCCGTGGCGCACGCCTGTCATCCCAGCGGCTGGGGAGCTGAGGCAGGAGGATCGCAAGGTGGAGGCCAGCCTCAGCCACTTAGGAGGCCCTCAGCAACTCAGCGAGACCCTGTCTCTCCATAAAGTAGAAAAAGGGGCTGGGGAAGGGGATCCGACGTTGAGCACCCCTGGTTTTTGATCCCTGGTACCAATTTTTTTTTATTTGTTGAAGAGGAAGTGAGTCTTAATAAAGAATGAGTTAAGAAGGAGCAACAGGAGGAATTGGGTGAAAATTTGGTGGTTAAAAAACTTTCACTAAGGCCAGGCATGGTGGAGGATGCCTGTCATCCCAGCAGAGGGAGGCTGAGATAGGAGGATCATGAGTTCAAAGATGGCCTCACTAATTTAGCAAGGCCCTAAGCAACTCAGGGAGACCCTGTCTCTAAAGAAAATACAGAATAGGGCTGGGGAGGGCCCCTGGGTTCAATCCCTGTTACCAAAAGCACATCTCACACACGCATACACACGTTCCTGTCACACACACACACAGAGACACACGTGCTGTAAACCTGTGGGGTCCCCACATGTCCCCAGGGCACAAGGCAGAGGCAGGTTGAAGCATGTCTACAGACATCAGGTCCCCGTCTCTCAATAAAATAGGGCTGGGGACAGGGCTCAGTGGTTGGGGGTCCCTGAATTCAATCCTTGGTACCAAAGAAACAAAAATAAAGGGAGACTGAGGCAGGGGAATTACTTCAGCCCAAGACCCTCATCTCACAGAGAGAGAGAGAGAGAGAAGAGAGAGAGAGAGAGAGAGGAGGGAGAATTTTTTTTTTTTTTTTTTTTAGAGACTGGCTGTCACTAGGTTGCTTACAGCCTTGCTCAATTGCTGAGGCTGGCCTCGGACTTAACATCCTCCTGCCTCAGCCTCCTGAGCTGCTGGGATGACAGGACGTGTGTGCCACCGCCCCTGGCTGAACTTTTATTTTGAGATGATCGTAGATGCACACGCAGTTCTAAGAAATAATACCCAAAGACGTCATATACCCTTTAGCCAGTTTCCCACAATGGTCACTTCTTACAACACTACAGTACAGGGCTGGGGATGTGGCTCAAGCCGTAGAGCACTTGCCTGGTGTGTGCAGAAAATAACAATAAAATAAAGATACTGTGTTCACCTAAAACTAAAAAATAAATAGTAAAAAAAAAAACTACAGTACAATCTCACGACCAGGTTATTGACATTGATTCAGTCAAGAAACAGAATACTTCCATCACTGCAAAAACCACACAGGGTACCCTTTCAGGCTCACATCTATTTCCCGGCCATCCCAACGTCCCCCATAAACCATAAGCCAGCTGGCTTGCACACACCTTCTCTTTTCCTCCAGATAACACACACAGGCAGGGTTTTCCTGCCTCACCCAAGAGAAGCCAGACACCGGTGGTGGCCTCCTGGTACCCGAGTCCCCAGGCCCGTTTCCAACGCCCAGGCGGGTCCTTGACAGCCAATATGCACCAAGTAACCTAACAAAGCATCAAAGGAGACACCCAGACCCCTTTCTTCTCAATTCTACCTGGATGTCACCTTCTGAAGCCCACATTGAACAGGAAAAGTCAAGCCCTGCCCCCGCCCCCCAAAAAAGACACACACACACATTGGGCCTAGGGTGGTGGCTCGGTGGTAGAGCGGCTCGCCTGGCCTGTGTGAGGCCCTGGGTTCGAATCTCAGGGCACCATGTATCCATAAATAAAGGTCCTTCAACAAATCAACAACTAATAAAAAAAAAGACACAAATAAAGATCCATCAACAAATCAACAACTGATTTTTTTAAAAAGACATAAATAAAGATCCATCAAGAAATCAACAACTAATTTTTAAAAAAAGACATAAATAAAGATCCATCAACAAATCAACAACTAATTTTTAAAAAAAGACATAAATAAATATCCATCAACAAATCAACAACTAATAAAAAAAAGAAAGACACACGCATCAGTGACATATGTATACAGGATGGTGTTTATTTCTTATGCATTTAGGAACCTTTTAACTCTTGGGTTTGATGTTGATCGAATTGCCCAGACCACAGGAAATCAACTGCAGCACCAAAATAGATAAATAAAGTCATGTGGAATTTTTTTTTTCTTTTTTTGCAAACTGACATAGGGTGGATGCCTAGTTGTCATCGCAGAAACAGAATTCTGGCTTCTTAATTAAAATAAATAAATAAAAATAAATGATAAAGCAGGAAATTCGGCTTTGGTAACATGACTGTACCCAGTGTTCAAAGGGGGTGTTGGGAAATGGGGGTCAGAGAGGGGAGGGGGCCACACGGAGGAGGAGCAGGAGACCAAGACTCACCTGGGTGTCCCTGAGGGATTCCAGTACCTGCAGAACAGGTACTGTCCCTCCGCGTTCACCAGGTGGGGAAGGTCCTGGTAGGGGATGCTCTGCGGGGTCCGCCTGGGAGAGGTCTCCTCGGGCATTCTGGAAGGATCTTCAGGTCCTTGAAAGAAAAGGGGACACATTCCCAAGTCAGAAATCTGGGGAGTCGGAGGAGGGGTGGTGGTGGTAAAAGACTCTTAGGTAGAGGGGAGGTCAACCCTGTTCCAAGATTTTTTTTAATCTTTTTTTTTTTTTTTTTTTCTAAATGACATCCGTCTCTTGCAAATCTCTCTCCAACTGGGAGAAAGAAAAAGAAGGAAAAAAAAATCTCATTTGTTCTTAAGAAAAATGCTCACTTTATTTATTTTTTAAAGTGCCTCATTTTTAGGATTTTTTTTCTCTCTCTCTCTCTCCTTTATCCATCTGTGTTTATTTCCAATCATTCCAGGAAACTTCATCTTAAAGACTATTTTAGCTGCAATCAAGCAGCAGCTCTGTGGATGTGGGGACCCAGCTGCACAGAGACCCAGCTCTCTCTCTCTCTCTCTCTCTCTCTCTCTCTCTCTCTCTCTCTCCAAAAAAAGAGAGAGAGAGAGAGAGAGAGAGAGAAAATCTCCAAGGACCAGTTGGAGTCCCCTCTGGAGTGCATGCTCCTGGCTGATTGCTGCCATCAGAGATGCCACACAGACACCGTCACCAACCTGGTTCCATTCCGCCCTGGCTCCTGCGCTCCACCAGGGGACATCGCCTGCAGGATCAGAGCCAGGCCACCCGGGGCTGCTCCCCGATCGCGGTGGCGAGCCCGGGTCCCTCCATCCCGCGCCTGGCGCTCACCCCCCGCCACCCCAGATCCCGATCTTGGGGGCTGGCGGGGTGCAGAGCCGGGAAGCCAGCTCGCAGCTGGCCCCCAACAGGCTCCCGGGTCCCCTCCCTCCCCGGGGCGGGGACCAGGCGCCTGGGATCTCCCCCAACTACTTGTTCCCTGTCATCACTTTTTCCTACAGGATCCGCTCCAATGGGGCTGGGCGCGCGGACGAGCGCGGCCCGGGGTGGCCCAGGGGGTGGGGGGGAGTCGCCCTGCGTGTACCCTGGGGGTGGGCGCCCGCAAAGTCCCCCTCACCCCCGAGGAGGCGGGTTCCCAGGACCCAGTCGTCGCCCCAGGAGGCTTTGGACAAACTTTGCCTCCTGCCGTGTCACCCACAGCCCGGGGTCACAGCTGTCATTTGGAAATGCCACCCGGGTGGGGGGGGGCAGGGAAGAAAACCCGGGGACTTCACCCCGAGTCGCGTTGGTGCCACCAGGGGCTGCAAAGAGACCGCGGCGGATGGGGACAAGTTGGTGACCAGGGGGGGGACTGGTGCCAGGGAGTCCGGGGGGGCGCGCGAGCGTGCAAAGGCGCACGATCGTGCACACGCGCGCGGGAGCGCGCGGGAGGCCACGCTGAGCGCGCCAGGGACCCCCACCCCGGGACTGGCGTCGCCCCGACCCCCTGGTGGCGGCGCTCGCGGGTGGGGCGGGGACAGGGAGGCAGGTTACCGGGGCCGCGAGCGGCGCTGTCACCTCCCGAGCGCCGCGGGTCTCGGCGGGCGGCGGAACCAGGGCCGGGCGAGCTGCGCGCGCGGCCACCTCCGCGGCGACAGGGCGACAGGGCGCGGCGTCTGCGCCGCCACTTTATCCCCGGGGCCGCTGGGCGACGGGGGCGGCCGCGGTGGGTGGGGACGCGGGAGGCGGCGCCGGGCCCACGTGTGTGTGCCCGGCCCCGCGGGGAGGAGCGGGGGCGCCGCCCGCCCGGACTCGCAGGCGGCCGCGCCCGGGGACAAGTCAGGGCTACCCCCACCCACACCCACCCCGCCCCTGCGCGGGAGGGCGCCGATCTGTCCCCTGCAGACCGCAGGCGACACCGGGCGCGGCACGCGCAGGGTGCACACAGGCCCCAGGTGCGCGCACACGGCACACACGCACGCCAGGCGCCCGTGCCCACGGGGACCCACTCCGCACCGGGGCAACGTGTGCACACGCGCGCGCACCCAAACGTGCAATCCAGCACACTGGCGCACACACACAAACACACACACACACACGCTGAGATGACCTAGGCAGAGACACACCAATGCGCCTGGACACTCATAGAAAGTCACAGCACCGGGCCGTGGCGCACGCCTGTCATCCCAGCGGCTGGGGAGCTGAGGCAGGAGGATCGCAAGGTGGAGGCCAGCCTCAGCCACTTAGGAGGCCCTCAGCAACTCAGCGAGACCCTGTCTCTCCATAAAGTAGAAAAAGGGGCTGGGGAAGGGGATCCGACGTTGAGCACCCCTGGTTTTTGATCCCTGGTACCAATTTTTTTTTATTTGTTGAAGAGGAAGTGAGTCTTAATAAAGAATGAGTTAAGAAGGAGCAACAGGAGGAATTGGGTGAAAATTTGGTGGTTAAAAAACTTTCACTAAGGCCAGGCATGGTGGAGGATGCCTGTCATCCCAGCAGAGGGAGGCTGAGATAGGAGGATCATGAGTTCAAAGATGGCCTCACTAATTTAGCAAGGCCCTAAGCAACTCAGGGAGACCCTGTCTCTAAAGAAAATACAGAATAGGGCTGGGGAGGGCCCCTGGGTTCAATCCCTGTTACCAAAAGCACATCTCACACACGCATACACACGTTCCTGTCACACACACACACAGAGACACACGTGCTGTAAACCTGTGGGGTCCCCACATGTCCCCAGGGCACAAGGCAGAGGCAGGTTGAAGCATGTCTACAGACATCAGGTCCCCGTCTCTCAATAAAATAGGGCTGGGGACAGGGCTCAGTGGTTGGGGGTCCCTGAATTCAATCCTTGGTACCAAAGAAACAAAAATAAAGGGAGACTGAGGCAGGGGAATTACTTCAGCCCAAGACCCTCATCTCACAGAGAGAGAGAGAGAGAGAGAGAGAGAGAGAGAGAGAGAGAGCGCGAGAGAGAGAGAGGAGGGAGAATTTTTTTTTTTTTTTTTTTTAGAGACTGGCTGTCACTAGGTTGCTTAAAGCCTTGCTCAATTGCTGAGGCTGGCCTCGGACTTAACATCCTCCTGCCTCAGCCTCCTGAGCTGCTGGGATGACAGGACGTGTGTGCCACCGCCCCTGGCTGAACTTTTATTTTGAGATGATCGTAGATGCACACGCAGTTCTAAGAAATAATACCCAAAGACGTCATATACCCTTTAGCCAGTTTCCCACAATGGTCACTTCTTACAACACTACAGTACAGGGCTGGGGATGTGGCTCAAGCCGTAGAGCACTTGCCTGGTGTGTGAAGAAAATAACAATAAAATAAAGATACTGTGTTCACCTAAAACTAAAAAATAAATAGTAAAAAAAAAAAAAACTACAGTACAATCTCACGACCAGGTTATTGACATTGATTCAGTCAAGAAACAGAATACTTCCATCACTGCAAAAACCACACAGGGTACCCTTTCAGGCTCACATCTATTTCCCGGCCATCCCAACGTCCCCCATAAACCATAAGCCAGCTGGCTTGCACACACCTTCTCTTTTCCTCCAGATAACACACACAGGCAGGGTTTTCCTGCCTCACCCAAGAGAAGCCAGACACCGGTGGTGGCCTCCTGGTACCCGAGTCCCCAGGCCCGTTTCCAACGCCCAGGCGGGTCCTTGACAGCCAATATGCACCAAGTAACCTAACAAAGCATCAAAGGAGACACCCAGACCCCTTTCTTCTCAATTCTACCTGGATGTCACCTTCTGAAGCCCACATTGAACAGGAAAAGTCAAGCCCTGCCCCCGCCCCCCAAAAAAGACACACACACACATTGGGCCTAGGGTGGTGGCTCGGTGGTAGAGCGGCTCGCCTGGCCTGTGTGAGGCCCTGGGTTCGAATCTCAGGGCACCATGTATCCATAAATAAAGGTCCTTCAACAAATCAACAACTAATAAAAAAAAAGACACAAATAAAGATCCATCAACAAATCAACAACTGATTTTTTTAAAAAGACATAAATAAAGATCCATCAAGAAATCAACAACTAATTTTTAAAAAAAGACATAAATAAAGATCCATCAACAAATCAACAACTAATTTTTAAAAAAAGACATAAATAAATATCCATCAACAAATCAACAACTAATAAAAAAAAGAAAGACACACGCATCAGTGACATATGTATACAGGATGGTGTTTATTTCTTATGCATTTAGGAACCTTTTAACTCTTGGGTTTGATGTTGATCGAATTGCCCAGACCACAGGAAATCAACTGCAGCACCAAAATAGATAAATAAAGTCATGTGGAATTTTTTTTTCTTTTTTTGCAAACTGACATAGGGTGGATGCCTAGTTGTCATCGCAGAAACAGAATTCTGGCTTCTTAATTAAAATAAATAAATAAAAATAAATGATAAAGCAGGAAATTCGGCTTTGGTAACATGACTGTACCCAGTGTTCAAAGGGGGTGTTGGGAAATGGGGGTCAGAGAGGGGAGGGGGCCACACGGAGGAGGAGCAGGAGACCAAGACTCACCTGGGTGTCCCTGAGGGATTCCAGTACCTGCAGAACAGGTACTGTCCCTCCGCGTTCACCAGGTGGGGAAGGTCCTGGTAGGGGATGCTCTGCGGGGTCCGCCTGGGAGAGGTCTCCTCGGGCATTCTGGAAGGATCTTCAGGTCCTTGAAAGAAAAGGGGACACATTCCCAAGTCAGAAATCTGGGGAGTCGGAGGAGGGGTGGTGGTGGTAAAAGACTCTTAGGTAGAGGGGAGGTCAACCCTGTTCCAAGATTTTTTTTAATCTTTTTTTTTTTTTCTAAATGACATCCATCTCTTGCAAATCTCTCTCCAACTGGGAGAAAGAAAAAGAAGGAAAAAAAAATCTCATTTGTTCTTAAGAAAAATGCTCACTTTATTTATTTTTTAAAGTGCCTCATTTTTAGGATTTTTTTTTCTCTCTCTCTCCTTTATCCATCTGTGTTTATTTCCAATCATTCCAGGAAACTTCATCTTAAAGACTATTTTAGCTGCAATCAAGCAGCAGCTCTGTGGATGTGGGGACCCAGCTGCACAGAGACCCAGCTCTCTCTCTCTCTCTCTCTCTCTCTCTCTCTCCAAAAAGAGAGAGAGAGAGAGAGAGAGAGAGAGAATCTCCAAGGACCAGTTGGAGTCCCCTCTGGAGTGCATGCTCCTGGCTGATTGCTGCCATCAGAGATGCCACACAGACACCTTCACCAACCTGGTTCCATTCCGCCCTGGCTCCTGCGCTCCACCAGGGGACATCGCCTGCAGGATCAGAGCCAGGCCACCCGGGGCTGCTCCCAGATCGCGGTGGCGAGCCCGGGTCCCTCCATCCCGCGCCTGGCGCTCACCCCCCGCCACCCCAGATCCCGATCTTGGGGGCTGGCGGGGTGCAGAGCCGGGAAGCCAGCTCGCAGCTGGCCCCCAACAGGCTCCCGGGTCCCCTCCCTCCCCGGGGCGGGGACCAGGCGCCTGGGATCTCCCCCAACTACTTGTTCCCTGTCAACACTTTTTCCTACAGGATCCGCTCCAATGGGGCTGGGCGCGCGGACGAGCGCGGCCCGGGGTGGCCCAGGGGGTGGGGGGGAGTCGCCCTGCGTGTACCCTGGGGGTGGGCGCCCGCAAAGTCCCCCTCACCCCCGAGGAGGCGGGTTCCCAGGACCCAGTCGTCGCCCCCGGAGGCTTCAGACAAACTTTGCCTCCTGCCGTGTCACCCACAGCCCGGGGTCACAGCTGTCATTTGGAAATGCCACCCGGGTGGGGGGGGGGCAGGGAAGAAAACCCGGGGACTTCACCCCGAGTCGCGTTGGTGCCACCAGGGGCTGCAAAGAGACCGCGGCGGATGGGGACAAGTTGGTGACCAGGGGGGGGACTGGTGCCAGGGAATCCGGGGTGGCGCGCGAGCGTGCAAAGGCGCACGATCGTGCACACGCGCGCGGGAGCGCGCGGGAGGCCACGCTGAGCGCGCCAGGGACCCCCACCCCGGGACTGGCGTCGCCCCGACCCCCTGGTGGCGGCGCTCGCGGGTGGGGCGGGGACAGGGAGGCAGGTTACCGGGGCCGCGAGCGGCGCTGTCACCTCCCGAGCGCCGCGGGTCTCGGCGGGCGGCGGAACCAGGGCCGGGCGAGCTGCGCGCGCGGCCACCTCCGCGGCGACAGGGCGACAGGGCGCGGCGTCTGCGCCGCCACTTTATCCCCGGGGCCGCTGGGCGACGGGGGCGGCCGCGGTGGGTGGGGACGCGGGAGGCGGCGCCGGGCCCACGTGTGTGTGCCCGGCCCCGCGGGGAGGAGCGGGGGCGCCGCCCGCCCGGACTCGCAGGCGGCCGCGCCCGGGGACAAGTCAGGGCTACCCCCACCCACACCCACCCCGCCCCTGCGCGGGAGGGCGCCGATCTGTCCCCTGCAGACCGCAGGCGACACCGGGCGCGGCACGCGCAGGGTGCACACAGGCCCCAGGTGCGCGCACACGGCACACACGCACGCCAGGCGCCCGTGCCCACGGGGACCCACTCCGCACCGGGGCAACGTGTGCACACGCGCGCGCACCCAAACGTGCAATCCAGCACACTGGCGCACACACACAAACACACACACACACACGCTGAGATGACCTAGGCAGAGACACACCAATGCGCCTGGACACTCATAGAAAGTCACAGCACCGGGCCGTGGCGCACGCCTGTCATCCCAGCGGCTGGGGAGCTGAGGCAGGAGGATCGCAAGGTGGAGGCCAGCCTCAGCCACTTAGGAGGCCCTCAGCAACTCAGCGAGACCCTGTCTCTCCATAAAGTAGAAAAAGGGGCTGGGGAAGGGGATCCGACGTTGAGCACCCCTGGTTTTTGATCCCTGGTACCAATTTTTTTTTATTTGTTGAAGAGGAAGTGAGTCTTAATAAAGAATGAGTTAAGAAGGAGCAACAGGAGGAATTGGGTGAAAATTTGGTGGTTAAAAAACTTTCACTAAGGCCAGGCATGGTGGAGGATGCCTGTCATCCCAGCAGAGGGAGGCTGAGATAGGAGGATCATGAGTTCAAAGATGGCCTCACTAATTTAGCAAGGCCCTAAGCAACTCAGGGAGACCCTGTCTCTAAAGAAAATACAGAATAGGGCTGGGGAGGGCCCCTGGGTTCAATCCCTGTTACCAAAAGCACATCTCACACACGCATACACACGTTCCTGTCACACACACACACAGAGACACACGTGCTGTAAACCTGTGGGGTCCCCACATGTCCCCAGGGCACAAGGCAGAGGCAGGTTGAAGCATGTCTACAGACATCAGGTCCCCGTCTCTCAATAAAATAGGGCTGGGGACAGGGCTCAGTGGTTGGGGGTCCCTGAATTCAATCCTTGGTACCAAAGAAACAAAAATAAAGGGAGACTGAGGCAGGGGAATTACTTCAGCCCAAGACCCTCATCTCACAGAGAGAGAGAGAGAGAGAGAGAGAGAGAGAGAGAGAGAGAGAGAGAGGAGGGAGAATTTTTTTTTTTTTTTTTTTAGAGACTGGCTGTCACTAGGTTGCTTACAGCCTTGCTCAATTGCTGAGGCTGGCCTCGGACTTAACATCCTCCTGCCTCAGCCTCCTGAGCTGCTGGGATGACAGGACGTGTGTGCCACCGCCCCTGGCTGAACTTTTATTTTGAGATGATCGTAGATGCACACGCAGTTCTAAGAAATAATACCCAAAGACGTCATATACCCTTTAGCCAGTTTCCCACAATGGTCACTTCTTACAACACTACAGTACAGGGCTGGGGATGTGGCTCAAGCCGTAGAGCACTTGCCTGGTGTGTGCAGAAAATAACAATAAAATAAAGATACTGTGTTCACCTAAAACTAAAAAATAAATAGTAAAAAAAAAAACTACAGTACAATCTCACGACCAGGTTATTGACATTGATTCAGTCAAGAAACAGAATACTTCCATCACTGCAAAAACCACACAGGGTACCCTTTCAGGCTCACATCTATTTCCCGGCCATCCCAACGTCCCCCATAAACCATAAGCCAGCTGGCTTGCACACACCTTCTCTTTTCCTCCAGATAACACACACAGGCAGGGTTTTCCTGCCTCACCCAAGAGAAGCCAGACACCGGTGGTGGCCTCCTGGTACCCGAGTCCCCAGGCCCGTTTCCAACGCCCAGGCGGGTCCTTGACAGCCAATATGCACCAAGTAACCTAACAAAGCATCAAAGGAGACACCCAGACCCCTTTCTTCTCAATTCTACCTGGATGTCACCTTCTGAAGCCCACATTGAACAGGAAAAGTCAAGCCCTGCCCCCGCCCCCCAAAAAAGACACACACACACATTGGGCCTAGGGTGGTGGCTCGGTGGTAGAGCGGCTCGCCTGGCCTGTGTGAGGCCCTGGGTTCGAATCTCAGGGCACCATGTATCCATAAATAAAGGTCCTTCAACAAATCAACAACTAATAAAAAAAAAGACACAAATAAAGATCCATCAACAAATCAACAACTGATTTTTTTAAAAAGACATAAATAAAGATCCATCAAGAAATCAACAACTAATTTTTAAAAAAAGACATAAATAAAGATCCATCAACAAATCAACAACTAATTTTTAAAAAAAGACATAAATAAATATCCATCAACAAATCAACAACTAATAAAAAAAAGAAAGACACACGCATCAGTGACATATGTATACAGGATGGTGTTTATTTCTTATGCATTTAGGAACCTTTTAACTCTTGGGTTTGATGTTGATCGAATTGCCCAGACCACAGGAAATCAACTGCAGCACCAAAATAGATAAATAAAGTCATGTGGAATTTTTTTTTTTCTTTTTTTGCAAACTGACATAGGGTGGATGCCTAGTTGTCATCGCAGAAACAGAATTCTGGCTTCTTAATTAAAATAAATAAATAAAAATAAATGATAAAGCAGGAAATTCGGCTTTGGTAACATGACTGTACCCAGTGTTCAAAGGGGGTGTTGGGAAATGGGGGTCAGAGAGGGGAGGGGGCCACACGGAGGAGGAGCAGGAGACCAAGACTCACCTGGGTGTCCCTGAGGGATTCCAGTACCTGCAGAACAGGTACTGTCCCTCCGCGTTCACCAGGTGGGGAAGGTCCTGGTAGGGGATGCTCTGCGGGGTCCGCCTGGGAGAGGTCTCCTCGGGCATTCTGGAAGGATCTTCAGGTCCTTGAAAGAAAAGGGGACACATTCCCAAGTCAGAAATCTGGGGAGTCGGAGGAGGGGTGGTGGTGGTAAAAGACTCTTAGGTAGAGGGGAGGTCAACCCTGTTCCAAGATTTTTTTTAATCTTTTTTTTTTTTTTTTTTTCTAAATGACATCCGTCTCTTGCAAATCTCTCTCCAACTGGGAGAAAGAAAAAGAAGGAAAAAAAAATCTCATTTGTTCTTAAGAAAAATGCTCACTTTATTTATTTTTTAAAGTGCCTCATTTTTAGGATTTTTTTTCTCTCTCTCTCTCTCCTTTATCCATCTGTGTTTATTTCCAATCATTCCAGGAAACTTCATCTTAAAGACTATTTTAGCTGCAATCAAGCAGCAGCTCTGTGGATGTGGGGACCCAGCTGCACAGAGACCCAGCTCTCTCTCTCTCTCTCTCTCTCTCTCTCTCTCTCTCTCTCTCTCTCCAAAAAAAGAGAGAGAGAGAGAGAGAGAGAGAGAAAATCTCCAAGGACCAGTTGGAGTCCCCTCTGGAGTGCATGCTCCTGGCTGATTGCTGCCATCAGAGATGCCACACAGACACCGTCACCAACCTGGTTCCATTCCGCCCTGGCTCCTGCGCTCCACCAGGGGACATCGCCTGCAGGATCAGAGCCAGGCCACCCGGGGCTGCTCCCCGATCGCGGTGGCGAGCCCGGGTCCCTCCATCCCGCGCCTGGCGCTCACCCCCCGCCACCCCAGATCCCGATCTTGGGGGCTGGCGGGGTGCAGAGCCGGGAAGCCAGCTCGCAGCTGGCCCCCAACAGGCTCCCGGGTCCCCTCCCTCCCCGGGGCGGGGACCAGGCGCCTGGGATCTCCCCCAACTACTTGTTCCCTGTCATCACTTTTTCCTACAGGATCCGCTCCAATGGGGCTGGGCGCGCGGACGAGCGCGGCCCGGGGTGGCCCAGGGGGTGGGGGGGAGTCGCCCTGCGTGTACCCTGGGGGTGGGCGCCCGCAAAGTCCCCCTCACCCCCGAGGAGGCGGGTTCCCAGGACCCAGTCGTCGCCCCAGGAGGCTTTGGACAAACTTTGCCTCCTGCCGTGTCACCCACAGCCCGGGGTCACAGCTGTCATTTGGAAATGCCACCCGGGTGGGGGGGGGCAGGGAAGAAAACCCGGGGACTTCACCCCGAGTCGCGTTGGTGCCACCAGGGGCTGCAAAGAGACCGCGGCGGATGGGGACAAGTTGGTGACCAGGGGGGGGACTGGTGCCAGGGAGTCCGGGGGGGCGCGCGAGCGTGCAAAGG
Organism: Spermophilus citellus; assembly: GCF_964194105.1. Taxonomy (NCBI): domain Eukaryota; kingdom Metazoa; phylum Chordata; class Mammalia; order Rodentia; family Sciuridae; genus Spermophilus; species Spermophilus citellus. Next base: position 47,611,674 of record NC_138198.1, on the reverse strand, counting down.
CGCACGATCGTGCACACGCGCGCGGGAGCGCGCGGGAGGCCACGCTGAGCGCGCCAGGGACCCCCACCCCGGGACTGGCGTCGCCCCGACCCCCTGGTGGCGGCGCTCGCGGGTGGGGCGGGGACAGGGAGGCAGGTTACCGGGGCCGCGAGCGGCGCTGTCACCTCCCGAGCGCCGCGGGTCTCGGCGGGCGGCGGAACCAGGGCCGGGCGAGCTGCGCGCGCGGCCACCTCCGCGGCGACAGGGCGACAGGGCGCGGCGTCTGCGCCGCCACTTTATCCCCGGGGCCGCTGGGCGACGGGGGCGGCCGCGGTGGGTGGGGACGCGGGAGGCGGCGCCGGGCCCACGTGTGTGTGCCCGGCCCCGCGGGGAGGAGCGGGGGCGCCGCCCGCCCGGACTCGCAGGCGGCCGCGCCCGGGGACAAGTCAGGGCTACCCCCACCCACACCCACCCCGCCCCTGCGCGGGAGGGCGCCGATCTGTCCCCTGCAGACCGCAGGCGACACCGGGCGCGGCACGCGCAGGGTGCACACAGGCCCCAGGTGCGCGCACACGGCACACACGCACGCCAGGCGCCCGTGCCCACGGGGACCCACTCCGCACCGGGGCAACGTGTGCACACGCGCGCGCACCCAAACGTGCAATCCAGCACACTGGCGCACACACACAAACACACACACACACACGCTGAGATGACCTAGGCAGAGACACACCAATGCGCCTGGACACTCATAGAAAGTCACAGCACCGGGCCGTGGCGCACGCCTGTCATCCCAGCGGCTGGGGAGCTGAGGCAGGAGGATCGCAAGGTGGAGGCCAGCCTCAGCCACTTAGGAGGCCCTCAGCAACTCAGCGAGACCCTGTCTCTCCATAAAGTAGAAAAAGGGGCTGGGGAAGGGGATCCGACGTTGAGCACCCCTGGTTTTTGATCCCTGGTACCAATTTTTTTTTATTTGTTGAAGAGGAAGTGAGTCTTAATAAAGAATGAGTTAAGAAGGAGCAACAGGAGGAATTGGGTGAAAATTTGGTGGTTAAAAAACTTTCACTAAGGCCAGGCATGGTGGAGGATGCCTGTCATCCCAGCAGAGGGAGGCTGAGATAGGAGGATCATGAGTTCAAAGATGGCCTCACTAATTTAGCAAGGCCCTAAGCAACTCAGGGAGACCCTGTCTCTAAAGAAAATACAGAATAGGGCTGGGGAGGGCCCCTGGGTTCAATCCCTGTTACCAAAAGCACATCTCACACACGCATACACACGTTCCTGTCACACACACACACACAGAGACACACGTGCTGTAAACCTGTGGGGTCCCCACATGTCCCCAGGGCACAAGGCAGAGGCAGGTTGAAGCATGTCTACAGACATCAGGTCCCCGTCTCTCAATAAAATAGGGCTGGGGACAGGGCTCAGTGGTTGGGGGTCCCTGAATTCAATCCTTGGTACCAAAAAAACAAAAATAAAGGGAGACTGAGGCAGGGGAATTACTTCAGCCCAAGACCCTCATCTCACAGAGAGAGAGAGAGAGAGAGAGAGAGAGAGAGAGAGAGAGAGAGAGGAGGGAGAATTTTTTTTTTTTTTTTAGAGACTGGCTGTCACTAGGTTGCTTACAGCCTTGCTCAATTGCTGAGGCTGGCCTCGGACTTAACATCCTCCTGCCTCAGCCTCCTGAGCTGCTGGGATGACAGGACGTGTGTGCCACCGCCCCTGGCTGAACTTTTATTTTGAGATGATCGTAGATGCACACGCAGTTCTAAGAAATAATACCCAAAGACGTCATATACCCTTTAGCCAGTTTCCCACAATGGTCACTTCTTACAACACTACAGTACAGGGCTGGGGATGTGGCTCAAGCCGTAGAGCACTTGCCTGGTGTGTGCAGAAAATAACAATAAAATAAAGATACTGTGTTCACCTAAAACTAAAAAATAAATAGTAAAAAAAAAACTACAGTACAATCTCACGACCAGGTTATTGACATTGATTCAGTCAAGAAACAGAATACTTCCATCATTGCAAAAACCACACAGGGTACCCTTTCAGGCTCACATCTATTTCCCGGCCATCCCAACGTCCCCCATAAACCATAAGCCAGCTGGCTTGCACACACCTTCTCTTTTCCTCCAGATAACACACACAGGCAGGGTTTTCCTGCCTCACCCAAGAGAAGCCAGACACCGGTGGTGGCCTCCTGGTACCCGAGTCCCCAGGCCCGTTTCCAACGCCCAGGCGGGTCCTTGACAGCCAATATGCACCAAGTAACCTAACAAAGCATCAAAGGAGACACCCAGACCCCTTTCTTCTCAATTCTACCTGGATGTCACCTTCTGAAGCCCACATTGAACAGGAAAAGTCAAGCCCTGCCCCCGCCCCCCAAAAAAGACACACACACACATTGGGCCTAGGGTGGTGGCTCGGTGGTAGAGCGGCTCGCCTGGCCTGTGTGAGGCCCTGGGTTCGAATCTCAGGGCACCATGTATCCATAAATAAAGGTCCTTCAACAAATCAACAACTAATAAAAAAAAAGACACAAATAAAGATCCATCAACAAATCAACAACTGATTTTTTTAAAAAGACATAAATAAAGATCCATCAAGAAATCAACAACTAATTTTTAAAAAAAGACATAAATAAAGATCCATCAACAAATCAACAACTAATTTTTAAAAAAAGACATAAATAAATATCCATCAACAAATCAACAACTAATAAAAAAAAGAAAGACACACGCATCAGTGACATATGTATACAGGATGGTGTTTATTTCTTATGCATTTAGGAACCTTTTAACTCTTGGGTTTGATGTTGATCGAATTGCCCAGACCACAGGAAATCAACTGCAGCACCAAAATAGATAAATAAAGTCATGTGGAATTTTTTTTTCTTTTTTTGCAAACTGACATAGGGTGGATGCCTAGTTGTCATCGCAGAAACAGAATTCTGGCTTCTTAATTAAAATAAATAAATAAAAATAAATGATAAAGCAGGAAATTCGGCTTTGGTAACATGACTGTACCCAGTGTTCAAAGGGGGTGTTGGGAAATGGGGGTCAGAGAGGGGAGGGGGCCACACGGAGGAGGAGCAGGAGACCAAGACTCACCTGGGTGTCCCTGAGGGATTCCAGTACCTGCAGAACAGGTACTGTCCCTCCGCGTTCACCAGGTGGGGAAGGTCCTGGTAGGGGATGCTCTGCGGGGTCCGCCTGGGAGAGGTCTCCTCGGGCATTCTGGAAGGATCTTCAGGTCCTTGAAAGAAAAGGGGACACATTCCCAAGTCAGAAATCTGGGGAGTCGGAGGAGGGGTGGTGGTGGTAAAAGACTCTTAGGTAGAGGGGAGGTCAACCCTGTTCCAAGATTTTTTTTAATCTTTTTTTTTTTTTTTTTCTAAATGACATCCATCTCTTGCAAATCTCTCTCCAACTGGGAGAAAGAAAAAGAAGGAAAAAAAAATCTCATTTGTTCTTAAGAAAAATGCTCACTTTATTTATTTTTTAAAGTGCCTCATTTTTAGGATTTTTTTTTCTCTCTCTCTCTCCTTTATCCATCTGTGTTTATTTCCAAATTCCAGGAAACTTCATCTTAAAGACTATTTTAGCTGCAATCAAGCAGCAGCTCTGTGGATGTGGGGACCCAGCTGCACAGAGACCCAGCTCTCTCTCTCTCTCTCTCTCTCTCTCTCTCTCTCTCTCTCTCTCTCTCCAAAAAAAGAGAGAGAGAGAGAGAGAGAGAAAATCTCCAAGGACCAGTTGGAGTCCCCTCTGGAGTGCATGCTCCTGGCTGATTGCTGCCATCAGAGATGCCACACAGACACCGTCACCAACCTGGTTCCATTCCGCCCTGGCTCCTGCGCTCCACCAGGGGACATCGCCTGCAGGATCAGAGCCAGGCCACCCGGGGCTGCTCCCCGATCGCGGTGGCGAGCCCGGGTCCCTCCATCCCGCGCCTGGCGCTCACCCCCCGCCACCCCAGATCCCGATCTTGGGGGCTGGCGGGGTGCAGAGCCGGGAAGCCAGCTCGCAGCTGGCCCCCAACAGGCTCCCGGGTCCCCTCCCTCCCCGGGGCGGGGACCAGGCGCCTGGGATCTCCCCCAACTACTTGTTCCCTGTCATCACTTTTTCCTACAGGATCCGCTCCAATGGGGCTGGGCGCGCGGACGAGCGCGGCCCGGGGTGGCCCTGGGGGTGGGGGGGAGTCGCCCTGCGTGTACCCTGGGGGTGGGCGCCCGCAAAGTCCCCCTCACCCCCGAGGAGGCGGGTTCCCAGGACCCAGTCGTCGCCCCAGGAGGCTTTGGACAAACTTTGCCTCCTGCCGTGTCACCCACAGCCCGGGGTCACAGCTGTCATTTGGAAATGCCACCCGGGTGGGGGGGGGCAGGGAAGAAAACCCGGGGACTTCACCCCGAGTCGCGTTGGTGCCACCAGGGGCTGCAAAGAGACCGCGGCGGATGGGGACAAGTTGGTGACCAGGGGGGGGACTGGTGCCAGGGAGTCCGGGGGGGGCGCGCGAGCGTGCAAAGGCGCACGATCGTGCACACGCGCGCGGGAGCGCGCGGGAGGCCACGCTGAGCGCGCCAGGGACCCCCACCCCGGGACTGGCGTCGCCCCGACCCCCTGGTGGCGGCGCTCGCGGGTGGGGCGGGGACAGGGAGGCAGGTTACCGGGGCCGCGAGCGGCGCTGTCACCTCCCGAGCGCCGCGGGTCTCGGCGGGCGGCGGAACCAGGGCCGGGCGAGCTGCGCGCGCGGCCACCTCCGCGGCGACAGGGCGACAGGGCGCGGCGTCTGCACCGCCACTTTATCCCCGGGGCCGCTGGGCGACGGGGGCGGCCGCGGTGGGTGGGGACGCGGGAGGCGGCGCCGGGCCCACGTGTGTGTGCCCGGCCCCGCGGGGAGGAGCGGGGGCGCCGCCCGCCCGGACTCGCAGGCGGCCGCGCCCGGGGACAAGTCAGGGCTACCCCCACCCACACCCACCCCGCCCCTGCGCGGGAGGGCGCCGATCTGTCCCCTGCAGACCGCAGGCGACACCGGGCGCGGCACGCGCAGGGTGCACACAGGCCCCAGGTGCGCGCACACGGCACACACGCACGCCAGGCGCCCGTGCCCACGGGGACCCACTCCGCACCGGGGCAACGTGTGCACACGCGCGCGCACCCAAACGTGCAATCCAGCACACTGGCGCACACACACAAACACACACACACACGCTGAGATGACCTAGGCAGAGACACACCAATGCGCCTGGACACTCATAGAAAGTCACAGCACCGGGCCGTGGCGCACGCCTGTCATCCCAGCGGCTGGGGAGCTGAGGCAGGAGGATCGCAAGGTGGAGGCCAGCCTCAGCCACTTAGGAGGCCCTCAGCAACTCAGCGAGACCCTGTCTCTCCATAAAGTAGAAAAAGGGGCTGGGGAAGGGGATCCGACGTTGAGCACCCCTGGTTTTTGATCCCTGGTACCAATTTTTTTTTATTTGTTGAAGAGGAAGTGAGTCTTAATAAAGAATGAGTTAAGAAGGAGCAACAGGAGGAATTGGGTGAAAATTTGGTGGTTAAAAAACTTTCACTAAGGCCAGGCATGGTGGAGGATGCCTGTCATCCCAGCAGAGGGAGGCTGAGATAGGAGGATCATGAGTTCAAAGATGGCCTCACTAATTTAGCAAGGCCCTAAGCAACTCAGGGAGACCCTGTCTCTAAAGAAAATACAGAATAGGGCTGGGGAGGGCCCCTGGGTTCAATCCCTGTTACCAAAAGCACATCTCACACACGCATACACACGTTCCTGTCACACACACACACAGAGACACACGTGCTGTAAACCTGTGGGGTCCCCACATGTCCCCAGGGCACAAGGCAGAGGCAGGTTGAAGCATGTCTACAGACATCAGGTCCCCGTCTCTCAATAAAATAGGGCTGGGGACAGGGCTCAGTGGTTGGGGGTCCCTGAATTCAATCCTTGGTACCAAAGAAACAAAAATAAAGGGAGACTGAGGCAGGGGAATTACTTCAGCCCAAGACCCTCATCTCACAGAGAGAGAGAGAGAGAGAGAGAGAGAGAGAGAGAGAGAGAGAGCGCGAGAGAGAGAGAGGAGGGAGAATTTTTTTTTTTTTTTTTTTTAGAGACTGGCTGTCACTAGGTTGCTTAAAGCCTTGCTCAATTGCTGAGGCTGGCCTCGGACTTAACATCCTCCTGCCTCAGCCTCCTGAGCTGCTGGGATGACAGGACGTGTGTGCCACCGCCCCTGGCTGAACTTTTATTTTGAGATGATCGTAGATGCACACGCAGTTCTAAGAAATAATACCCAAAGACGTCATATACCCTTTAGCCAGTTTCCCACAATGGTCACTTCTTACAACACTACAGTACAGGGCTGGGGATGTGGCTCAAGCCGTAGAGCACTTGCCTGGTGTGTGCAGAAAATAACAATAAAATAAAGATACTGTGTTCACCTAAAACTAAAAAATAAATAGTAAAAAAAAAAAAACTACAGTACAATCTCACGACCAGGTTATTGACATTGATTCAGTCAAGAAACAGAATACTTCCATCACTGCAAAAACCACACAGGGTACCCTTTCAGGCTCACATCTATTTCCCGGCCATCCCAACGTCCCCCATAAACCATAAGCCAGCTGGCTTGCACACACCTTCTCTTTTCCTCCAGATAACACACACAGGCAGGGTTTTCCTGCCTCACCCAAGAGAAGCCAGACACCGGTGGTGGCCTCCTGGTACCCGAGTCCCCAGGCCCGTTTCCAACGCCCAGGCGGGTCCTTGACAGCCAATATGCACCAAGTAACCTAACAAAGCATCAAAGGAGACACCCAGACCCCTTTCTTCTCAATTCTACCTGGATGTCACCTTCTGAAGCCCACATTGAACAGGAAAAGTCAAGCCCTGCCCCCGCCCCCCAAAAAAGACACACACACACATTGGGCCTAGGGTGGTGGCTCGGTGGTAGAGCGGCTCGCCTGGCCTGTGTGAGGCCCTGGGTTCGAATCTCAGGGCACCATGTATCCATAAATAAAGGTCCTTCAACAAATCAACAACTAATAAAAAAAAAGACACAAATAAAGATCCATCAACAAATCAACAACTGATTTTTTTAAAAAGACATAAATAAAGATCCATCAAGAAATCAACAACTAATTTTTAAAAAAAGACATAAATAAAGATCCATCAACAAATCAACAACTAATTTTTAAAAAAAGACATAAATAAATATCCATCAACAAATCAACAACTAATAAAAAAAAGAAAGACACACGCATCAGTGACATATGTATACAGGATGGTGTTTATTTCTTATGCATTTAGGAACCTTTTAACTCTTGGGTTTGATGTTGATCGAATTGCCCAGACCACAGGAAATCAACTGCAGCACCAAAATAGATAAATAAAGTCATGTGGAATTTTTTTTTCTTTTTTTGCAAACTGACATAGGGTGGATGCCTAGTTGTCATCGCAGAAACAGAATTCTGGCTTCTTAATTAAAATAAATAAATAAAAATAAATGATAAAGCAGGAAATTCGGCTTTGGTAACATGACTGTACCCAGTGTTCAAAGGGGGTGTTGGGAAATGGGGGTCAGAGAGGGGAGGGGGCCACACGGAGGAGGAGCAGGAGACCAAGACTCACCTGGGTGTCCCTGAGGGATTCCAGTACCTGCAGAACAGGTACTGTCCCTCCGCGTTCACCAGGTGGGGAAGGTCCTGGTAGGGGATGCTCTGCGGGGTCCGCCTGGGAGAGGTCTCCTCGGGCATTCTGGAAGGATCTTCAGGTCCTTGAAAGAAAAGGGGACACATTCCCAAGTCAGAAATCTGGGGAGTCGGAGGAGGGGTGGTGGTGGTAAAAGACTCTTAGGTAGAGGGGAGGTCAACCCTGTTCCAAGATTTTTTTTAATCTTTTTTTTTTTTTCTAAATGACATCCATCTCTTGCAAATCTCTCTCCAACTGGGAGAAAGAAAAAGAAGGAAAAAAAAATCTCATTTGTTCTTAAGAAAAATGCTCACTTTATTTATTTTTTAAAGTGCCTCATTTTTAGGATTTTTTTTTTCTCTCTCTCTCCTTTATCCATCTGTGTTTATTTCCAATCATTCCAGGAAACTTCATCTTAAAGACTATTTTAGCTGCAATCAAGCAGCAGCTCTGTGGATGTGGGGACCCAGCTGCACAGAGACCCAGCTCTCTCTCTCTCTCTCTCTCTCTCTCTCTCTCTCTCCAAAAAGAGAGAGAGAGAGAGAGAGAGAGAGAGAGAATCTCCAAGGACCAGTTGGAGTCCCCTCTGGAGTGCATGCTCCTGGCTGATTGCTGCCATCAGAGATGCCACACAGACACCTTCACCAACCTGGTTCCATTCCGCCCTGGCTCCTGCGCTCCACCAGGGGACATCGCCTGCAGGATCAGAGCCAGGCCACCCGGGGCTGCTCCCAGATCGCGGTGGCGAGTCCGGGTCCCTCCATCCCGCGCCTGGCGCTCACCCCCCGCCACCCCAGATCCCGATCTTGGGGGCTGGCGGGGTGCAGAGCCGGGAAGCCAGCTCGCAGCTGGCCCCCAACAGGCTCCCGGGTCCCCTCCCTCCCCGGGGCGGGGACCAGGCGCCTGGGATCTCCCCCAACTACTTGTTCCCTGTCAACACTTTTTCCTACAGGATCCGCTCCAATGGGGCTGGGCGCGCGGACGAGCGCGGCCCGGGGTGGCCCAGGGGGTGGGGGGGAGTCGCCCTGCGTGTACCCTGGGGGTGGGCGCCCGCAAAGTCCCCCTCACCCCCGAGGAGGCGGGTTCCCAGGACCCAGTCGTCGCCCCCGGAGGCTTCGGACAAACTTTGCCTCCTGCCGTGTCACCCACAGCCCGGGGTCACAGCTGTCATTTGGAAATGCCACCCGGGTGGGGGGGGGGCAGGGAAGAAAACCCGGGGACTTCACCCCGAGTCGCGTTGGTGCCACCAGGGGCTGCAAAGAGACCGCGGCGGATGGGGACAAGTTGGTGACCAGGGGGGGGACTGGTGCCAGGGAATCCGGGGTGGCGCGCGAGCATGCAAAGGCGCACGATCGTGCACACGCGCGCGGGAGCGCGCGGGAGGCCACGCTGAGCGCGCCAGGGACCCCCACCCCGGGACTGGCGTCGCCCCGACCCCCTGGTGGCGGCGCTCGCGGGTGGGGCGGGGACAGGGAGGCAGGTTACCGGGGCCGCGAGCGGCGCTGTCACCTCCCGAGCGCCGCGGGTCTCGGCGGGCGGCGGAACCAGGGCCGGGCGAGCTGCGCGCGCGGCCACCTCCGCGGCGACAGGGCGACAGGGCGCGGCTTCTGCACCGCCACTTTATCCCCGGGGCCGCTGGGCGACGGGGGCGGCCGCGGTGGGTGGGGACGCGGGAGGCGGCGCCGGGCCCACGTGTGTGTGCCCGGCCCCGCGGGGAGGAGCGGGGGCGCCGCCCGCCCGGACTCGCAGGCGGCCGCGCCCGGGGACAAGTCAGGGCTACCCCCACCCACACCCACCCCGCCCCTGCGCGGGAGGGCGCCGATCTGTCCCCTGCAGACCGCAGGCGACACCGGGCGCGGCACGCGCAGGGTGCACACAGGCCCCAGGTGCGCGCACACGGCACACACGCACGCCAGGCGCCCGTGCCCACGGGGACCCACTCCGCACCGGGGCAACGTGTGCACACGCGCGCGCACCCAAACGTGCAATCCAGCACACTGGCGCACACACACAAACACACACACACACACGCTGAGATGACCTAGGCAGAGACACACCAATGCGCCTGGACACTCATAGAAAGTCACAGCACCGGGCCGTGGCGCACGCCTGTCATCCCAGCGGCTGGGGAGCTGAGGCAGGAGGATCGCAAGGTGGAGGCCAGCCTCAGCCACTTAGGAGGCCCTCAGCAACTCAGCGAGACCCTGTCTCTCCATAAAGTAGAAAAAGGGGCTGGGGAAGGGGATCCGACGTTGAGCACCCCTGGTTTTTGATCCCTGGTACCAATTTTTTTTTATTTGTTGAAGAGGAAGTGAGTCTTAATAAAGAATGAGTTAAGAAGGAGCAACAGGAGGAATTGGGTGAAAATTTGGTGGTTAAAAAACTTTCACTAAGGCCAGGCATGGTGGAGGATGCCTGTCATCCCAGCAGAGGGAGGCTGAGATAGGAGGATCATGAGTTCAAAGATGGCCTCACTAATTTAGCAAGGCCCTAAGCAACTCAGGGAGACCCTGTCTCTAAAGAAAATACAGAATAGGGCTGGGGAGGGCCCCTGGGTTCAATCCCTGTTACCAAAAGCACATCTCACACACGCATACACACGTTCCTGTCACACACACACACAGAGACACACGTGCTGTAAACCTGTGGGGTCCCCACATGTCCCCAGGGCACAAGGCAGAGGCAGGTTGAAGCATGTCTACAGACATCAGGTCCCCGTCTCTCAATAAAATAGGGCTGGGGACAGGGCTCAGTGGTTGGGGGTCCCTGAATTCAATCCTTGGTACCAAAGAAACAAAAATAAAGGGAGACTGAGGCAGGGGAATTACTTCAGCCCAAGACCCTCATCTCACAGAGAGAGAGAGAGAGAGAGAGAGAGAGAGAGAGAGAGAGAGAGCGCGAGAGAGAGAGAGGAGGGAGAATTTTTTTTTTTTTTTTTTTTAGAGACTGGCTGTCACTAGGTTGCTTAAAGCCTTGCTCAATTGCTGAGGCTGGCCTCGGACTTAACATCCTCCTGCCTCAGCCTCCTGAGCTGCTGGGATGACAGGACGTGTGTGCCACCGCCCCTGGCTGAACTTTTATTTTGAGATGATCGTAGATGCACACGCAGTTCTAAGAAATAATACCCAAAGACGTCATATACCCTTTAGCCAGTTTCCCACAATGGTCACTTCTTACAACACTACAGTACAGGGCTGGGGATGTGGCTCAAGCCGTAGAGCACTTGCCTGGTGTGTGCAGAAAATAACAATAAAATAAAGATACTGTGTTCACCTAAAACTAAAAAATAAATAGTAAAAAAAAAAAAAACTACAGTACAATCTCACGACCAGGTTATTGACATTGATTCAGTCAAGAAACAGAATACTTCCATCACTGCAAAAACCACACAGGGTACCCTTTCAGGCTCACATCTATTTCCCGGCCATCCCAACGTCCCCCATAAACCATAAGCCAGCTGGCTTGCACACACCTTCTCTTTTCCTCCAGATAACACACACAGGCAGGGTTTTCCTGCCTCACCCAAGAGAAGCCAGACACCGGTGGTGGCCTCCTGGTACCCGAGTCCCCAGGCCCGTTTCCAACGCCCAGGCGGGTCCTTGACAGCCAATATGCACCAAGTAACCTAACAAAGCATCAAAGGAGACACCCAGACCCCTTTCTTCTCAATTCTACCTGGATGTCACCTTCTGAAGCCCACATTGAACAGGAAAAGTCAAGCCCTGCCCCCGCCCCCCAAAAAAGACACACACACACATTGGGCCTAGGGTGGTGGCTCGGTGGTAGAGCGGCTCGCCTGGCCTGTGTGAGGCCCTGGGTTCGAATCTCAGGGCACCATGTATCCATAAATAAAGGTCCTTCAACAAATCAACAACTAATAAAAAAAAAGACACAAATAAAGATCCATCAACAAATCAACAACTGATTTTTTTAAAAAGACATAAATAAAGATCCATCAAGAAATCAACAACTAATTTTTAAAAAAAGACATAAATAAAGATCCATCAACAAATCAACAACTAATTTTTAAAAAAAGACATAAATAAATATCCATCAACAAATCAACAACTAATAAAAAAAAGAAAGACACACGCATCAGTGACATATGTATACAGGATGGTGTTTATTTCTTATGCATTTAGGAACCTTTTAACTCTTGGGTTTGATGTTGATCGAATTGCCCAGACCACAGGAAATCAACTGCAGCACCAAAATAGATAAATAAAGTCATGTGGAATTTTTTTTTCTTTTTTTGCAAACTGACATAGGGTGGATGCCTAGTTGTCATCGCAGAAACAGAATTCTGGCTTCTTAATTAAAATAAATAAATAAAAATAAATGATAAAGCAGGAAATTCGGCTTTGGTAACATGACTGTACCCAGTGTTCAAAGGGGGTGTTGGGAAATGGGGGTCAGAGAGGGGAGGGGGCCACACGGAGGAGGAGCAGGAGACCAAGACTCACCTGGGTGTCCCTGAGGGATTCCAGTACCTGCAGAACAGGTACTGTCCCTCCGCGTTCACCAGGTGGGGAAGGTCCTGGTAGGGGATGCTCTGCGGGGTCCGCCTGGGAGAGGTCTCCTCGGGCATTCTGGAAGGATCTTCAGGTCCTTGAAAGAAAAGGGGACACATTCCCAAGTCAGAAATCTGGGGAGTCGGAGGAGGGGTGGTGGTGGTAAAAGACTCTTAGGTAGAGGGGAGGTCAACCCTGTTCCAAGATTTTTTTTAATCTTTTTTTTTTTTTCTAAATGACATCCATCTCTTGCAAATCTCTCTCCAACTGGGAGAAAGAAAAAGAAGGAAAAAAAAATCTCATTTGTTCTTAAGAAAAATGCTCACTTTATTTATTTTTTAAAGTGCCTCATTTTTAGGATTTTTTTTTTCTCTCTCTCTCCTTTATCCATCTGTGTTTATTTCCAATCATTCCAGGAAACTTCATCTTAAAGACTATTTTAGCTGCAATCAAGCAGCAGCTCTGTGGATGTGGGGACCCAGCTGCACAGAGACCCAGCTCTCTCTCTCTCTCTCTCTCTCTCTCTCTCTCTCTCCAAAAAGAGAGAGAGAGAGAGAGAGAGAGAGAGAGAATCTCCAAGGACCAGTTGGAGTCCCCTCTGGAGTGCATGCTCCTGGCTGATTGCTGCCATCAGAGATGCCACACAGACACCTTCACCAACCTGGTTCCATTCCGCCCTGGCTCCTGCGCTCCACCAGGGGACATCGCCTGCAGGATCAGAGCCAGGCCACCCGGGGCTGCTCCCAGATCGCGGTGGCGAGTCCGGGTCCCTCCATCCCGCGCCTGGCGCTCACCCCCCGCCACCCCAGATCCCGATCTTGGGGGCTGGCGGGGTGCAGAGCCGGGAAGCCAGCTCGCAGCTGGCCCCCAACAGGCTCCCGGGTCCCCTCCCTCCCCGGGGCGGGGACCAGGCGCCTGGGATCTCCCCCAACTACTTGTTCCCTGTCAACACTTTTTCCTACAGGATCCGCTCCAATGGGGCTGGGCGCGCGGACGAGCGCGGCCCGGGGTGGCCCAGGGGGTGGGGGGGAGTCGCCCTGCGTGTACCCTGGGGGTGGGCGCCCGCAAAGTCCCCCTCACCCCCGAGGAGGCGGGTTCCCAGGACCCAGTCGTCGCCCCCGGAGGCTTCGGACAAACTTTGCCTCCTGCCGTGTCACCCACAGCCCGGGGTCACAGCTGTCATTTGGAAATGCCACCCGGGTGGGGGGGGGGCAGGGAAGAAAACCCGGGGACTTCACCCCGAGTCGCGTTGGTGCCACCAGGGGCTGCAAAGAGACCGCGGCGGATGGGGACAAGTTGGTGACCAGGGGGGGGACTGGTGCCAGGGAATCCGGGGTGGCGCGCGAGCATGCAAAGGCGCACGATCGTGCACACGCGCGCGGGAGCGCGCGGGAGGCCACGCTGAGCGCGCCAGGGACCCCCACCCCGGGACTGGCGTCGCCCCGACCCCCTGGTGGCGGCGCTCGCGGGTGGGGCGGGGACAGGGAGGCAGGTTACCGGGGCCGCGAGCGGCGCTGTCACCTCCCGAGCGCCGCGGGTCTCGGCGGGCGGCGGAACCAGGGCCGGGCGAGCTGCGCGCGCGGCCACCTCCGCGGCGACAGGGCGACAGGGCGCGGCTTCTGCACCGCCACTTTATCCCCGGGGCCGCTGGGCGACGGGGGCGGCCGCGGTGGGTGGGGACGCGGGAGGCGGCGCCGGGCCCACGTGTGTGTGCCCGGCCCCGCGGGGAGGAGCGGGGGCGCCGCCCGCCCGGACTCGCAGGCGGCCGCGCCCGGGGACAAGTCAGGGCTACCCCCACCCACACCCACCCCGCCCCTGCGCGGGAGGGCGCCGATCTGTCCCCTGCAGACCGCAGGCGACACCGGGCGCGGCACGCGCAGGGTGCACACAGGCCCCAGGTGCGCGCACACGGCACACACGCACGCCAGGCGCCCGTGCCCACGGGGACCCACTCCGCACCGGGGCAACGTGTGCACACGCGCGCGCACCCAAACGTGCAATCCAGCACACTGGCGCACACACACAAACACACACACACACACGCTGAGATGACCTAGGCAGAGACACACCAATGCGCCTGGACACTCATAGAAAGTCACAGCACCGGGCCGTGGCGCACGCCTGTCATCCCAGCGGCTGGGGAGCTGAGGCAGGAGGATCGCAAGGTGGAGGCCAGCCTCAGCCACTTAGGAGGCCCTCAGCAACTCAGCGAGACCCTGTCTCTCCATAAAGTAGAAAAAGGGGCTGGGGAAGGGGATCCGACGTTGAGCACCCCTGGTTTTTGATCCCTGGTACCAATTTTTTTTTATTTGTTGAAGAGGAAGTGAGTCTTAATAAAGAATGAGTTAAGAAGGAGCAACAGGAGGAATTGGGTGAAAATTTGGTGGTTAAAAAACTTTCACTAAGGCCAGGCATGGTGGAGGATGCCTGTCATCCCAGCAGAGGGAGGCTGAGATAGGAGGATCATGAGTTCAAAGATGGCCTCACTAATTTAGCAAGGCCCTAAGCAACTCAGGGAGACCCTGTCTCTAAAGAAAATACAGAATAGGGCTGGGGAGGGCCCCTGGGTTCAATCCCTGTTACCAAAAGCACATCTCACACACGCATACACACGTTCCTGTCACACACACACACAGAGACACACGTGCTGTAAACCTGTGGGGTCCCCACATGTCCCCAGGGCACAAGGCAGAGGCAGGTTGAAGCATGTCTACAGACATCAGGTCCCCGTCTCTCAATAAAATAGGGCTGGGGACAGGGCTCAGTGGTTGGGGGTCCCTGAATTCAATCCTTGGTACCAAAGAAACAAAAATAAAGGGAGACTGAGGCAGGGGAATTACTTCAGCCCAAGACCCTCATCTCACAGAGAGAGAGAGAGAGAGAGAGAGAGAGAGAGAGAGAGAGAGCGCGAGAGAGAGAGAGGAGGGAGAATTTTTTTTTTTTTTTTTTTTAGAGACTGGCTGTCACTAGGTTGCTTAAAGCCTTGCTCAATTGCTGAGGCTGGCCTCGGACTTAACATCCTCCTGCCTCAGCCTCCTGAGCTGCTGGGATGACAGGACGTGTGTGCCACCGCCCCTGGCTGAACTTTTATTTTGAGATGATCGTAGATGCACACGCAGTTCTAAGAAATAATACCCAAAGACGTCATATACCCTTTAGCCAGTTTCCCACAATGGTCACTTCTTACAACACTACAGTACAGGGCTGGGGATGTGGCTCAAGCCGTAGAGCACTTGCCTGGTGTGTGCAGAAAATAACAATAAAATAAAGATACTGTGTTCACCTAAAACTAAAAAATAAATAGTAAAAAAAAAAAAAACTACAGTACAATCTCACGACCAGGTTATTGACATTGATTCAGTCAAGAAACAGAATACTTCCATCACTGCAAAAACCACACAGGGTACCCTTTCAGGCTCACATCTATTTCCCGGCCATCCCAACGTCCCCCATAAACCATAAGCCAGCTGGCTTGCACACACCTTCTCTTTTCCTCCAGATAACACACACAGGCAGGGTTTTCCTGCCTCACCCAAGAGAAGCCAGACACCGGTGGTGGCCTCCTGGTACCCGAGTCCCCAGGCCCGTTTCCAACGCCCAGGCGGGTCCTTGACAGCCAATATGCACCAAGTAACCTAACAAAGCATCAAAGGAGACACCCAGACCCCTTTCTTCTCAATTCTACCTGGATGTCACCTTCTGAAGCCCACATTGAACAGGAAAAGTCAAGCCCTGCCCCCGCCCCCCAAAAAAGACACACACACACATTGGGCCTAGGGTGGTGGCTCGGTGGTAGAGCGGCTCGCCTGGCCTGTGTGAGGCCCTGGGTTCGAATCTCAGGGCACCATGTATCCATAAATAAAGGTCCTTCAACAAATCAACAACTAATAAAAAAAAAGACACAAATAAAGATCCATCAACAAATCAACAACTGATTTTTTTAAAAAGACATAAATAAAGATCCATCAAGAAATCAACAACTAATTTTTAAAAAAAGACATAAATAAAGATCCATCAACAAATCAACAACTAATTTTTAAAAAAAGACATAAATAAATATCCATCAACAAATCAACAACTAATAAAAAAAAGAAAGACACACGCATCAGTGACATATGTATACAGGATGGTGTTTATTTCTTATGCATTTAGGAACCTTTTAACTCTTGGGTTTGATGTTGATCGAATTGCCCAGACCACAGGAAATCAACTGCAGCACCAAAATAGATAAATAAAGTCATGTGGAATTTTTTTTTCTTTTTTTGCAAACTGACATAGGGTGGATGCCTAGTTGTCATCGCAGAAACAGAATTCTGGCTTCTTAATTAAAATAAATAAATAAAAATAAATGATAAAGCAGGAAATTCGGCTTTGGTAACATGACTGTACCCAGTGTTCAAAGGGGGTGTTGGGAAATGGGGGTCAGAGAGGGGAGGGGGCCACACGGAGGAGGAGCAGGAGACCAAGACTCACCTGGGTGTCCCTGAGGGATTCCAGTACCTGCAGAACAGGTACTGTCCCTCCGCGTTCACCAGGTGGGGAAGGTCCTGGTAGGGGATGCTCTGCGGGGTCCGCCTGGGAGAGGTCTCCTCGGGCATTCTGGAAGGATCTTCAGGTCCTTGAAAGAAAAGGGGACACATTCCCAAGTCAGAAATCTGGGGAGTCGGAGGAGGGGTGGTGGTGGTAAAAGACTCTTAGGTAGAGGGGAGGTCAACCCTGTTCCAAGATTTTTTTTAATCTTTTTTTTTTTTTCTAAATGACATCCATCTCTTGCAAATCTCTCTCCAACTGGGAGAAAGAAAAAGAAGGAAAAAAAAATCTCATTTGTTCTTAAGAAAAATGCTCACTTTATTTATTTTTTAAAGTGCCTCATTTTTAGGATTTTTTTTTTTCTCTCTCTCTCCTTTATCCATCTGTGTTTATTTCCAATCATTCCAGGAAACTTCATCTTAAAGACTATTTTAGCTGCAATCAAGCAGCAGCTCTGTGGATGTGGGGACCCAGCTGCACAGAGACCCAGCTCTCTCTCTCTCTCTCTCTCTCTCTCTCTCCAAAAAGAGAGAGAGAGAGAGAGAGAGAGAGAGAATCTCCAAGGACCAGTTGGAGTCCCCTCTGGAGTGCATGCTCCTGGCTGATTGCTGCCATCAGAGATGCCACACAGACACCTTCACCAACCTGGTTCCATTCCGCCCTGGCTCCTGCGCTCCACCAGGGGACATCGCCTGCAGGATCAGAGCCAGGCCACCCGGGGCTGCTCCCAGATCGCGGTGGCGAGTCCGGGTCCCTCCATCCCGCGCCTGGCGCTCACCCCCCGCCACCCCAGATCCCGATCTTGGGGGCTGGCGGGGTGCAGAGCCTGGAAGCCAGCTCGCAGCTGGCCCCCAACAGGCTCCCGGGTCCCCTCCCTCCCCGGGGCGGGGACCAGGCGCCTGGGATCTCCCCCAACTACTTGTTCCCTGTCAACACTTTTTCCTACAGGATCCGCTCCAATGGGGCTGGGCGCGCGGACGAGCGCGGCCCGGGGTGGCCCAGGGGGTGGGGGGGAGTCGCCCTGCGTGTACCCTGGGGGTGGGCGCCCGCAAAGTCCCCCTCACCCCCGAGGAGGCGGGTTCCCAGGACCCAGTCGTCGCCCCCGGAGGCTTCGGACAAACTTTGCCTCCTGCCGTGTCACCCACAGCCCGGGGTCACAGCTGTCATTTGGAAATGCCACCCGGGTGGGGGGGGGCAGGGAAGAAAACCCGGGGACTTCACCCCGAGTCGCGTTGGTGCCACCAGGGGCTGCAAAGAGACCGCGGCGGATGGGGACAAGTTGGTGACCAGGGGGGGGACTGGTGCCAGGGAGTCCGGGGGGGCGCGCGAGCGTGCAAAGGCGCACGATCGTGCACACGCGCGCGGGAGCGCGCGGGAGGCCACGCTGAGCGCGCCAGGGACCCCCACCCCGGGACTGGCGTCGCCCCGACCCCCTGGTGGCGGCGCTCGCGGGTGGGGCGGGGACAGGGAGGCAGGTTACCGGGGCCGCGAGCGGCGCTGTCACCTCCCGAGCGCCGCGGGTCTCGGCGGGCGGCGGAACCAGGGCCGGGCGAGCTGCGCGCGCGGCCACCTCCGCGGCGACAGGGCGACAGGGCGCGGCGTCTGCGCCGCCACTTTATCCCCGGGGCCGCTGGGCGACGGGGGCGGCCGCGGTGGGTGGGGACGCGGGAGGCGGCGCCGGGCCCACGTGTGTGTGCCCGGCCCCGCGGGGAGGAGCGGGGGCGCCGCCCGCCCGGACTCGCAGGCGGCCGCGCCCGGGGACAAGTCAGGGCTACCCCCACCCACACCCACCCCGCCCCTGCGCGGGAGGGCGCCGATCTGTCCCCTGCAGACCGCAGGCGACACCGGGCGCGGCACGCGCAGGGTGCACACAGGCCCCAGGTGCGCGCACACGGCACACACGCACGCCAGGCGCCCGTGCCCACGGGGACCCACTCCGCACCGGGGCAACGTGTGCACACGCGCGCGCACCCAAACGTGCAATCCAGCACACTGGCGCACACACACAAACACACACACACACACGCTGAGATGACCTAGGCAGAGACACACCAATGCGCCTGGACACTCATAGAAAGTCACAGCACCGGGCCGTGGCGCACGCCTGTCATCCCAGCGGCTGGGGAGCTGAGGCAGGAGGATCGCAAGGTGGAGGCCAGCCTCAGCCACTTAGGAGGCCCTCAGCAACTCAGCGAGACCCTGTCTCTCCATAAAGTAGAAAAAGGGGCTGGGGAAGGGGATCCGACGTTGAGCACCCCTGGTTTTTGATCCCTGGTACCAATTTTTTTTTATTTGTTGAAGAGGAAGTGAGTCTTAATAAAGAATGAGTTAAGAAGGAGCAACAGGAGGAATTGGGTGAAAATTTGGTGGTTAAAAAACTTTCACTAAGGCCAGGCATGGTGGAGGATGCCTGTCATCCCAGCAGAGGGAGGCTGAGATAGGAGGATCATGAGTTCAAAGATGGCCTCACTAATTTAGCAAGGCCCTAAGCAACTCAGGGAGACCCTGTCTCTAAAGAAAATACAGAATAGGGCTGGGGAGGGCCCCTGGGTTCAATCCCTGTTACCAAAAGCACATCTCACACACGCATACACACGTTCCTGTCACACACACACACACAGAGACACACGTGCTGTAAACCTGTGGGGTCCCCACATGTCCCCAGGGCACAAGGCAGAGGCAGGTTGAAGCATGTCTACAGACATCAGGTCCCCGTCTCTCAATAAAATAGGGCTGGGGACAGGGCTCAGTGGTTGGGGGTCCCTGAATTCAATCCTTGGTACCAAAAAAACAAAAATAAAGGGAGACTGAGGCAGGGGAATTACTTCAGCCCAAGACCCTCATCTCACAGAGAGAGAGAGAGAGGGAGAGAGAGAGAGAGAGAGAGAGAGAGGAGGGAGAATTTTTTTTTTTTTTTTTTAGAGACTGGCTGTCACTAGGTTGCTTACAGCCTTGCTCAATTGCTGAGGCTGGCCTCGGACTTAACATCCTCCTGCCTCAGCCTCCTGAGCTGCTGGGATGACAGGACGTGTGTGCCACCGCCCCTGGCTGAACTTTTATTTTGAGATGATCGTAGATGCACACGCAGTTCTAAGAAATAATACCCAAAGACGTCATATACCCTTTAGCCAGTTTCCCACAATGGTCACTTCTTACAACACTACAGTACAGGGCTGGGGATGTGGCTCAAGCCGTAGAGCACTTGCCTGGTGTGTGCAGAAAATAACAATAAAATAAAGATACTGTGTTCACCTAAAACTAAAAAATAAATAGTAAAAAAAAAAACTACAGTACAATCTCACGACCAGGTTATTGACATTGATTCAGTCAAGAAACAGAATACTTCCATCATTGCAAAAACCACACAGGGTACCCTTTCAGGCTCACATCTATTTCCCGGCCATCCCAACGTCCCCCATAAACCATAAGCCAGCTGGCTTGCACACACCTTCTCTTTTCCTCCAGATAACACACACAGGCAGGGTTTTCCTGCCTCACCCAAGAGAAGCCAGACACCGGTGGTGGCCTCCTGGTACCCGAGTCCCCAGGCCCGTTTCCAACGCCCAGGCGGGTCCTTGACAGCCAATATGCACCAAGTAACCTAACAAAGCATCAAAGGAGACACCCAGACCCCTTTCTTCTCAATTCTACCTGGATGTCACCTTCTGAAGCCCACATTGAACAGGAAAAGTCAAGCCCTGCCCCCGCCCCCCAAAAAAGACACACACACACATTGGGCCTAGGGTGGTGGCTCGGTGGTAGAGCGGCTCGCCTGGCCTGTGTGAGGCCCTGGGTTCGAATCTCAGGGCACCATGTATCCATAAATAAAGGTCCTTCAACAAATCAACAACTAATAAAAAAAAAGACACAAATAAAGATCCATCAACAAATCAACAACTGATTTTTTTAAAAAGACATAAATAAAGATCCATCAAGAAATCAACAACTAATTTTTAAAAAAAGACATAAATAAAGATCCATCAACAAATCAACAACTAATTTTTAAAAAAAGACATAAATAAATATCCATCAACAAATCAACAACTAATAAAAAAAAGAAAGACACACGCATCAGTGACATATGTATACAGGATGGTGTTTATTTCTTATGCATTTAGGAACCTTTTAACTCTTGGGTTTGATGTTGATCGAATTGCCCAGACCACAGGAAATCAACTGCAGCACCAAAATAGATAAATAAAGTCATGTGGAATTTTTTTTTCTTTTTTTGCAAACTGACATAGGGTGGATGCCTAGTTGTCATCGCAGAAACAGAATTCTGGCTTCTTAATTAAAATAAATAAATAAAAATAAATGATAAAGCAGGAAATTCGGCTTTGGTAACATGACTGTACCCAGTGTTCAAAGGGGGTGTTGGGAAATGGGGGTCAGAGAGGGGAGGGGGCCACACGGAGGAGGAGCAGGAGACCAAGACTCACCTGGGTGTCCCTGAGGGATTCCAGTACCTGCAGAACAGGTACTGTCCCTCCGCGTTCACCAGGTGGGGAAGGTCCTGGTAGGGGATGCTCTGCGGGGTCCGCCTGGGAGAGGTCTCCTCGGGCATTCTGGAAGGATCTTCAGGTCCTTGAAAGAAAAGGGGACACATTCCCAAGTCAGAAATCTGGGGAGTCGGAGGAGGGGTGGTGGTGGTAAAAGACTCTTAGGTAGAGGGGAGGTCAACCCTGTTCCAAGATTTTTTTTAATCTTTTTTTTTTTTTTTCTAAATGACATCCATCTCTTGCAAATCTCTCTCCAACTGGGAGAAAGAAAAAGAAGGAAAAAAAAAAATCTCATTTGTTCTTAAGAAAAATGCTCACTTTATTTATTTTTTAAAGTGCCTCATTTTTAGGATTTTTTTTTCTCTCTCTCTCTCCTTTATCCATCTGTGTTTATTTCCAATCATTCCAGGAAACTTCATCTTAAAGACTATTTTAGCTGCAATCAAGCAGCAGCTCTGTGGATGTGGGGACCCAGCTGCACAGAGACCCAGCTCTCTCTCTCTCTCTCTCTCTCTCTCTCTCCAAAAAGAGAGAGAGAGAGAGAGAGAGAGAGAGAATCTCCAAGGACCAGTTGGAGTCCCCTCTGGAGTGCATGCTCCTGGCTGATTGCTGCCATCAGAGATGCCACACAGACACCTTCACCAACCTGGTTCCATTCCGCCCTGGCTCCTGCGCTCCACCAGGGGACATCGCCTGCAGGATCAGAGCCAGGCCACCCGGGGCTGCTCCCAGATCGCGGTGGCGAGTCCGGGTCCCTCCATCCCGCGCCTGGCGCTCACCCCCCGCCACCCCAGATCCCGATCTTGGGGGCTGGCGGGGTGCAGAGCCTGGAAGCCAGCTCGCAGCTGGCCCCCAACAGGCTCCCGGGTCCCCTCCCTCCCCGGGGCGGGGACCAGGCGCCTGGGATCTCCCCCAACTACTTGTTCCCTGTCAACACTTTTTCCTACAGGATCCGCTCCAATGGGGCTGGGCGCGCGGACGAGCGCGGCCCGGGGTGGCCCAGGGGGTGGGGGGGAGTCGCCCTGCGTGTACCCTGGGGGTGGGCGCCCGCAAAGTCCCCCTCACCCCCGAGGAGGCGGGTTCCCAGGACCCAGTCGTCGCCCCCGGAGGCTTCGGACAAACTTTGCCTCCTGCCGTGTCACCCACAGCCCGGGGTCACAGCTGTCATTTGGAAATGCCACCCGGGTGGGGGGGGGCAGGGAAGAAAACCCGGGGACTTCACCCCGAGTCGCGTTGGTGCCACCAGGGGCTGCAAAGAGACCGCGGCGGATGGGGACAAGTTGGTGACCAGGGGGGGGACTGGTGCCAGGGAGTCCGGGGGGGCGCGCGAGCGTGCAAAGGCGCACGATCGTGCACACGCGCGCGGGAGCGCGCGGGAGGCCACGCTGAGCGCGCCAGGGACCCCCACCCCGGGACTGGCGTCGCCCCGACCCCCTGGTGGCGGCGCTCGCGGGTGGGGCGGGGACAGGGAGGCAGGTTACCGGGGCCGCGAGCGGCGCTGTCACCTCCCGAGCGCCGCGGGTCTCGGCGGGCGGCGGAACCAGGGCCGGGCGAGCTGCGCGCGCGGCCACCTCCGCGGCGACAGGGCGACAGGGCGCGGCGTCTGCGCCGCCACTTTATCCCCGGGGCCGCTGGGCGACGGGGGCGGCCGCGGTGGGTGGGGACGCGGGAGGCGGCGCCGGGCCCACGTGTGTGTGCCCGGCCCCGCGGGGAGGAGCGGGGGCGCCGCCCGCCCGGACTCGCAGGCGGCCGCGCCCGGGGACAAGTCAGGGCTACCCCCACCCACACCCACCCCGCCCCTGCGCGGGAGGGCGCCGATCTGTCCCCTGCAGACCGCAGGCGACACCGGGCGCGGCACGCGCAGGGTGCACACAGGCCCCAGGTGCGCGCACACGGCACACACGCACGCCAGGCGCCCGTGCCCACGGGGACCCACTCCGCACCGGGGCAACGTGTGCACACGCGCGCGCACCCAAACGTGCAATCCAGCACACTGGCGCACACACACAAACACACACACACACACGCTGAGATGACCTAGGCAGAGACACACCAATGCGCCTGGACACTCATAGAAAGTCACAGCACCGGGCCGTGGCGCACGCCTGTCATCCCAGCGGCTGGGGAGCTGAGGCAGGAGGATCGCAAGGTGGAGGCCAGCCTCAGCCACTTAGGAGGCCCTCAGCAACTCAGCGAGACCCTGTCTCTCCATAAAGTAGAAAAAGGGGCTGGGGAAGGGGATCCGACGTTGAGCACCCCTGGTTTTTGATCCCTGGTACCAATTTTTTTTTATTTGTTGAAGAGGAAGTGAGTCTTAATAAAGAATGAGTTAAGAAGGAGCAACAGGAGGAATTGGGTGAAAATTTGGTGGTTAAAAAACTTTCACTAAGGCCAGGCATGGTGGAGGATGCCTGTCATCCCAGCAGAGGGAGGCTGAGATAGGAGGATCATGAGTTCAAAGATGGCCTCACTAATTTAGCAAGGCCCTAAGCAACTCAGGGAGACCCTGTCTCTAAAGAAAATACAGAATAGGGCTGGGGAGGGCCCCTGGGTTCAATCCCTGTTACCAAAAGCACATCTCACACACGCATACACACGTTCCTGTCACACACACACACACAGAGACACACGTGCTGTAAACCTGTGGGGTCCCCACATGTCCCCAGGGCACAAGGCAGAGGCAGGTTGAAGCATGTCTACAGACATCAGGTCCCCGTCTCTCAATAAAATAGGGCTGGGGACAGGGCTCAGTGGTTGGGGGTCCCTGAATTCAATCCTTGGTACCAAAAAAACAAAAATAAAGGGAGACTGAGGCAGGGGAATTACTTCAGCCCAAGACCCTCATCTCACAGAGAGAGAGAGAGAGAGAGAGAGAGAGAGAGAGAGAGAGAGAGAGAGGAGGGAGAATTTTTTTTTTTTTTTTTTTAGAGACTGGCTGTCACTAGGTTGCTTACAGCCTTGCTCAATTGCTGAGGCTGGCCTCGGACTTAACATCCTCCTGCCTCAGCCTCCTGAGCTGCTGGGATGACAGGACGTGTGTGCCACCGCCCCTGGCTGAACTTTTATTTTGAGATGATCGTAGATGCACACGCAGTTCTAAGAAATAATACCCAAAGACGTCATATACCCTTTAGCCAGTTTCCCACAATGGTCACTTCTTACAACACTACAGTACAGGGCTGGGGATGTGGCTCAAGCCGTAGAGCACTTGCCTGGTGTGTGCAGAAAATAACAATAAAATAAAGATACTGTGTTCACCTAAAACTAAAAAATAAATAGTAAAAAAAAAAAACTACAGTACAATCTCACGACCAGGTTATTGACATTGATTCAGTCAAGAAACAGAATACTTCCATCATTGCAAAAACCACACAGGGTACCCTTTCAGGCTCACATCTATTTCCCGGCCATCCCAACGTCCCCCATAAACCATAAGCCAGCTGGCTTGCACACACCTTCTCTTTTCCTCCAGATAACACACACAGGCAGGGTTTTCCTGCCTCACCCAAGAGAAGCCAGACACCGGTGGTGGCCTCCTGGTACCCGAGTCCCCAGGCCCGTTTCCAACGCCCAGGCGGGTCCTTGACAGCCAATATGCACCAAGTAACCTAACAAAGCATCAAAGGAGACACCCAGACCCCTTTCTTCTCAATTCTACCTGGATGTCACCTTCTGAAGCCCACATTGAACAGGAAAAGTCAAGCCCTGCCCCCGCCCCCCAAAAAAGACACACACACACATTGGGCCTAGGGTGGTGGCTCGGTGGTAGAGCGGCTCGCCTGGCCTGTGTGAGGCCCTGGGTTCGAATCTCAGGGCACCATGTATCCATAAATAAAGGTCCTTCAACAAATCAACAACTAATAAAAAAAAAGACACAAATAAAGATCCATCAACAAATCAACAACTGATTTTTTTAAAAAGACATAAATAAAGATCCATCAAGAAATCAACAACTAATTTTTAAAAAAAGACATAAATAAAGATCCATCAACAAATCAACAACTAATTTTTAAAAAAAGACATAAATAAATATCCATCAACAAATCAACAACTAATAAAAAAAAGAAAGACACACGCATCAGTGACATATGTATACAGGATGGTGTTTATTTCTTATGCATTTAGGAACCTTTTAACTCTTGGGTTTGATGTTGATCGAATTGCCCAGACCACAGGAAATCAACTGCAGCACCAAAATAGATAAATAAAGTCATGTGGAATTTTTTTTTCTTTTTTTGCAAACTGACATAGGGTGGATGCCTAGTTGTCATCGCAGAAACAGAATTCTGGCTTCTTAATTAAAATAAATAAATAAAAATAAATGATAAAGCAGGAAATTCGGCTTTGGTAACATGACTGTACCCAGTGTTCAAAGGGGGTGTTGGGAAATGGGGGTCAGAGAGGGGAGGGGGCCACACGGAGGAGGAGCAGGAGACCAAGACTCACCTGGGTGTCCCTGAGGGATTCCAGTACCTGCAGAACAGGTACTGTCCCTCCGCGTTCACCAGGTGGGGAAGGTCCTGGTAGGGGATGCTCTGCGGGGTCCGCCTGGGAGAGGTCTCCTCGGGCATTCTGGAAGGATCTTCAGGTCCTTGAAAGAAAAGGGGACACATTCCCAAGTCAGAAATCTGGGGAGTCGGAGGAGGGGTGGTGGTGGTAAAAGACTCTTAGGTAGAGGGGAGGTCAACCCTGTTCCAAGATTTTTTTTAATCTTTTTTTTTTTTTTCTAAATGACATCCATCTCTTGCAAATCTCTCTCCAACTGGGAGAAAGAAAAAGAAGGAAAAAAAAATCTCATTTGTTCTTAAGAAAAATGCTCACTTTATTTATTTTTTAAAGTGCCTCATTTTTAGGATTTTTTTTTTCTCTCTCTCTCTCCTTTATCCATCTGTGTTTATTTCCAATCATTCCAGGAAACTTCATCTTAAAGACTATTTTAGCTGCAATCAAGCAGCAGCTCTGTGGATGTGGGGACCCAGCTGCACAGAGACCCAGCTCTCTCTCTCTCTCTCTCTCTCTCTCTCTCTCTCTCTCTCTCTCTCCAAAAAAAGAGAGAGAGAGAGAGAGAGAGAGAGAAAATCTCCAAGGACCAGTTGGAGTCCCCTCTGGAGTGCATGCTCCTGGCTGATTGCTGCCATCAGAGATGCCACACAGACACCGTCACCAACCTGGTTCCATTCTGCCCTGGCTCCTGCGCTCCACCAGGGGACATCGCCTGCAGGATCAGAGCCAGGCCACCCGGGGCTGCTCCCCGATCGCGGTGGCGAGCCCGGGTCCCTCCATCCCGCGCCTGGCGCTCACCCCCCGCCACCCCAGATCCCGATCTTGGGGGCTGGCGGGGTGCAGAGCCGGGAAGCCAGCTCGCAGCTGGCCCCCAACAGGCTCCCGGGTCCCCTCCCTCCCCGGGGCGGGGACCAGGCGCCTGGGATCTCCCCCAACTACTTGTTCCCTGTCATCACTTTTTCCTACAGGATCCGCTCCAATGGGGCTGGGCGCGCGGACGAGCGCGGCCCGGGGTGGCCCTGGGGGTGGGGGGGAGTCGCCCTGCGTGTACCCTGGGGGTGGGCGCCCGCAAAGTCCCCCTCACCCCCGAGGAGGCGGGTTCCCAGGACCCAGTCGTCGCCCCAGGAGGCTTTGGACAAACTTTGCCTCCTGCCGTGTCACCCACAGCCCGGGGTCACAGCTGTCATTTGGAAATGCCACCCGGGTGGGGGGGGGCAGGGAAGAAAACCCGGGAACTTCACCCCGAGTCGCGTTGGTGCCACCAGGGGCTGCAAAGAGACCGCGGCGGATGGGGACAAGTTGGTGACCAGGGGGGGGACTGGTGCCAGGGAGTCCGGGGGGGGGGCGCGCGAGCGTGCAAAGGCGCACGATCGTGCACACGCGCGCGGGAGCGCGCGGGAGGCCACGCTGAGCGCGCCAGGGACCCCCACCCCGGGACTGGCGTCGCCCCGACCCCCTGGTGGCGGCGCTCGCGGGTGGGGCGGGGACAGGGAGGCAGGTTACCGGGGCCGCGAGCGGCGCTGTCACCTCCCGAGCGCCGCGGGTCTCGGCGGGCGGCGGAACCAGGGCCGGGCGAGCTGCGCGCGCGGCCACCTCCGCGGCGACAGGGCGACAGGGCGCGGCGTCTGCGCCGCCACTTTATCCCCGGGGCCGCTGGGCGACGGGGGCGGCCGCGGTGGGTGGGGACGCGGGAGGCGGCGCCGGGCCCACGTGTGTGTGCCCGGCCCCGCGGGGAGGAGCGGGGGCGCCGCCCGCCCGGACTCGCAGGCGGCCGCGCCCGGGGACAAGTCAGGGCTACCCCCACCCACACCCACCCCGCCCCTGCGCGGGAGGGCGCCGATCTGTCCCCTGCAGACCGCAGGCGACACCGGGCGCGGCACGCGCAGGGTGCACACAGGCCCCAGGTGCGCGCACACGGCACACACGCACGCCAGGCGCCCGTGCCCACGGGGACCCACTCCGCACCGGGGCAACGTGTGCACACGCGCGCGCACCCAAACGTGCAATCCAGCACACTGGCGCACACACACAAACACACACACACACGCTGAGATGACCTAGGCAGAGACACACCAATGCGCCTGGACACTCATAGAAAGTCACAGCACCGGGCCGTGGCGCACGCCTGTCATCCCAGCGGCTGGGGAGCTGAGGCAGGAGGATCGCAAGGTGGAGGCCAGCCTCAGCCACTTAGGAGGCCCTCAGCAACTCAGCGAGACCCTGTCTCTCCATAAAGTAGAAAAAGGGGCTGGGGAAGGGGATCCGACGTTGAGCACCCCTGGTTTTTGATCCCTGGTACCAATTTTTTTTTATTTGTTGAAGAGGAAGTGAGTCTTAATAAAGAATGAGTTAAGAAGGAGCAACAGGAGGAATTGGGTGAAAATTTGGTGGTTAAAAAACTTTCACTAAGGCCAGGCATGGTGGAGGATGCCTGTCATCCCAGCAGAGGGAGGCTGAGATAGGAGGATCATGAGTTCAAAGATGGCCTCACTAATTTAGCAAGGCCCTAAGCAACTCAGGGAGACCCTGTCTCTAAAGAAAATACAGAATAGGGCTGGGGAGGGCCCCTGGGTTCAATCCCTGTTACCAAAAGCACATCTCACACACGCATACACACGTTCCTGTCACACACACACACAGAGACACACGTGCTGTAAACCTGTGGGGTCCCCACATGTCCCCAGGGCACAAGGCAGAGGCAGGTTGAAGCATGTCTACAGACATCAGGTCCCCGTCTCTCAATAAAATAGGGCTGGGGACAGGGCTCAGTGGTTGGGGGTCCCTGAATTCAATCCTTGGTACCAAAGAAACAAAAATAAAGGGAGACTGAGGCAGGGGAATTACTTCAGCCCAAGACCCTCATCTCACAGAGAGAGAGAGAGAGAGAGAGAGAGAGAGAGAGAGAGAGAGAGAGCGCGAGAGAGAGAGAGGAGGGAGAATTTTTTTTTTTTTTTTTTTTTAGAGACTGGCTGTCACTAGGTTGCTTAAAGCCTTGCTCAATTGCTGAGGCTGGCCTCGGACTTAACATCCTCCTGCCTCAGCCTCCTGAGCTGCTGGGATGACAGGACGTGTGTGCCACCGCCCCTGGCTGAACTTTTATTTTGAGATGATCGTAGATGCACACGCAGTTCTAAGAAATAATACCCAAAGACGTCATATACCCTTTAGCCAGTTTCCCACAATGGTCACTTCTTACAACACTACAGTACAGGGCTGGGGATGTGGCTCAAGCCGTAGAGCACTTGCCTGGTGTGTGCAGAAAATAACAATAAAATAAAGATACTGTGTTCACCTAAAACTAAAAAATAAATAGTAAAAAAAAAAAAAACTACAGTACAATCTCACGACCAGGTTATTGACATTGATTCAGTCAAGAAACAGAATACTTCCATCACTGCAAAAACCACACAGGGTACCCTTTCAGGCTCACATCTATTTCCCGGCCATCCCAACGTCCCCCATAAACCATAAGCCAGCTGGCTTGCACACACCTTCTCTTTTCCTCCAGATAACACACACAGGCAGGGTTTTCCTGCCTCACCCAAGAGAAGCCAGACACCGGTGGTGGCCTCCTGGTACCCGAGTCCCCAGGCCCGTTTCCAACGCCCAGGCGGGTCCTTGACAGCCAATATGCACCAAGTAACCTAACAAAGCATCAAAGGAGACACCCAGACCCCTTTCTTCTCAATTCTACCTGGATGTCACCTTCTGAAGCCCACATTGAACAGGAAAAGTCAAGCCCTGCCCCCGCCCCCCAAAAAAGACACACACACACATTGGGCCTAGGGTGGTGGCTCGGTGGTAGAGCGGCTCGCCTGGCCTGTGTGAGGCCCTGGGTTCGAATCTCAGGGCACCATGTATCCATAAATAAAGGTCCTTCAACAAATCAACAACTAATAAAAAAAAAGACACAAATAAAGATCCATCAACAAATCAACAACTGATTTTTTTAAAAAGACATAAATAAAGATCCATCAAGAAATCAACAACTAATTTTTAAAAAAAGACATAAATAAAGATCCATCAACAAATCAACAACTAATTTTTAAAAAAAGACATAAATAAATATCCATCAACAAATCAACAACTAATAAAAAAAAGAAAGACACACGCATCAGTGACATATGTATACAGGATGGTGTTTATTTCTTATGCATTTAGGAACCTTTTAACTCTTGGGTTTGATGTTGATCGAATTGCCCAGACCACAGGAAATCAACTGCAGCACCAAAATAGATAAATAAAGTCATGTGGAATTTTTTTTTCTTTTTTTGCAAACTGACATAGGGTGGATGCCTAGTTGTCATCGCAGAAACAGAATTCTGGCTTCTTAATTAAAATAAATAAATAAAAATAAATGATAAAGCAGGAAATTCGGCTTTGGTAACATGACTGTACCCAGTGTTCAAAGGGGGTGTTGGGAAATGGGGGTCAGAGAGGGGAGGGGGCCACACGGAGGAGGAGCAGGAGACCAAGACTCACCTGGGTGTCCCTGAGGGATTCCAGTACCTGCAGAACAGGTACTGTCCCTCCGCGTTCACCAGGTGGGGAAGGTCCTGGTAGGGGATGCTCTGCGGGGTCCGCCTGGGAGAGGTCTCCTCGGGCATTCTGGAAGGATCTTCAGGTCCTTGAAAGAAAAGGGGACACATTCCCAAGTCAGAAATCTGGGGAGTCGGAGGAGGGGTGGTGGTGGTAAAAGACTCTTAGGTAGAGGGGAGGTCAACCCTGTTCCAAGATTTTTTTTAATCTTTTTTTTTTTTTTCTAAATGACATCCATCTCTTGCAAATCTCTCTCCAACTGGGAGAAAGAAAAAGAAGGAAAAAAAAATCTCATTTGTTCTTAAGAAAAATGCTCACTTTATTTATTTTTTAAAGTGCCTCATTTTTAGGATTTTTTTTTTCTCTCTCTCTCTCCTTTATCCATCTGTGTTTATTTCCAATCATTCCAGGAAACTTCATCTTAAAGACTATTTTAGCTGCAATCAAGCAGCAGCTCTGTGGATGTGGGGACCCAGCTGCACAGAGACCCAGCTCTCTCTCTCTCTCTCTCTCTCTCTCTCTCTCTCTCTCTCTCTCTCCAAAAAAAGAGAGAGAGAGAGAGAGAGAGAGAGAAAATCTCCAAGGACCAGTTGGAGTCCCCTCTGGAGTGCATGCTCCTGGCTGATTGCTGCCATCAGAGATGCCACACAGACACCGTCACCAACCTGGTTCCATTCCGCCCTGGCTCCTGCGCTCCACCAGGGGACATCGCCTGCAGGATCAGAGCCAGGCCACCCGGGGCTGCTCCCCGATCGCGGTGGCGAGCCCGGGTCCCTCCATCCCGCGCCTGGCGCTCACCCCCCGCCACCCCAGATCCCGATCTTGGGGGCTGGCGGGGTGCAGAGCCGGGAAGCCAGCTCGCAGCTGGCCCCCAACAGGCTCCCGGGTCCCCTCCCTCCCCGGGGCGGGGACCAGGCGCCTGGGATCTCCCCCAACTACTTGTTCCCTGTCATCACTTTTTCCTACAGGATCCGCTCCAATGGGGCTGGGCGCGCGGACGAGCGCGGCCCGGGGTGGCCCTGGGGGTGGGGGGGAGTCGCCCTGCGTGTACCCTGGGGGTGGGCGCCCGCAAAGTCCCCCTCACCCCCGAGGAGGCGGGTTCCCAGGACCCAGTCGTCGCCCCAGGAGGCTTTGGACAAACTTTGCCTCCTGCCGTGTCACCCACAGCCCGGGGTCACAGCTGTCATTTGGAAATGCCACCCGGGTGGGGGGGGGCAGGGAAGAAAACCCGGGAACTTCACCCCGAGTCGCGTTGGTGCCACCAGGGGCTGCAAAGAGACCGCGGCGGATGGGGACAAGTTGGTGACCAGGGGGGGGACTGGTGCCAGGGAGTCCGGGGGGGGGGCGCGCGAGCGTGCAAAGGCGCACGATCGTGCACACGCGCGCGGGAGCGCGCGGGAGGCCACGCTGAGCGCGCCAGGGACCCCCACCCCGGGACTGGCGTCGCCCCGACCCCCTGGTGGCGGCGCTCGCGGGTGGGGCGGGGACAGGGAGGCAGGTTACCGGGGCCGCGAGCGGCGCTGTCACCTCCCGAGCGCCGCGGGTCTCGGCGGGCGGCGGAACCAGGGCCGGGCGAGCTGCGCGCGCGGCCACCTCCGCGGCGACAGGGCGACAGGGCGCGGCGTCTGCGCCGCCACTTTATCCCCGGGGCCGCTGGGCGACGGGGGCGGCCGCGGTGGGTGGGGACGCGGGAGGCGGCGCCGGGCCCACGTGTGTGTGCCCGGCCCCGCGGGGAGGAGCGGGGGCGCCGCCCGCCCGGACTCGCAGGCGGCCGCGCCCGGGGACAAGTCAGGGCTACCCCCACCCACACCCACCCCGCCCCTGCGCGGGAGGGCGCCGATCTGTCCCCTGCAGACCGCAGGCGACACCGGGCGCGGCACGCGCAGGGTGCACACAGGCCCCAGGTGCGCGCACACGGCACACACGCACGCCAGGCGCCCGTGCCCACGGGGACCCACTCCGCACCGGGGCAACGTGTGCACACGCGCGCGCACCCAAACGTGCAATCCAGCACACTGGCGCACACACACAAACACACACACACACACGCTGAGATGACCTAGGCAGAGACACACCAATGCGCCTGGACACTCATAGAAAGTCACAGCACCGGGCCGTGGCGCACGCCTGTCATCCCAGCGGCTGGGGAGCTGAGGCAGGAGGATCGCAAGGTGGAGGCCAGCCTCAGCCACTTAGGAGGCCCTCAGCAACTCAGCGAGACCCTGTCTCTCCATAAAGTAGAAAAAGGGGCTGGGGAAGGGGATCCGACGTTGAGCACCCCTGGTTTTTGATCCCTGGTACCAATTTTTTTTTATTTGTTGAAGAGGAAGTGAGTCTTAATAAAGAATGAGTTAAGAAGGAGCAACAGGAGGAATTGGGTGAAAATTTGGTGGTTAAAAAACTTTCACTAAGGCCAGGCATGGTGGAGGATGCCTGTCATCCCAGCAGAGGGAGGCTGAGATAGGAGGATCATGAGTTCAAAGATGGCCTCACTAATTTAGCAAGGCCCTAAGCAACTCAGGGAGACCCTGTCTCTAAAGAAAATACAGAATAGGGCTGGGGAGGGCCCCTGGGTTCAATCCCTGTTACCAAAAGCACATCTCACACACGCATACACACGTTCCTGTCACACACACACACAGAGACACACGTGCTGTAAACCTGTGGGGTCCCCACATGTCCCCAGGGCACAAGGCAGAGGCAGGTTGAAGCATGTCTACAGACATCAGGTCCCCGTCTCTCAATAAAATAGGGCTGGGGACAGGGCTCAGTGGTTGGGGGTCCCTGAATTCAATCCTTGGTACCAAAGAAACAAAAATAAAGGGAGACTGAGGCAGGGGAATTACTTCAGCCCAAGACCCTCATCTCACAGAGAGAGAGAGAGAGAGAGAGAGAGAGAGAGAGAGAGAGAGAGAGAGAGCGCGAGAGAGAGAGAGGAGGGAGAATTTTTTTTTTTTTTTTTTTTAGAGACTGGCTGTCACTAGGTTGCTTAAAGCCTTGCTCAATTGCTGAGGCTGGCCTCGGACTTAACATCCTCCTGCCTCAGCCTCCTGAGCTGCTGGGATGACAGGACGTGTGTGCCACCGCCCCTGGCTGAACTTTTATTTTGAGATGATCGTAGATGCACACGCAGTTCTAAGAAATAATACCCAAAGACGTCATATACCCTTTAGCCAGTTTCCCACAATGGTCACTTCTTACAACACTACAGTACAGGGCTGGGGATGTGGCTCAAGCCGTAGAGCACTTGCCTGGTGTGTGCAGAAAATAACAATAAAATAAAGATACTGTGTTCACCTAAAACTAAAAAATAAATAGTAAAAAAAAAAAAAACTACAGTACAATCTCACGACCAGGTTATTGACATTGATTCAGTCAAGAAACAGAATACTTCCATCACTGCAAAAACCACACAGGGTACCCTTTCAGGCTCACATCTATTTCCCGGCCATCCCAACGTCCCCCATAAACCATAAGCCAGCTGGCTTGCACACACCTTCTCTTTTCCTCCAGATAACACACACAGGCAGGGTTTTCCTGCCTCACCCAAGAGAAGCCAGACACCGGTGGTGGCCTCCTGGTACCCGAGTCCCCAGGCCCGTTTCCAACGCCCAGGCGGGTCCTTGACAGCCAATATGCACCAAGTAACCTAACAAAGCATCAAAGGAGACACCCAGACCCCTTTCTTCTCAATTCTACCTGGATGTCACCTTCTGAAGCCCACATTGAACAGGAAAAGTCAAGCCCTGCCCCCGCCCCCCAAAAAAGACACACACACACATTGGGCCTAGGGTGGTGGCTCGGTGGTAGAGCGGCTCGCCTGGCCTGTGTGAGGCCCTGGGTTCGAATCTCAGGGCACCATGTATCCATAAATAAAGGTCCTTCAACAAATCAACAACTAATAAAAAAAAAGACACAAATAAAGATCCATCAACAAATCAACAACTGATTTTTTTAAAAAGACATAAATAAAGATCCATCAAGAAATCAACAACTAATTTTTAAAAAAAGACATAAATAAAGATCCATCAACAAATCAACAACTAATTTTTAAAAAAAGACATAAATAAATATCCATCAACAAATCAACAACTAATAAAAAAAAGAAAGACACACGCATCAGTGACATATGTATACAGGATGGTGTTTATTTCTTATGCATTTAGGAACCTTTTAACTCTTGGGTTTGATGTTGATCGAATTGCCCAGACCACAGGAAATCAACTGCAGCACCAAAATAGATAAATAAAGTCATGTGGAATTTTTTTTTCTTTTTTTGCAAACTGACATAGGGTGGATGCCTAGTTGTCATCGCAGAAACAGAATTCTGGCTTCTTAATTAAAATAAATAAATAAAAATAAATGATAAAGCAGGAAATTCGGCTTTGGTAACATGACTGTACCCAGTGTTCAAAGGGGGTGTTGGGAAATGGGGGTCAGAGAGGGGAGGGGGCCACACGGAGGAGGAGCAGGAGACCAAGACTCACCTGGGTGTCCCTGAGGGATTCCAGTACCTGCAGAACAGGTACTGTCCCTCCGCGTTCACCAGGTGGGGAAGGTCCTGGTAGGGGATGCTCTGCGGGGTCCGCCTGGGAGAGGTCTCCTCGGGCATTCTGGAAGGATCTTCAGGTCCTTGAAAGAAAAGGGGACACATTCCCAAGTCAGAAATCTGGGGAGTCGGAGGAGGGGTGGTGGTGGTAAAAGACTCTTAGGTAGAGGGGAGGTCAACCCTGTTCCAAGATTTTTTTTAATCTTTTTTTTTTTTTCTAAATGACATCCATCTCTTGCAAATCTCTCTCCAACTGGGAGAAAGAAAAAGAAGGAAAAAAAAATCTCATTTGTTCTTAAGAAAAATGCTCACTTTATTTATTTTTTAAAGTGCCTCATTTTTAGGATTTTTTTTTCTCTCTCTCTCCTTTATCCATCTGTGTTTATTTCCAATCATTCCAGGAAACTTCATCTTAAAGACTATTTTAGCTGCAATCAAGCAGCAGCTCTGTGGATGTGGGGACCCAGCTGCACAGAGACCCAGCTCTCTCTCTCTCTCTCTCTCTCTCTCTCTCTCTCCAAAAAGAGAGAGAGAGAGAGAGAGAGAGAGAAAATCTCCAAGGACCAGTTGGAGTCCCCTCTGGAGTGCATGCTCCTGGCTGATTGCTGCCATCAGAGATGCCACACAGACACCTTCACCAACCTGGTTCCATTCCGCCCTGGCTCCTGCGCTCCACCAGGGGACATCGCCTGCAGGATCAGAGCCAGGCCACCCGGGGCTGCTCCCCGATCGCGGTGGCGAGCCCGGGTCCCTCCATCCCGCGCCTGGCGCTCACCCCCCGCCACCCCAGATCCCGATCTTGGGGGCTGGCGGGGTGCAGAGCCGGGAAGCCAGCTCGCAGCTGGCCCCCAACAGGCTCCCGGGTCCCCTCCCTCCCCGGGGCGGGGACCAGGCGCCTGGGATCTCCCCCAACTACTTGTTCCCTGTCAACACTTTTTCCTACAGGATCCGCTCCAATGGGGCTGGGCGCGCGGACGAGCGCGGCCCGGGGTGGCCCAGGGGGTGGGGGGGAGTCGCCCTGCGTGTACCCTGGGGGTGGGCGCCCGCAAAGTCCCCCTCACCCCCGAGGAGGCGGGTTCCCAGGACCCAGTCGTCGCCCCCGGAGGCTTCGGACAAACTTTGCCTCCTGCCGTGTCACCCACAGCCCGGGGTCACAGCTGTCATTTGGAAATGCCACCCGGGTGGGGGGGGGGCAGGGAAGAAAACCCGGGGACTTCACCCCGAGTCGCGTTGGTGCCACCAGGGGCTGCAAAGAGACCGCGGCGGATGGGGACAAGTTGGTGACCAGGGGGGGGACTGGTGCCAGGGAATCCGGGGTGGCGCGCGAGCGTGCAAAGGCGCACGATCGTGCACACGCGCGCGGGAGCGCGCGGGAGGCCACGCTGAGCGCGCCAGGGACCCCCACCCCGGGACTGGCGTCGCCCCGACCCCCTGGTGGCGGCGCTCGCGGGTGGGGCGGGGACAGGGAGGCAGGTTACCGGGGCCGCGAGCGGCGCTGTCACCTCCCGAGCGCCGCGGGTCTCGGCGGGCGGCGGAACCAGGGCCGGGCGAGCTGCGCGCGCGGCCACCTCCGCGGCGACAGGGCGACAGGGCGCGGCGTCTGCGCCGCCACTTTATCCCCGGGGCCGCTGGGCGACGGGGGCGGCCGCGGTGGGTGGGGACGCGGGAGGCGGCGCCGGGCCCACGTGTGTGTGCCCGGCCCCGCGGGGAGGAGCGGGGGCGCCGCCCGCCCGGACTCGCAGGCGGCCGCGCCCGGGGACAAGTCAGGGCTACCCCCACCCACACCCACCCCGCCCCTGCGCGGGAGGGCGCCGATCTGTCCCCTGCAGACCGCAGGCGACACCGGGCGCGGCACGCGCAGGGTGCACACAGGCCCCAGGTGCGCGCACACGGCACACACGCACGCCAGGCGCCCGTGCCCACGGGGACCCACTCCGCACCGGGGCAACGTGTGCACACGCGCGCGCACCCAAACGTGCAATCCAGCACACTGGCGCACACACACAAACACACACACACACACGCTGAGATGACCTAGGCAGAGACACACCAATGCGCCTGGACACTCATAGAAAGTCACAGCACCGGGCCGTGGCGCACGCCTGTCATCCCAGCGGCTGGGGAGCTGAGGCAGGAGGATCGCAAGGTGGAGGCCAGCCTCAGCCACTTAGGAGGCCCTCAGCAACTCAGCGAGACCCTGTCTCTCCATAAAGTAGAAAAAGGGGCTGGGGAAGGGGATCCGACGTTGAGCACCCCTGGTTTTTGATCCCTGGTACCAATTTTTTTTTATTTGTTGAAGAGGAAGTGAGTCTTAATAAAGAATGAGTTAAGAAGGAGCAACAGGAGGAATTGGGTGAAAATTTGGTGGTTAAAAAACTTTCACTAAGGCCAGGCATGGTGGAGGATGCCTGTCATCCCAGCAGAGGGAGGCTGAGATAGGAGGATCATGAGTTCAAAGATGGCCTCACTAATTTAGCAAGGCCCTAAGCAACTCAGGGAGACCCTGTCTCTAAAGAAAATACAGAATAGGGCTGGGGAGGGCCCCTGGGTTCAATCCCTGTTACCAAAAGCACATCTCACACACGCATACACACGTTCCTGTCACACACACACACACAGAGACACACGTGCTGTAAACCTGTGGGGTCCCCACATGTCCCCAGGGCACAAGGCAGAGGCAGGTTGAAGCATGTCTACAGACATCAGGTCCCCGTCTCTCAATAAAATAGGGCTGGGGACAGGGCTCAGTGGTTGGGGGTCCCTGAATTCAATCCTTGGTACCAAAAAAACAAAAATAAAGGGAGACTGAGGCAGGGGAATTACTTCAGCCCAAGACCCTCATCTCACAGAGAGAGAGAGAGAGAGAGAGAGAGAGAGAGAGAGAGAGAGAGAGAGGAGGGAGAATTTTTTTTTTTTTTTTTTTAGAGACTGGCTGTCACTAGGTTGCTTACAGCCTTGCTCAATTGCTGAGGCTGGCCTCGGACTTAACATCCTCCTGCCTCAGCCTCCTGAGCTGCTGGGATGACAGGACGTGTGTGCCACCGCCCCTGGCTGAACTTTTATTTTGAGATGATCGTAGATGCACACGCAGTTCTAAGAAATAATACCCAAAGACGTCATATACCCTTTAGCCAGTTTCCCACAATGGTCACTTCTTACAACACTACAGTACAGGGCTGGGGATGTGGCTCAAGCCGTAGAGCACTTGCCTGGTGTGTGCAGAAAATAACAATAAAATAAAGATACTGTGTTCACCTAAAACTAAAAAATAAATAGTAAAAAAAAAAACTACAGTACAATCTCACGACCAGGTTATTGACATTGATTCAGTCAAGAAACAGAATACTTCCATCATTGCAAAAACCACACAGGGTACCCTTTCAGGCTCACATCTATTTCCCGGCCATCCCAACGTCCCCCATAAACCATAAGCCAGCTGGCTTGCACACACCTTCTCTTTTCCTCCAGATAACACACACAGGCAGGGTTTTCCTGCCTCACCCAAGAGAAGCCAGACACCGGTGGTGGCCTCCTGGTACCCGAGTCCCCAGGCCCGTTTCCAACGCCCAGGCGGGTCCTTGACAGCCAATATGCACCAAGTAACCTAACAAAGCATCAAAGGAGACACCCAGACCCCTTTCTTCTCAATTCTACCTGGATGTCACCTTCTGAAGCCCACATTGAACAGGAAAAGTCAAGCCCTGCCCCCGCCCCCCAAAAAAGACACACACACACATTGGGCCTAGGGTGGTGGCTCGGTGGTAGAGCGGCTCGCCTGGCCTGTGTGAGGCCCTGGGTTCGAATCTCAGGGCACCATGTATCCATAAATAAAGGTCCTTCAACAAATCAACAACTAATAAAAAAAAAGACACAAATAAAGATCCATCAACAAATCAACAACTGATTTTTTTAAAAAGACATAAATAAAGATCCATCAAGAAATCAACAACTAATTTTTAAAAAAAGACATAAATAAAGATCCATCAACAAATCAACAACTAATTTTTAAAAAAAGACATAAATAAATATCCATCAACAAATCAACAACTAATAAAAAAAAGAAAGACACACGCATCAGTGACATATGTATACAGGATGGTGTTTATTTCTTATGCATTTAGGAACCTTTTAACTCTTGGGTTTGATGTTGATCGAATTGCCCAGACCACAGGAAATCAACTGCAGCACCAAAATAGATAAATAAAGTCATGTGGAATTTTTTTTTCTTTTTTTGCAAACTGACATAGGGTGGATGCCTAGTTGTCATCGCAGAAACAGAATTCTGGCTTCTTAATTAAAATAAATAAATAAAAATAAATGATAAAGCAGGAAATTCGGCTTTGGTAACATGACTGTACCCAGTGTTCAAAGGGGGTGTTGGGAAATGGGGGTCAGAGAGGGGAGGGGGCCACACGGAGGAGGAGCAGGAGACCAAGACTCACCTGGGTGTCCCTGAGGGATTCCAGTACCTGCAGAACAGGTACTGTCCCTCCGCGTTCACCAGGTGGGGAAGGTCCTGGTAGGGGATGCTCTGCGGGGTCCGCCTGGGAGAGGTCTCCTCGGGCATTCTGGAAGGATCTTCAGGTCCTTGAAAGAAAAGGGGACACATTCCCAAGTCAGAAATCTGGGGAGTCGGAGGAGGGGTGGTGGTGGTAAAAGACTCTTAGGTAGAGGGGAGGTCAACCCTGTTCCAAGATTTTTTTTAATCTTTTTTTTTTTTTTTCTAAATGACATCCATCTCTTGCAAATCTCTCTCCAACTGGGAGAAAGAAAAAGAAGGAAAAAAAAATCTCATTTGTTCTTAAGAAAAATGCTCACTTTATTTATTTTTTAAAGTGCCTCATTTTTAGGATTTTTTTTTTCTCTCTCTCTCTCCTTTATCCATCTGTGTTTATTTCCAATCATTCCAGGAAACTTCATCTTAAAGACTATTTTAGCTGCAATCAAGCAGCAGCTCTGTGGATGTGGGGACCCAGCTGCACAGAGACCCAGCTCTCTCTCTCTCTCTCTCTCTCTCTCTCTCTCTCTCTCTCTCTCTCCAAAAAAAGAGAGAGAGAGAGAGAGAGAGAGAGAAAATCTCCAAGGACCAGTTGGAGTCCCCTCTGGAGTGCATGCTCCTGGCTGATTGCTGCCATCAGAGATGCCACACAGACACCGTCACCAACCTGGTTCCATTCCGCCCTGGCTCCTGCGCTCCACCAGGGGACATCGCCTGCAGGATCAGAGCCAGGCCACCCGGGGCTGCTCCCCGATCGCGGTGGCGAGCCCGGGTCCCTCCATCCCGCGCCTGGCGCTCACCCCCCGCCACCCCAGATCCCGATCTTGGGGGCTGGCGGGGTGCAGAGCCGGGAAGCCAGCTCGCAGCTGGCCCCCAACAGGCTCCCGGGTCCCCTCCCTCCCCGGGGCGGGGACCAGGCGCCTGGGATCTCCCCCAACTACTTGTTCCCTGTCATCACTTTTTCCTACAGGATCCGCTCCAATGGGGCTGGGCGCGCGGACGAGCGCGGCCCGGGGTGGCCCTGGGGGTGGGGGGGAGTCGCCCTGCGTGTACCCTGGGGGTGGGCGCCCGCAAAGTCCCCCTCACCCCCGAGGAGGCGGGTTCCCAGGACCCAGTCGTCGCCCCAGGAGGCTTTGGACAAACTTTGCCTCCTGCCGTGTCACCCACAGCCCGGGGTCACAGCTGTCATTTGGAAATGCCACCCGGGTGGGGGGGGGCAGGGAAGAAAACCCGGGAACTTCACCCCGAGTCGCGTTGGTGCCACCAGGGGCTGCAAAGAGACCGCGGCGGATGGGGACAAGTTGGTGACCAGGGGGGGGACTGGTGCCAGGGAGTCCGGGGGGGGGGCGCGCGAGCGTGCAAAGGCGCACGATCGTGCACACGCGCGCGGGAGCGCGCGGGAGGCCACGCTGAGCGCGCCAGGGACCCCCACCCCGGGACTGGCGTCGCCCCGACCCCCTGGTGGCGGCGCTCGCGGGTGGGGCGGGGACAGGGAGGCAGGTTACCGGGGCCGCGAGCGGCGCTGTCACCTCCCGAGCGCCGCGGGTCTCGGCGGGCGGCGGAACCAGGGCCGGGCGAGCTGCGCGCGCGGCCACCTCCGCGGCGACAGGGCGACAGGGCGCGGCGTCTGCGCCGCCACTTTATCCCCGGGGCCGCTGGGCGACGGGGGCGGCCGCGGTGGGTGGGGACGCGGGAGGCGGCGCCGGGCCCACGTGTGTGTGCCCGGCCCCGCGGGGAGGAGCGGGGGCGCCGCCCGCCCGGACTCGCAGGCGGCCGCGCCCGGGGACAAGTCAGGGCTACCCCCACCCACACCCACCCCGCCCCTGCGCGGGAGGGCGCCGATCTGTCCCCTGCAGACCGCAGGCGACACCGGGCGCGGCACGCGCAGGGTGCACACAGGCCCCAGGTGCGCGCACACGGCACACACGCACGCCAGGCGCCCGTGCCCACGGGGACCCACTCCGCACCGGGGCAACGTGTGCACACGCGCGCGCACCCAAACGTGCAATCCAGCACACTGGCGCACACACACAAACACACACACACACACGCTGAGATGACCTAGGCAGAGACACACCAATGCGCCTGGACACTCATAGAAAGTCACAGCACCGGGCCGTGGCGCACGCCTGTCATCCCAGCGGCTGGGGAGCTGAGGCAGGAGGATCGCAAGGTGGAGGCCAGCCTCAGCCACTTAGGAGGCCCTCAGCAACTCAGCGAGACCCTGTCTCTCCATAAAGTAGAAAAAGGGGCTGGGGAAGGGGATCCGACGTTGAGCACCCCTGGTTTTTGATCCCTGGTACCAATTTTTTTTTATTTGTTGAAGAGGAAGTGAGTCTTAATAAAGAATGAGTTAAGAAGGAGCAACAGGAGGAATTGGGTGAAAATTTGGTGGTTAAAAAACTTTCACTAAGGCCAGGCATGGTGGAGGATGCCTGTCATCCCAGCAGAGGGAGGCTGAGATAGGAGGATCATGAGTTCAA
Source organism: Spermophilus citellus (assembly GCF_964194105.1). Classification (NCBI taxonomy): domain Eukaryota; kingdom Metazoa; phylum Chordata; class Mammalia; order Rodentia; family Sciuridae; genus Spermophilus; species Spermophilus citellus. The sequence goes on along the minus strand of NC_138198.1, from coordinate 47,569,873 downwards.
AGATGGCCTCACTAATTTAGCAAGGCCCTAAGCAACTCAGGGAGACCCTGTCTCTAAAGAAAATACAGAATAGGGCTGGGGAGGGCCCCTGGGTTCAATCCCTGTTACCAAAAGCACATCTCACACACGCATACACACGTTCCTGTCACACACACACACAGAGACACACGTGCTGTAAACCTGTGGGGTCCCCACATGTCCCCAGGGCACAAGGCAGAGGCAGGTTGAAGCATGTCTACAGACATCAGGTCCCCGTCTCTCAATAAAATAGGGCTGGGGACAGGGCTCAGTGGTTGGGGGTCCCTGAATTCAATCCTTGGTACCAAAGAAACAAAAATAAAGGGAGACTGAGGCAGGGGAATTACTTCAGCCCAAGACCCTCATCTCACAGAGAGAGAGAGAGAGAGAGAGAGAGAGAGAGAGAGAGAGAGAGAGAGCGCGAGAGAGAGAGAGGAGGGAGAATTTTTTTTTTTTTTTTTTTTAGAGACTGGCTGTCACTAGGTTGCTTAAAGCCTTGCTCAATTGCTGAGGCTGGCCTCGGACTTAACATCCTCCTGCCTCAGCCTCCTGAGCTGCTGGGATGACAGGACGTGTGTGCCACCGCCCCTGGCTGAACTTTTATTTTGAGATGATCGTAGATGCACACGCAGTTCTAAGAAATAATACCCAAAGACGTCATATACCCTTTAGCCAGTTTCCCACAATGGTCACTTCTTACAACACTACAGTACAGGGCTGGGGATGTGGCTCAAGCCGTAGAGCACTTGCCTGGTGTGTGCAGAAAATAACAATAAAATAAAGATACTGTGTTCACCTAAAACTAAAAAATAAATAGTAAAAAAAAAAAAAACTACAGTACAATCTCACGACCAGGTTATTGACATTGATTCAGTCAAGAAACAGAATACTTCCATCACTGCAAAAACCACACAGGGTACCCTTTCAGGCTCACATCTATTTCCCGGCCATCCCAACGTCCCCCATAAACCATAAGCCAGCTGGCTTGCACACACCTTCTCTTTTCCTCCAGATAACACACACAGGCAGGGTTTTCCTGCCTCACCCAAGAGAAGCCAGACACCGGTGGTGGCCTCCTGGTACCCGAGTCCCCAGGCCCGTTTCCAACGCCCAGGCGGGTCCTTGACAGCCAATATGCACCAAGTAACCTAACAAAGCATCAAAGGAGACACCCAGACCCCTTTCTTCTCAATTCTACCTGGATGTCACCTTCTGAAGCCCACATTGAACAGGAAAAGTCAAGCCCTGCCCCCGCCCCCCAAAAAAGACACACACACACATTGGGCCTAGGGTGGTGGCTCGGTGGTAGAGCGGCTCGCCTGGCCTGTGTGAGGCCCTGGGTTCGAATCTCAGGGCACCATGTATCCATAAATAAAGGTCCTTCAACAAATCAACAACTAATAAAAAAAAAGACACAAATAAAGATCCATCAACAAATCAACAACTGATTTTTTTAAAAAGACATAAATAAAGATCCATCAAGAAATCAACAACTAATTTTTAAAAAAAGACATAAATAAAGATCCATCAACAAATCAACAACTAATTTTTAAAAAAAGACATAAATAAATATCCATCAACAAATCAACAACTAATAAAAAAAAGAAAGACACACGCATCAGTGACATATGTATACAGGATGGTGTTTATTTCTTATGCATTTAGGAACCTTTTAACTCTTGGGTTTGATGTTGATCGAATTGCCCAGACCACAGGAAATCAACTGCAGCACCAAAATAGATAAATAAAGTCATGTGGAATTTTTTTTTCTTTTTTTGCAAACTGACATAGGGTGGATGCCTAGTTGTCATCGCAGAAACAGAATTCTGGCTTCTTAATTAAAATAAATAAATAAAAATAAATGATAAAGCAGGAAATTCGGCTTTGGTAACATGACTGTACCCAGTGTTCAAAGGGGGTGTTGGGAAATGGGGGTCAGAGAGGGGAGGGGGCCACACGGAGGAGGAGCAGGAGACCAAGACTCACCTGGGTGTCCCTGAGGGATTCCAGTACCTGCAGAACAGGTACTGTCCCTCCGCGTTCACCAGGTGGGGAAGGTCCTGGTAGGGGATGCTCTGCGGGGTCCGCCTGGGAGAGGTCTCCTCGGGCATTCTGGAAGGATCTTCAGGTCCTTGAAAGAAAAGGGGACACATTCCCAAGTCAGAAATCTGGGGAGTCGGAGGAGGGGTGGTGGTGGTAAAAGACTCTTAGGTAGAGGGGAGGTCAACCCTGTTCCAAGATTTTTTTTAATCTTTTTTTTTTTTTCTAAATGACATCCATCTCTTGCAAATCTCTCTCCAACTGGGAGAAAGAAAAAGAAGGAAAAAAAAATCTCATTTGTTCTTAAGAAAAATGCTCACTTTATTTATTTTTTAAAGTGCCTCATTTTTAGGATTTTTTTTTCTCTCTCTCTCCTTTATCCATCTGTGTTTATTTCCAATCATTCCAGGAAACTTCATCTTAAAGACTATTTTAGCTGCAATCAAGCAGCAGCTCTGTGGATGTGGGGACCCAGCTGCACAGAGACCCAGCTCTCTCTCTCTCTCTCTCTCTCTCTCTCTCTCTCCAAAAAAAGAGAGAGAGAGAGAGAGAGAGAGAGAGAGAAAATCTCCAAGGACCAGTTGGAGTCCCCTCTGGAGTGCATGCTCCTGGCTGATTGCTGCCATCAGAGATGCCACACAGACACCTTCACCAACCTGGTTCCATTCCGCCCTGGCTCCTGCGCTCCACCAGGGGACATCGCCTGCAGGATCAGAGCCAGGCCACCCGGGGCTGCTCCCCGATCGCGGTGGCGAGCCCGGGTCCCTCCATCCCGCGCCTGGCGCTCACCCCCCGCCACCCCAGATCCCGATCTTGGGGGCTGGCGGGGTGCAGAGCCGGGAAGCCAGCTCGCAGCTGGCCCCCAACAGGCTCCCGGGTCCCCTCCCTCCCCGGGGCGGGGACCAGGCGCCTGGGATCTCCCCCAACTACTTGTTCCCTGTCAACACTTTTTCCTACAGGATCCGCTCCAATGGGGCTGGGCGCGCGGACGAGCGCGGCCCGGGGTGGCCCAGGGGGTGGGGGGGAGTCGCCCTGCGTGTACCCTGGGGGTGGGCGCCCGCAAAGTCCCCCTCACCCCCGAGGAGGCGGGTTCCCAGGACCCAGTCGTCGCCCCCGGAGGCTTCGGACAAACTTTGCCTCCTGCCGTGTCACCCACAGCCCGGGGTCACAGCTGTCATTTGGAAATGCCACCCGGGTGGGGGGGGGGCAGGGAAGAAAACCCGGGGACTTCACCCCGAGTCGCGTTGGTGCCACCAGGGGCTGCAAAGAGACCGCGGCGGATGGGGACAAGTTGGTGACCAGGGGGGGGACTGGTGCCAGGGAATCCGGGGTGGCGCGCGAGCGTGCAAAGGCGCACGATCGTGCACACGCGCGCGGGAGCGCGCGGGAGGCCACGCTGAGCGCGCCAGGGACCCCCACCCCGGGACTGGCGTCGCCCCGACCCCCTGGTGGCGGCGCTCGCGGGTGGGGCGGGGACAGGGAGGCAGGTTACTGGGGCCGCGAGCGGCGCTGTCACCTCCCGAGCGCCGCGGGTCTCGGCGGGCGGCGGAACCAGGGCCGGGCGAGCTGCGCGCGCGGCCACCTCCGCGGCGACAGGGCGACAGGGCGCGGCGTCTGCGCCGCCACTTTATCCCCGGGGCCGCTGGGCGACGGGGGCGGCCGCGGTGGGTGGGGACGCGGGAGGCGGCGCCGGGCCCACGTGTGTGTGCCCGGCCCCGCGGGGAGGAGCGGGGGCGCCGCCCGCCCGGACTCGCAGGCGGCCGCGCCCGGGGACAAGTCAGGGCTACCCCCACCCACACCCACCCCGCCCCTGCGCGGGAGGGCGCCGATCTGTCCCCTGCAGACCGCAGGCGACACCGGGCGCAGCACGCGCAGGGTGCACACAGGCCCCAGGTGCGCGCACACGGCACACACGCACGCCAGGCGCCCGTGCCCACGGGGACCCACTCCGCACCGGGGCAACGTGTGCACACGCGCGCGCACCCAAACGTGCAATCCAGCACACTGGCGCACACACACAAACACACACACACACGCTGAGATGACCTAGGCAGAGACACACCAATGCGCCTGGACACTCATAGAAAGTCACAGCACCAGGCCGTGGCGCACGCCTGTCATCCCAGCGGCTGGGGAGCTGAGGCAGGAGGATCGCAAGGTGGAGGCCAGCCTCAGCCACTTACGAGGCCCTCAGCAACTCAGCGAGACCCTGTCTCTCCATAAAGTAGAAAAAGGGGCTGGGGAAGGGGATCCGACGTTGAGCACCCCTGGTTTTTGATCCCTGGTACCAATTTTTTTTTATTTGTTGAAGAGGAAGTGAGTCTTAATAAAGAATGAGTTAAGAAGGAGCAACAGGAGGAATTGGGTGAAAATTTGGTGGTTAAAAAACTTTCACTAAGGCCAGGCATGGTGGAGGATGCCTGTCATCCCAGCAGAGGGAGGCTGAGATAGGAGGATCATGAGTTCAAAGATGGCCTCACTAATTTAGCAAGGCCCTAAGCAACTCAGGGAGACCCTGTCTCTAAAGAAAATACAGAATAGGGCTGGGGAGGGCCCCTGGGTTCAATCCCTGTTACCAAAAGCACATCTCACACACGCATACACACGTTCCTGTCACACACACACACACAGAGACACACGTGCTGTAAACCTGTGGGGTCCCCACATGTCCCCAGGGCACAAGGCAGAGGCAGGTTGAAGCATGTCTACAGACATCAGGTCCGCGTCTCTCAATAAAATAGGGCTGGGGACAGGGCTCAGTGGTTGGGGGTCCCTGAATTCAATCCTTGGTACCAAAAAAACAAAAATAAAGGGAGACTGAGGCAGGGGAATTACTCCAGCCCAAGACCCTCATCTCACAGAGAGAGAGAGAGAGAGAGAGAGAGAGAGAGAGAGAGAGAGAGAGAGAGAGCGCGCGCGAGAGAGAGAGAGAGGAGGGAGAATTTTTTTTTTTTTTTTTTTTTTTTAGAGACTGGCTGTCACTAGGTTGCTTACAGCCTTGCTCAATTGCTGAGGCTGGCCTCGGACTTAACATCCTCCTGCCTCAGCCTCCTGAGCTGCTGGGATGACAGGACGTGTGTGCCACCGCCCCTGGCTGAACTTTTATTTTGAGATGATCGTAGATGCACACGCAGTTCTAAGAAATAATACCCAAAGACGTCATATACCCTTTAGCCAGTTTCCCACAATGGTCACTTCTTACAACACTACAGTACAGGGCTGGGGATGTGGCTCAAGCCGTAGAGCACTTGCCTGGTGTGTGCAGAAAATAACAATAAAATAAAGATACTGTGTTCACCTAAAACTAAAAAATAAATAGTAAAAAAAAAAACTACAGTACAATCTCACGACCAGGTTATTGACATTGATTCAGTCAAGAAACAGAATACTTCCATCATTGCAAAAACCACACAGGGTACCCTTTCAGGCTCACATCTATTTCCCGGCCATCCCAACGTCCCCCATAAACCATAAGCCAGCTGGCTTGCACACACCTTCTCTTTTCCTCCAGATAACACACACAGGCAGGGTTTTCCTGCCTCACCCAAGAGAAGCCAGACACCGGTGGTGGCCTCCTGGTACCCGAGTCCCCAGGCCCGTTTCCAACGCCCAGGCGGGTCCTTGACAGCCAATATGCACCAAGTAACCTAACAAAGCATCAAAGGAGACACCCAGACCCCTTTCTTCTCAATTCTACCTGGATGTCACCTTCTGAAGCCCACATTGAACAGGAAAAGTCAAGCCCTGCCCCCGCCCCCCAAAAAAGACACACACACACATTGGGCCTAGGGTGGTGGCTCGGTGGTAGAGCGGCTCGCCTGGCCTGTGTGAGGCCCTGGGTTCGAATCTCAGGGCACCATGTATCCATAAATAAAGGTCCTTCAACAAATCAACAACTAATAAAAAAAAAGACACAAATAAAGATCCATCAACAAATCAATAACTGATTTTTTTAAAAAGACATAAATAAAGATCCATCAAGAAATCAACAACTAATTTTTAAAAAAAGACATAAATAAAGATCCATCAAGAAATCAACAACTAATTTTTAAAAAAAGACATAAATAAATATCCATCAACAAATCAACAACTAATAAAAAAAAGAAAGACACACGCATCAGTGACATATGTATACAGGATGGTGTTTATTTCTTATGCATTTAGGAACCTTTTAACTCTTGGGTTTGATGTTGATCGAATTGCCCAGACCACAGGAAATCAACTGCAGCACCAAAATAGATAAATAAAGTCATGTGGAATTTTTTTTTTCTTTTTTTGCAAACTGACATAGGGTGGATGCCTAGTTGTCATCGCAGAAACAGAATTCTGGCTTCTTAATTAAAATAAATAAATAAAAATAAATGATAAAGCAGGAAATTCGGCTTTGGTAACATGACTGTACCCAGTGTTCAAAGGGGGTGTTGGGAAATGGGGGTCAGAGAGGGGAGGGGGCCACACGGAGGAGGAGCAGGAGACCAAGACTCACCTGGGTGTCCCTGAGGGATTCCAGTACCTGCAGAACAGGTACTGTCCCTCCGCGTTCACCAGGTGGGGAAGGTCCTGGTAGGGGATGCTCTGCGGGGTCCGCCTGGGAGAGGTCTCCTCGGGCATTCTGGAAGGATCTTCAGGTCCTTGAAAGAAAAGGGGACACATTCCCAAGTCAGAAATCTGGGGAGTCGGAGGAGGGGTGGTGGTGGTAAAAGACTCTTAGGTAGAGGGGAGGTCAACCCTGTTCCAAGATTTTTTTTAATCTTTTTTTTTTTTTTTTCTAAATGACATCCATCTCTTGCAAATCTCTCTCCAACTGGGAGAAAGAAAAAGAAGGAAAAAAAAATCTCATTTGTTCTTAAGAAAAATGCTCACTTTATTTATTTTTTAAAGTGCCTCATTTTTAGGATTTTTTTTTCTCTCTCTCTCTCCTTTATCCATCTGTGTTTATTTCCAATCATTCCAGGAAACTTCATCTTAAAGACTATTTTAGCTGCAATCAAGCAGCAGCTCTGTGGATGTGGGGACCCAGCTGCACAGAGACCCAGCTCTCTCTCTCTCTCTCTCTCTCTCTCTCTCTCTCTCTCTCTCTCTCTCTCCAAAAAAAGAGAGAGAGAGAGAGAGAGAGAGAGAAAATCTCCAAGGACCAGTTGGAGTCCCCTCTGGAGTGCATGCTCCTGGCTGATTGCTGCCATCAGAGATGCCACACAGACACCGTCACCAACCTGGTTCCATTCCGCCCTGGCTCCTGCGCTCCACCAGGGGACATCGCCTGCAGGATCAGAGCCAGGCCACCCGGGGCTGCTCCCCGATCGCGGTGGCGAGCCCGGGTCCCTCCATCCCGCGCCTGGCGCTCACCCCCCGCCACCCCAGATCCCGATCTTGGGGGCTGGCGGGGTGCAGAGCCTGGAAGCCAGCTCGCAGCTGGCCCCCAACAGGCTCCCGGGTCCCCTCCCTCCCCGGGGCGGGGACCAGGCGCCTGGGATCTCCCCCAACTACTTGTTCCCTGTCATCACTTTTTCCTACAGGATCCGCTCCAATGGGGCTGGGCGCGCGGACGAGCGCGGCCCGGGGTGGCCCTGGGGGTGGGGGGGAGTCGCCCTGCGTGTACCCTGGGGGTGGGCGCCCGCAAAGTCCCCCTCACCCCCGAGGAGGCGGGTTCCCAGGACCCAGTCGTCGCCCCAGGAGGCTTTGGACAAACTTTGCCTCCTGCCGTGTCACCCACAGCCCGGGGTCACAGCTGTCATTTGGAAATGCCACCCGGGTGGGGGGGGGCAGGGAAGAAAACCCGGGAACTTCACCCCGAGTCGCGTTGGTGCCACCAGGGGCTGCAAAGAGACCGCGGCGGATGGGGACAAGTTGGTGACCGGGGGGGGACTGGTGCCAGGGAGTCCGGGGGGGGGGCGCGCGAGCGTGCAAAGGCGCACGATCGTGCACACGCGCGCGGGAGCGCGCGGGAGGCCACGCTGAGCGCGCCAGGGACCCCCACCCCGGGACTGGCGTCGCCCCGACCCCCTGGTGGCGGCGCTCGCGGGTGGGGCGGGGACAGGGAGGCAGGTTACCGGGGCCGCGAGCGGCGCTGTCACCTCCTGAGCGCCGCGGGTCTCGGCGGGCGGCGGAACCAGGGCTGGGCGAGCTGCGCGCGCGGCCACCTCCGCGGCGACAGGGCGACAGGGCGCGGCGTCTGCGCCGCCACTTTATCCCCGGGGCCGCTGGGCGACGGGGGCGGCCGCGGTGGGTGGGGACGCGGGAGGCGGCGCCGGGCCCACGTGTGTGTGCCCGGCCCCGCGGGGAGGAGCGGGGGCGCCGCCCGCCCGGACTCGCAGGCGGCCGCGCCCGGGGACAAGTCAGGGCTACCCCCACCCACACCCACCCCGCCCCTGCGCGGGAGGGCGCCGATCTGTCCCCTGCAGACCGCAGGCGACACCGGGCGCGGCACGCGCAGGGTGCACACAGGCCCCAGGTGCGCGCACACGGCACACACGCACGCCAGGCGCCCGTGCCCACGGGGACCCACTCCGCACCGGGGCAACGTGTGCACACGCGCGCGCACCCAAACGTGCAATCCAGCACACTGGCGCACACACACAAACACACACACACACACGCTGAGATGACCTAGGCAGAGACACACCAATGCGCCTGGACACTCATAGAAAGTCACAGCACCGGGCCGTGGCGCACGCCTGTCATCCCAGCGGCTGGGGAGCTGAGGCAGGAGGATCGCAAGGTGGAGGCCAGCCTCAGCCACTTAGGAGGCCCTCAGCAACTCAGCGAGACCCTGTCTCTCCATAAAGTAGAAAAAGGGGCTGGGGAAGGGGATCCGACGTTGAGCACCCCTGGTTTTTGATCCCTGGTACCAATTTTTTTTTATTTGTTGAAGAGGAAGTGAGTCTTAATAAAGAATGAGTTAAGAAGGAGCAACAGGAGGAATTGGGTGAAAATTTGGTGGTTAAAAAACTTTCACTAAGGCCAGGCATGGTGGAGGATGCCTGTCATCCCAGCAGAGGGAGGCTGAGATAGGAGGATCATGAGTTCAAAGATGGCCTCACTAATTTAGCAAGGCCCTAAGCAACTCAGGGAGACCCTGTCTCTAAATAAAATACAGAATAGGGCTGGGGAGGGCCCCTGGGTTCAATCCCTGTTACCAAAAGCACATCTCACACACGCATACACACGTTCCTGTCACACACACACACACAGACACACGTGCTGTAAACCTGTGGGGTCCCCACATGTCCCCAGGGCACAAGGCAGAGGCAGGTTGAAGCATGTCTACAGACATCAGGTCCCCGTCTCTCAATAAAATAGGGCTGGGGACAGGGCTCAGTGGTTGGGGGTCCCTGAATTCAATCCTTGGTACCAAAGAAACAAAAATAAAGGGAGACTGAGGCAGGGGAATTACTTCAGCCCAAGACCCTCATCTCACAGAGAGAGAGAGAGAGAGAGAGAGAGAGAGAGAGAGAGAGAGAGAGAGGAGGGAGAATTTTTTTTTTTTTTTTTTAGAGACTGGCTGTCACTAGGTTGCTTACAGCCTTGCTCAATTGCTGAGGCTGGCCTCGGACTTAACATCCTCCTGCCTCAGCCTCCTGAGCTGCTGGGATGACAGGACGTGTGTGCCACCGCCCCTGGCTGAACTTTTATTTTGAGATGATCGTAGATGCACACGCAGTTCTAAGAAATAATACCCAAAGACGTCATATACCCTTTAGCCAGTTTCCCACAATGGTCACTTCTTACAACACTACAGTACAGGGCTGGGGATGTGGCTCAAGCCGTAGAGCACTTGCCTGGTGTGTGCAGAAAATAACAATAAAATAAAGATACTGTGTTCACCTAAAACTAAAAAATAAATAGTAAAAAAAAAACTACAGTACAATCTCACGACCAGGTTATTGACATTGATTCAGTCAAGAAACAGAATACTTCCATCATTGCAAAAACCACACAGGGTACCCTTTCAGGCTCACATCTATTTCCCGGCCATCCCAACGTCCCCCATAAACCATAAGCCAGCTGGCTTGCACACACCTTCTCTTTTCCTCCAGATAACACACACAGGCAGGGTTTTCCTGCCTCACCCAAGAGAAGCCAGACACCGGTGGTGGCCTCCTGGTACCCGAGTCCCCAGGCCCGTTTCCAACGCCCAGGCGGGTCCTTGACAGCCAATATGCACCAAGTAACCTAACAAAGCATCAAAGGAGACACCCAGACCCCTTTCTTCTCAATTCTACCTGGATGTCACCTTCTGAAGCCCACATTGAACAGGAAAAGTCAAGCCCTGCCCCCGCCCCCCAAAAAAGACACACACACACATTGGGCCTAGGGTGGTGGCTCGGTGGTAGAGCGGCTCGCCTGGCCTGTGTGAGGCCCTGGGTTCGAATCTCAGGGCACCATGTATCCATAAATAAAGGTCCTTCAACAAATCAACAACTAATAAAAAAAAAGACACAAATAAAGATCCATCAACAAATCAACAACTGATTTTTTTAAAAAGACATAAATAAAGATCCATCAAGAAATCAACAACTAATTTTTAAAAAAAGACATAAATAAAGATCCATCAACAAATCAACAACTAATTTTTAAAAAAAGACATAAATAAATATCCATCAACAAATCAACAACTAATAAAAAAAAGAAAGACACACGCATCAGTGACATATGTATACAGGATGGTGTTTATTTCTTATGCATTTAGGAACCTTTTAACTCTTGGGTTTGATGTTGATCGAATTGCCCAGACCACAGGAAATCAACTGCAGCACCAAAATAGATAAATAAAGTCATGTGGAATTTTTTTTTCTTTTTTTGCAAACTGACATAGGGTGGATGCCTAGTTGTCATCGCAGAAACAGAATTCTGGCTTCTTAATTAAAATAAATAAATAAAAATAAATGATAAAGCAGGAAATTCGGCTTTGGTAACATGACTGTACCCAGTGTTCAAAGGGGGTGTTGGGAAATGGGGGTCAGAGAGGGGAGGGGGCCACACGGAGGAGGAGCAGGAGACCAAGACTCACCTGGGTGTCCCTGAGGGATTCCAGTACCTGCAGAACAGGTACTGTCCCTCCGCGTTCACCAGGTGGGGAAGGTCCTGGTAGGGGATGCTCTGCGGGGTCCGCCTGGGAGAGGTCTCCTCGGGCATTCTGGAAGGATCTTCAGGTCCTTGAAAGAAAAGGGGACACATTCCCAAGTCAGAAATCTGGGGAGTCGGAGGAGGGGTGGTGGTGGTAAAAGACTCTTAGGTAGAGGGGAGGTCAACCCTGTTCCAAGATTTTTTTTAATCTTTTTTTTTTTTTTTTCTAAATGACATCCATCTCTTGCAAATCTCTCTCCAACTGGGAGAAAGAAAAAGAAGGAAAAAAAAATCTCATTTGTTCTTAAGAAAAATGCTCACTTTATTTATTTTTTAAAGTGCCTCATTTTTAGGATTTTTTTTTCTCTCTCTCTCTCCTTTATCCATCTGTGTTTATTTCCAATCATTCCAGGAAACTTCATCTTAAAGACTATTTTAGCTGCAATCAAGCAGCAGCTCTGTGGATGTGGGGACCCAGCTGCACAGAGACCCAGCTCTCTCTCTCTCTCTCTCTCTCTCTCTCTCTCTCTCTCTCTCTCTCTCTCCAAAAAAAGAGAGAGAGAGAGAGAGAGAGAGAGAAAATCTCCAAGGACCAGTTGGAGTCCCCTCTGGAGTGCATGCTCCTGGCTGATTGCTGCCATCAGAGATGCCACACAGACACCGTCACCAACCTGGTTCCATTCCGCCCTGGCTCCTGCGCTCCACCAGGGGACATCGCCTGCAGGATCAGAGCCAGGCCACCCGGGGCTGCTCCCCGATCGCGGTGGCGAGCCCGGGTCCCTCCATCCCGCGCCTGGCGCTCACCCCCCGCCACCCCAGATCCCGATCTTGGGGGCTGGCGGGGTGCAGAGCCGGGAAGCCAGCTCGCAGCTGGCCCCCAACAGGCTCCCGGGTCCCCTCCCTCCCCGGGGCGGGGACCAGGCGCCTGGGATCTCCCCCAACTACTTGTTCCCTGTCATCACTTTTTCCTACAGGATCCGCTCCAATGGGGCTGGGCGCGCGGACGAGCGCGGCCCGGGGTGGCCCTGGGGGGGGAGTCGCCCTGCGTGTACCCTGGGGGTGGGCGCCCGCAAAGTCCCCCTCACCCCCGAGGAGGCGGGTTCCCAGGACCCAGTCGTCGCCCCCGGAGGCTTCGGACAAACTTTGCCTCCTGCCCTGTCACCCACAGCCCGGGGTCACTGCTGTCATTTGGAAATGCCACCCGGGTGGGGGGGGGCAGGGAAGAAAACCCGGGGACTTCACCCCGAGTCGCGTTGGTGCCACCAGGGGCTGCAAAGAGACCGCGGCGGATGGGGACAAGTTTTTGACCGGGGGGGGACTGGTGCCAGGGAGTCCGGGGGGGCGCGCGAGCGTGCAAAGGCGCACGATCGTGCACACGCGCGCGGGAGCGCGCGGGAGGCCACGCTGAGCGCGCCAGGGACCCCCACCCCGGGACTGGCGTCGCCCCGACCCCCTGGTGGCGGCGCTCGCGGGTGGGGCGGGGACAGGGAGGCAGGTTACCGGGGCCGCGAGCGGCGCTGTCACCTCCCGAGCGCCGCGGGTCTCTGCGGGCGGCGGAACCAGGGCCGGGCGAGCTGCGCACGCGGCCACCTCCGCGGCGACAGGGCGACAGGGCGCGGCGTCTGCGCCGCCACTTTATCCCCGGGGCCGCTGGGCGACGGGGGCGGCCGCGGTGGGTGGGGACGCGGGAGGCGGCGCCGGGCCCACGTGTGTGTGCCCGGCCCCGCGGGGAGGAGCGGGGGCGCCGCCCGCCCGGACTCGCAGGCGGCCGCGCCCGGGGACAAGTCAGGGCTACCCCCACCCACACCCACCCCGCCCCTGCGCGGGAGGGCGCCGATCTGTCCCCTGCAGACCGCAGGCGACACCGGGCGCGGCACGCGCAGGGTGCACACAGGCCCCAGGTGCGCGCACACGGCACACACGCACGCCAGGCGCCCGTGCCCACGGGGACCCACTCCGCACCGGGGCAACGTGTGCACACGCGCGCGCACCCAAACGTGCAATCCAGCACACTGGCGCACACACACAAACACACACACACACGCTGAGATGACCTAGGCAGAGACACACCAATGCGCCTGGACACTCATAGAAAGTCACAGCACCGGGCCGTGGCGCACGCCTGTCATCCCAGCGGCTGGGGAGCTGAGGCAGGAGGATCGCAAGGTGGAGGCCAGCCTCAGCCACTTACGAGGCCCTCAGCAACTCAGCGAGACCCTGTCTCTCGATAAAGTAGAAAAAGGGGCTGGGGAAGGGGATCCGACGTTGAGCACCCCTGGTTTTTGATCCCTGGTACCAATTTTTTTTTATTTGTTGAAGAGGAAGTGAGTCTTAATAAAGAATGAGTTAAGAAGGAGCAACAGGAGGACTTGGGTGAAAATTTGGTGGTTAAAAAACTTTCACTAAGGCCAGGCATGGTGGAGGATGCCTGTCATCCCAGCAGAGGGAGGCTGAGATAGGAGGATCATGAGTTCAAAGATGGCCTCACTAATTTAGCAAGGCCCTAAGCAACTCAGGGAGACCCTGTCTCTAAATAAAATACAGAATAGGGCTGGGGAGGGCCCCTGGGTTCAATCCCTGTTACCAAAAGCACATCTCACACACGCATACACACGTTCCTGTCACACACACACACAGAGACACACGTGCTGTAAACCTGTGGGGTCCCCACATGTCCCCAGGGCACAAGGCAGAGGCAGGTTGAAGCATGTCTACAGACATCAGGTCCCCGTCTCTCAATAAAATAGGGCTGGGGACAGGGCTCAGTGGTTGGGGGTCCCTGAATTCAATCCTTGGTACCAAAGAAACAAAAATAAAGGGAGACTGAGGCAGGGGAATTACTTCAGCCCAAGACCCTCATCTCACAGAGAGAGAGAGAGAGAGAGAGAGAGAGAGAGAGAGAGAGAGGAGGGAGAATTTTTTTTTTTTTTTTTTTTTTTTTTAGAGACTGGCTGTCACTAGGTTGCTTACAGCCTTGCTCAATTGCTGAGGCTGGCCTCGGACTTAACATCCTCCTGCCTCAGCCTCCTGAGCTGCTGGGATGACAGGACGTGTGTGCCACCGCCCCTGGCTGAACTTTCATTTTGAGATGATCGTCGATGCACACGCAGTTCTAAGAAATAATACCCAAAGACGTCATATACCCTTTAGCCAGTTTCCCACAATGGTCACTTCTTATACCCTTTAGCCAGTTTCCCACAATGGTCACTTCTTACAACACTACAGTACAGGGCTGGGGATGTGGCTCAAGCCCTAGAGCACTTGCCTGGTGTGTGCAGAAAATAACAATAAAATAAAGATACTGTGTTCACCTAAAACTAAAAAATAAATAGTAAAAAAAAAAAAACTACAGTACAATATCACGACCAGGTTATTGACATTGATTCAGTCAAGAAACAGAATACTTCCATCACTGCAAAATCCACACAGGGTACCCTTTCAGGCTCACATCTATTTCCCGGCCATCCCAACGTCCCCCATAAACCATAAGCCAGCTGGCTTGCACACACCTTCTCTTTTCCTCCAGATAACACACACAGGCAGGGTTTTCCTGCCTCACCCAAGAGAAGCCAGACACCGGTGGTGGCCTCCTGGTACCCGAGTCCCCAGGCCCGTTTCCAACGCCCAGGCGGGTCCTTGACAGCCAATATGCACCAAGTAACCTAACAAAGCATCAAAGGAGACACCCAGACCCCTTTCTTCTCAATTCTACCTGGATGTCACCTTCTGAAGCCCACATTGAACAGGAAAAGTCAAGCCCTGCCCCCGCCCCCCAAAAAAGACACACACACACATTGGGCCTAGGGTGGTGGCTCGGTGGTAGAGCGGCTCGCCTGGCCTGTGTGAGGCCCTGGGTTCGAATCTCAGGGCACCATGTATCCATAAATAAAGGTCCTTCAACAAATCAACAACTAATAAAAAAAAGACACAATTAAAGATCCATCAACAAATCAACAACTGATTTTTTTAAAAAGACATAAATAAAGATCCATCAAGAAATCAACAACTAATTTTTAAAAAAAGACATAAATAAAGATCCATCAACAAATCAACAACTAATTTTTAAAAAAAGACATAAATAAATATCCATCAACAAATCAACAACTAATAAAAAAAAAGAAAGACACACGCATCAGTGACATATGTATACAGGATGGTGTTTATTTCTTATGCATTTAGGAACCTTTTAACTCTTGGGTTTGATGTTGATCGAATTGCCCAGACCACATGAAATCAACTCCAGCACCAAAATAGATAAATAAAGTCATGTGGAATTTTTTTTTTCTTTTTTTGCAAACTGACATACGGTGGATGCCTAGTTGTCATCGCAGAAACAGAATTCTGGCTTCTTAATTAAAATAAATAAATAAAAATAAATGATAAAGCAGGAAATTCGGCTTTGGTAACATGACTGTACCCAATGTTCAAAGGGGGTGTTGGGAAATGGGGGTCAGAGAGGGGAGGGGGCCACACGGAGGAGGAGCAGGAGACCAAGACTCACCTGGGTGTCCCTGAGGGATTCCAGTACCTGCAGAGCAGGTACTGTCCCTCCGCGTTCACCAGGTGGGGAAGGTCCTGGTAGGGGATGCTCTGCGGGGTCCGCCTGGGAGAGGTCTCCTCGGGCATTCTGGAAGGATCTTCAGGTCCTTGAAAGAAAAGGGGACACATTCCCAAGTCAGAAATCTGGGGAGTCGGAGGAGGGGTGGTGGTGGTAAAAGACTCTTAGGTAGAGGAGAGGTCAACCCTGTTCCAAGATTTTTTTTAATCTTTTTTTTTTTTTTTTCTAAATGACATCCATCTCTTGCAAATCTCTCTCCAACTGGGAGAAAGAAAAAGAAGGAAAAAAAATCTCATTTGTTCTTAAGAAAAATGCTCACTTTATTTATTTTTTTTAAAGTGCCTCATTTTTAGGATTTTTTTTTTCTCTCTCTCTCTCCTTTATCCATCTGTGTTTATTTCCAATCATTCCAGGAAACTTCATCTTAAAGACTATTTTAGCTGCAATCAAGCAGCAGCTCTGTGGATGTGGGGACCCAGCTGCACAGAGACCCAGCTCTCTCTCTCTCTCTCTCTCTCTCTCTCTCTCTCTCTCTCTCTCTCCAAAAAGAGAGAGAGAGAGAGAGAGAGAGAGAGAGAGAGAGAGAGAGAGAGAGAGAAAATCTCCAAGGACCAGTTGGAGTCCCCTCTGGAGTGCATGCTCCTGGCTGATTGCTGCCATCAGAGATGCCACACAGACACCGTCACCAACCTGGTTCCATTCCGCCCTGGCTCCTGCGCTCCACCAGGGGACATCGCCTGCAGGATCAGAGCCAGGCCACCCGGGGCTGCTCCCCGATCGAGCCCGGGTCCCTCCATCCCGCGCCTGGCGCTCACCCCCCGCCACCCCAGATCCCGATCTTGGGGGCTGGCGGGGTGCAGAGCCGGGAAGCCAGCTCGCAGCTGGCCCCCAACAGGCTCCCGGGTCCCCTCCCTCCCCGGGGCGGGGACCAGGCGCCTGGGATCTCCCCCAACTACTTGTTCCCTGTCATCACTTTTTCCTACAGGATCCGCTCCAATGGGGCTGGGCGCGCGGACGAGCGCGGCCCGGGGTGGCCCGGGGGGTGGGGGGGAGTCGCCCTGCGTGTACCCTGGGGGTGGGCGCCCGCAAAGTCCCCCTCACCCCCGAGGAGGCGGGTTCCCAGGACCCAGTCGTCGCCCCCGGAGGCTTCGGACAAACTTTGCCTCCTGCCCTGTCACCCACAGCCCGGGGTCACAGCTGTCATTTGGAGATGCCACCCGGGTGGGGGGGGGAGGGAAGAAAACCCGGGGACTTCACCCTGAGTCGCGTTGGTGCCACCAGGGGCTGCAAAGAGACCGCGGCGGATGGGGACAAGTTGGTGACCGGGGGGGGACTGGTGCCAGGGAGTCCGGGGGGGCGCGCGAGCGTGCAAAGGCGCAGGATCGTGCACACGCGCGCGGGAGCGCGCGGGAGGCCAGGCTGAGCGCGCCAGGGACCCCCACCCCGGGACTGGCGTCGCCCCGACCCCCTGGTGGCGGCGCTCGCGGGTGGGGCGGGGACTGGGAGGCAGGTTACCGGGGCCGCGAGCGGCGCTGTCACCTCCCGAGCGCCAAGGGTCTCCGCGGGCGGCGGAACCAGGGCCTGGCGAGCTGCGCGCGCGGCCACCTCCGCGGCGACAGGGCGAGAGGGCGCGGCGTCTGCGCCGCCACTTTATCCCCGGGGCCGCTGGGCGACGGGGGCGGCCGCGGTGGGTGGGGACGCGGGAGGCGGCGCCGGGCCCACGTGTGTGTGCCCGGCCCTGCGGGGAGGAGCGGGGGCGCCGCCCGCCCGGACTCGCAGGCGGCCGCGCCCGGGGACAAGTCAGGGCTACCCCCACCCACACCCACCCCGCCCCTGCGCGGGAGGGCGCCGATCTGTCCCCTGCAGACCGCAGGCGACACCGGGCGCGGCACGCGCAGGGTGCACACAGGCCCCAGGTGCGCGCACACGGCACACACGCACGCCAGGCGCCCGTGCCCACGGGGACCCACTCCGCACCGGGGCAACGTGTGCACACGCGCGCGCACCCAAACGTGCAATCCAGCACACTGGCGCACACACACAAACACACACACACACGCTGAGATGACCTAGGCAGAGACACACCAATGCGCCTGGACACTCATAGAAAGTCACAGCACCGGGCCGTGGCGCACGCCTGTCATCCCAGCGGCTGGGGAGCTGAGGCAGGAGGATCGCAAGGTGGAGGCCAGCCTCAGCCACTTATGAGGCCCTCAGCAACTCAGCGAGACCCTGTCTCTCGATAAAGTAGAAAAAGGGGCTGGGGAAGGGGATCCGACGTTGAGCACCCCTGGTTTTTGATCCCTGGTACCAATTTTTTTTTTATTTGTTGAAGAGGAAGTGAGTCTTAATAAAGAATGAGTTAAGAAGGAGCAACAGGAGGAATTGGGTGAAAATTTGGTGGTTAAAAAACTTTCACTAAGGCCAGGCATGGTGGAGGATGCCTGTCATCCCAGCAGAGGGAGGCTGAGATAGGAGGATCATGAGTTCAAAGATGGCCTCACTAATTTAGCAAGGCCCTAAGCAACTCAGGGAGACCCTGTCTCTAAATAAAATACAGAATAGGGCTGGGGAGGGCCCCTGGGTTCAATCCCTGTTACCAAAAGCACATCTCACACACGCATACACACGTTCCTGTCACACACACACACAGAGACACACGTGCTGTAAACCTGTGGGGTCCCCACATGTCCCCAGGGCACAAGGCAGAGGCAGGTTGAAGCATGTCTACAGACATCAGGTCCCCGTCTCTCAATAAAATAGGGCTGGGGACAGGGCTCAGTGGTTGGGGGTCCCTGAATTCAATCCTTGGTACCAAAAAAACAAAAATAAAGGGAGACTGAGGCAGGGGAATTACTTCAGCCCAAGACCCTCATCTCACAGAGAGAGAGAGAGAGAGAGAGAGAGAGAGAGAGACAGGAGGGAGAATTTTTTTTTTTTTTTTTTTTTAGAGACTGGCTGTCACTAGGTTGCTTACAGCCTTGCTCAATTGCTGAGGCTGGCCTCGGACTTAACATCCTCCTGCCTCAGCCTCCTGAGCTGCTGGGATGACAGGACGTGTGTGCCACCGCGCCTGGCTGAACTTTTATTTTGAGATGATCGTAGATGCACACGCAGTTCTAAGAAATAATACCCAAAGACGTCATATACCCTTTAGCCAGTTTCCCACAATGGTCACTTCTTACAACACTACAGTACAGGGCTGGGGATGTGGCTCAAGCCCTAGAGCACTTGCCTGGTGTGTGCAGAAAATAACAATAAAATAAAGATACTGTGTTCACCTAAAACTAAAAAATAAATAGTAAAAAAAAAAAAACTACAGTACAATATCACGACCAGGTTATTGACATTGATTCAGTCAAGAAACAGAATACTTCCATCACTGCAAAATCCACACAGGGTACCCTTTCAGGCTCACATCTATTTCCCGGCCATCCCAACGTCCCCCATAAACCATAAGCCAGCTGGCTTGCACACACCTTCTCTTTTCCTCCAGATAACACACACAGGCAGGGTTTTCCTGCCTCACCCAAGAGAAGCCAGACACCGGTGGTGGCCTCCTGGTACCCGAGTCCCCAGGCCCGTTTCCAACGCCCAGGCGGGTCCTTGACAGCCAATATGCACCAAGTAACCTAACAAAGCATCAAAGGAGACACCCAGACCCCTTTCTTCTCAATTCTACCTGGATGTCACCTTCTGAAGCCCACATTGAACAGGAAAAGTCAAGCCCTGCCCCCGCCCCCCAAAAAAGACACACACACACATTGGGCCTAGGGTGGTGGCTCGGTGGTAGAGCGGCTCGCCTGGCCTGTGTGAGGCCCTGGGTTCGAATCTCAGGGCACCATGTATCCATAAATAAAGGTCCTTCAACAAATCAACAACTAATAAAAAAAAGACACAATTAAAGATCCATCAACAAATCAACAACTGATTTTTTTAAAAAGACATAAATAAAGATCCATCAAGAAATCAACAACTAATTTTTAAAAAAAGACATAAATAAAGATCCATCAACAAATCAACAACTAATTTTTAAAAAAAGACATAAATAAATATCCATCAACAAATCAACAACTAATAAAAAAAAAGAAAGACACACGCATCAGTGACATATGTATACAGGATGGTGTTTATTTCTTATGCATTTAGGAACCTTTTAACTCTTGGGTTTGATGTTGATCGAATTGCCCAGACCACATGAAATCAACTCCAGCACCAAAATAGATAAATAAAGTCATGTGGAATTTTTTTTTTCTTTTTTTGCAAACTGACATACGGTGGATGCCTAGTTGTCATCGCAGAAACAGAATTCTGGCTTCTTAATTAAAATAAATAAATAAAAATAAATGATAAAGCAGGAAATTCGGCTTTGGTAACATGACTGTACCCAATGTTCAAAGGGGGTGTTGGGAAATGGGGGTCAGAGAGGGGAGGGGGCCACACGGAGGAGGAGCAGGAGACCAAGACTCACCTGGGTGTCCCTGAGGGATTCCAGTACCTGCAGAGCAGGTACTGTCCCTCCGCGTTCACCAGGTGGGGAAGGTCCTGGTAGGGGATGCTCTGCGGGGTCCGCCTGGGAGAGGTCTCCTCGGGCATTCTGGAAGGATCTTCAGGTCCTTGAAAGAAAAGGGGACACATTCCCAAGTCAGAAATCTGGGGAGTCGGAGGAGGGGTGGTGGTGGTAAAAGACTCTTAGGTAGAGGAGAGGTCAACCCTGTTCCAAGATTTTTTTTAATCTTTTTTTTTTTTTTTTCTAAATGACATCCATCTCTTGCAAATCTCTCTCCAACTGGGAGAAAGAAAAAGAAGGAAAAAAAATCTCATTTGTTCTTAAGAAAAATGCTCACTTTATTTATTTTTTTTAAAGTGCCTCATTTTTAGGATTTTTTTTTTCTCTCTCTCTCTCCTTTATCCATCTGTGTTTATTTCCAATCATTCCAGGAAACTTCATCTTAAAGACTATTTTAGCTGCAATCAAGCAGCAGCTCTGTGGATGTGGGGACCCAGCTGCACAGAGACCCAGCTCTCTCTCTCTCTCTCTCTCTCTCTCTCTCTCTCTCTCCAAAAAAAGAGAGAGAGAGAGAGAGAGAGAGAGAGAGAGAGAGAGAGAGAGAGAAAATCTCCAAGGACCAGTTGGAGTCCCCTCTGGAGTGCATGCTCCTGGCTGATTGCTGCCATCAGAGATGCCACACAGACACCGTCACCAACCTGGTTCCATTCCGCCCTGGCTCCTGCGCTCCACCAGGGGACATCGCCTGCAGGATCAGAGCCAGGCCACCCGGGGCTGCTCCCCGATCGAGCCCGGGTCCCTCCATCCCGCGCCTGGCGCTCACCCCCCGCCACCCCAGATCCCGATCTTGGGGGCTGGCGGGGTGCAGAGCCGGGAAGCCAGCTCGCAGCTGGCCCCCAACAGGCTCCCGGGTCCCCTCCCTCCCCGGGGCGGGGACCAGGCGCCTGGGATCTCCCCCAACTACTTGTTCCCTGTCATCACTTTTTCCTACAGGATCCGCTCCAATGGGGCTGGGCGCGCGGACGAGCGCGGCCCGGGGTGGCCCGGGGGGTGGGGGGGAGTCGCCCTGCGTGTACCCTGGGGGTGGGCGCCCGCAAAGTCCCCCTCACCCCCGAGGAGGCGGGTTCCCAGGACCCAGTCGTCGCCCCCGGAGGCTTCGGACAAACTTTGCCTCCTGCCCTGTCACCCACAGCCCGGGGTCACAGCTGTCATTTGGAGATGCCACCCGGGTGGGGGGGGGAGGGAAGAAAACCCGGGGACTTCACCCTGAGTCGCGTTGGTGCCACCAGGGGCTGCAAAGAGACCGCGGCGGATGGGGACAAGTTGGTGACCGGGGGGGGACTGGTGCCAGGGAGTCCGGGGGGGCGCGCGAGCGTGCAAAGGCGCAGGATCGTGCACACGCGCGCGGGAGCGCGCGGGAGGCCAGGCTGAGCGCGCCAGGGACCCCCACCCCGGGACTGGCGTCGCCCCGACCCCCTGGTGGCGGCGCTCGCGGGTGGGGCGGGGACTGGGAGGCAGGTTACCGGGGCCGCGAGCGGCGCTGTCACCTCCCGAGCGCCAAGGGTCTCCGCGGGCGGCGGAACCAGGGCCTGGCGAGCTGCGCGCGCGGCCACCTCCGCGGCGACAGGGCGAGAGGGCGCGGCGTCTGCGCCGCCACTTTATCCCCGGGGCCGCTGGGCGACGGGGGCGGCCGCGGTGGGTGGGGACGCGGGAGGCGGCGCCGGGCCCACGTGTGTGTGCCCGGCCCTGCGGGGAGGAGCGGGGGCGCCGCCCGCCCGGACTCGCAGGCGGCCGCGCCCGGGGACAAGTCAGGGCTACCCCCACCCACACCCACCCCGCCCCTGCGCGGGAGGGCGCCGATCTGTCCCCTGCAGACCGCAGGCGACACCGGGCGCGGCACGCGCAGGGTGCACACAGGCCCCAGGTGCGCGCACACGGCACACACGCACGCCAGGCGCCCGTGCCCACGGGGACCCACTCCGCACCGGGGCAACGTGTGCACACGCGCGCGCACCCAAACGTGCAATCCAGCACACTGGCGCACACACACAAACACACACACACACGCTGAGATGACCTAGGCAGAGACACACCAATGCGCCTGGACACTCATAGAAAGTCACAGCACCGGGCCGTGGCGCACGCCTGTCATCCCAGCGGCTGGGGAGCTGAGGCAGGAGGATCGCAAGGTGGAGGCCAGCCTCAGCCACTTATGAGGCCCTCAGCAACTCAGCGAGACCCTGTCTCTCGATAAAGTAGAAAAAGGGGCTGGGGAAGGGGATCCGACGTTGAGCACCCCTGGTTTTTGATCCCTGGTACCAATTTTTTTTTTATTTGTTGAAGAGGAAGTGAGTCTTAATAAAGAATGAGTTAAGAAGGAGCAACAGGAGGAATTGGGTGAAAATTTGGTGGTTAAAAAACTTTCACTAAGGCCAGGCATGGTGGAGGATGCCTGTCATCCCAGCAGAGGGAGGCTGAGATAGGAGGATCATGAGTTCAAAGATGGCCTCACTAATTTAGCAAGGCCCTAAGCAACTCAGGGAGACCCTGTCTCTAAATAAAATACAGAATAGGGCTGGGGAGGGCCCCTGGGTTCAATCCCTGTTACCAAAAGCACATCTCACACACGCATACACACGTTCCTGTCACACACACACACAGAGACACACGTGCTGTAAACCTGTGGGGTCCCCACATGTCCCCAGGGCACAAGGCAGAGGCAGGTTGAAGCATGTCTACAGACATCAGGTCCCCGTCTCTCAATAAAATAGGGCTGGGGACAGGGCTCAGTGGTTGGGGGTCCCTGAATTCAATCCTTGGTACCAAAAAAACAAAAATAAAGGGAGACTGAGGCAGGGGAATTACTTCAGCCCAAGACCCTCATCTCACAGAGAGAGAGAGAGAGAGAGAGAGAGAGAGAGAGACAGGAGGGAGAATTTTTTTTTTTTTTTTTTTTTAGAGACTGGCTGTCACTAGGTTGCTTACAGCCTTGCTCAATTGCTGAGGCTGGCCTCGGACTTAACATCCTCCTGCCTCAGCCTCCTGAGCTGCTGGGATGACAGGACGTGTGTGCCACCGCGCCTGGCTGAACTTTTATTTTGAGATGATCGTAGATGCACACGCAGTTCTAAGAAATAATACCCAAAGACGTCATATACCCTTTAGCCAGTTTCCCACAATGGTCACTTCTTACAACACTACAGTACAGGGCTGGGGATGTGGCTCAAGCCCTAGAGCACTTGCCTGGTGTGTGCAGAAAATAACAATAAAATAAAGATACTGTGTTCACCTAAAACTAAAAAATAAATAGTAAAAAAAAAAAAACTACAGTACAATATCACGACCAGGTTATTGACATTGATTCAGTCAAGAAACAGAATACTTCCATCACTGCAAAATCCACACAGGGTACCCTTTCAGGCTCACATCTATTTCCCGGCCATCCCAACGTCCCCCATAAACCATAAGCCAGCTGGCTTGCACACACCTTCTCTTTTCCTCCAGATAACACACACAGGCAGGGTTTTCCTGCCTCACCCAAGAGAAGCCAGACACCGGTGGTGGCCTCCTGGTACCCGAGTCCCCAGGCCCGTTTCCAACGCCCAGGCGGGTCCTTGACAGCCAATATGCACCAAGTAACCTAACAAAGCATCAAAGGAGACACCCAGACCCCTTTCTTCTCAATTCTACCTGGATGTCACCTTCTGAAGCCCACATTGAACAGGAAAAGTCAAGCCCTGCCCCCGCCCCCCAAAAAAGACACACACACACATTGGGCCTAGGGTGGTGGCTCGGTGGTAGAGCGGCTCGCCTGGCCTGTGTGAGGCCCTGGGTTCGAATCTCAGGGCACCATGTATCCATAAATAAAGGTCCTTCAACAAATCAACAACTAATAAAAAAAAGACAAAATTAAAGATCCATCAACAAATCAACAACTGATTTTTTTAAAAAGACATAAATAAAGATCCATCAAGAAATCAACAACTAATTTTTAAAAAAAGACATAAATAAAGATCCATCAACAAATCAACAACTAATTTTTAAAAAAAGACATAAATAAATATCCATCAACAAATCAACAACTAATAAAAAAAAAGAAAGACACACGCATCAGTGACATATGTATACAGGATGGTGTTTATTTCTTATGCATTTAGGAACCTTTTAACTCTTGGGTTTGATGTTGATCGAATTGCCCAGACCACATGAAATCAACTCCAGCACCAAAATAGATAAATAAAGTCATGTGGAATTTTTTTTTCTTTTTTTGCAAACTGACATACGGTGGATGCCTAGTTGTCATCGCAGAAACAGAATTCTGGCTTCTTAATTAAAATAAATAAATAAAAATAAATGATAAAGCAGGAAATTCGGCTTTGGTAACATGACTGTACCCAGTGTTCAAAGGGGGTGTTGGGAAATGGGGGTCAGAGAGGGGAGGGGGCCACACGGAGGAGGAGCAGGAGACCAAGACTCACCTGGGTGTCCCTGAGGGATTCCAGTACCTGCAGAGCAGGTACTGTCCCTCCGCGTTCACCAGGTGGGGAAGGTCCTGGTAGGGGATGCTCTGCGGGGTCCGCCTGGGAGAGGTCTCCTCGGGCATTCTGGAAGGATCTTCAGGTCCTTGAAAGAAAAGGGGACACATTCCCAAGTCAGAAATCTGGGGAGTCGGAGGAGGGGTGGTGGTGGTAAAAGACTCTTAGGTAGAGGAGAGGTCAACCCTGTTCCAAGATTTTTTTTAATCTTTTTTTTTTTTTTTTCTAAATGACATCCATCTCTTGCAAATCTCTCTCCAACTGGGAGAAAGAAAAAGAAGGAAAAAAAATCTCATTTGTTCTTAAGAAAAATGCTCACTTTATTTATTTTTTTTAAAGTGCCTCATTTTTAGGATTTTTTTTTTCTCTCTCTCTCTCCTTTATCCATCTGTGTTTATTTCCAATCATTCCAGGAAACTTCATCTTAAAGACTATTTTAGCTGCAATCAAGCAGCAGCTCTGTGGATGTGGGGACCCAGCTGCACAGAGACCCAGCTCTCTCTCTCTCTCTCTCTCTCTCTCTCTCTCTCTCTCTCTCTCTCTCTCTCTCAAGAGAGAGAGAGAGAGAGAGAGAGAGAGAGAGAGAGAGAGAGAATCTCCAAGGACCAGTTGGAGTCCCCTCTGGAGTGCATGCTCCTGGATGATTGCTGCCATCAGAGATGCCACACAGACACCGTCACCAACCTGGTTCCATTCCGCCCTGGCTCCTGCGCTCCACCAGGGGACATCCCCTGCAGGATCAGAGCCAGGCCACCCGGGGCTGCTCCCCGATCGCGGTGGCGAGCCCGGGTCCCTCCATCCCGCGCCTGGCGCTCACCCCCCGCCACCCCAGATCCCGATCTTGGGGGCTAGCGGGGTGCAGAGCCAGGAAGCCAGCTCGCAGCTGGCCCCCAACAGGCTCCCGGGTCCCCTCCCTCCCCGGGGCGGGGACCAGGCGCCTGGGATCTCCCCCAACTACTTGTTCCCTGTCATCACTTTTTCCTACAGGATCCGCTCCAATGGGGCTGGGCGCGCGGACGAGCGCGGCCCGGGGTGGCCCGGGGGGTGGGGGGGAGTCGCCCTGCGTGTACCCTGGGGGTGGGCGCCCGCAAAGTCCCCCTCACCCCCGAGGAGGCGGGTTCCCAGGACCCAGTCGTCGCCCCCGGAGGCTTCGGACAAACTTTGCCTCCTGCCCTGTCACCCACAGCCCGGGGTCACAGCTGTCATTTGGAGATGCCACCCGGGTGGGGGGGGGAGGGAAGAAAACCCGGGGACTTCACCCCGAGTCGCGTTGGTGCCACCAGGGGCTGCAAAGAGACCGCGGCGGTTGGGGACAAGTTGGTGACCAGGGGGGGGACTGGTGCCAGGGAGTCCGGGGGGGCGCGCGAGCGTGCAAAGGCGCAGGATCGTGCACACGCGCGCGGGAGCGCGCGGGAGGCCAGGCTGAGCGCGCCAGGGACCCCCACCCCGGGACTGGCGTCGCCCCGACCCCCTGGTGGCGGCGCTCGCGGGTGGGGCGGGGACTGGGAGGCAGGTTACCGGGGCCGCGAGCGGCGCTGTCACCTCCCGAGCGCCAAGGGTCTCCGCGGGCGGCGGAACCAGGGCCTGGCGAGCTGCGCGCGCGGCCACCTCCGCGGCGACAGGGCGAGAGGGCGCGGCGTCTGCGCCGCCACTTTATCCCCGGGGCCGCTGGGCGACGGGGGCGGCCGCGGTGGGTGGGGACGCGGGAGGCGGCGCCGGGCCCACGTGTGTGTGCCCGGCCCTGCGGGGAGGAGCGGGGGCGCCGCCCGCCCGGACTCGCAGGCGGCCGCGC
Source organism: Spermophilus citellus (assembly GCF_964194105.1). Taxonomy (NCBI): domain Eukaryota; kingdom Metazoa; phylum Chordata; class Mammalia; order Rodentia; family Sciuridae; genus Spermophilus; species Spermophilus citellus. Next base: position 47,543,354 of record NC_138198.1, on the reverse strand, counting down.
CCGGGGACAAGTCAGGGCTACCCCCACCCACACCCACCCCGCCCCTGCGCGGGAGGGCGCCGATCTGTCCCCTGCAGACCGCAGGCGACACCGGGCGCGGCACGCGCAGGGTGCACACAGGCCCCAGGTGCGCGCACACGGCACACACGCACGCCAGGCGCCCGTGCCCACGGGGACCCACTCCGCACCGGGGCAACGTGTGCACACGCGCGCGCACCCAAACGTGCAATCCAGCACACTGGCGCACACACACAAACACACACACACACGCTGAGATGACCTAGGCAGAGACACACCAATGCGCCTGGACACTCATAGAAAGTCACAGCACCGGGCCTTGGCGCACGCCTGTCATCCCAGCGGCTGGGGAGCTGAGGCAGGAGGATCGCAAGGTGGAGGCCAGCCTCAGCCACTTATGAGGCCCTCAGCAACTCAGCGAGACCCTGTCTCTCGATAAAGTAGAAAAAGGGGCTGGGGAAGGGGATCCGACGTTGAGCACCCCTGGTTTTTGATCCCTGGTACCAATTTTTTTTTTATTTGTTGAAGAGGAAGTGAGTCTTAATAAAGAATGAGTTAAGAAGGAGCAACAGGAGGAATTGGGTGAAAATTTGGTGGTTAAAAAACTTTCACTAAGGCCAGGCATGGTGGAGGATGCCTGTCATCCCAGCAGAGGGAGGCTGAGATAGGAGGATCATGAGTTCAAAGATGGCCTCACTAATTTAGCAAGGCCCTAAGCAACTCAGGGAGACCCTGTCTCTAAATAAAATACAGAATAGGGCTGGGGAGGGCCCCTGGGTTCAATCCCTGTTACCAAAAGCACATCTCACACACGCATACACACGTTCCTGTCACACACACACACAGAGACACACGTGCTGTAAACCTGTGGGGTCCCCACATGTCCCCAGGGCACAAGGCAGAGGCAGGTTGAAGCATGTCTACAGACATCAGGTCCCCGTCTCTCAATAAAATAGGGCTGGGGACAGGGCTCAGTGGTTGGGGGTCCCTGAATTCAATCCTTGGTACCAAAAAAACAAAAATAAAGGGAGACTGAGGCAGGGGAATTACTTCAGCCCAAGACCCTCATCTCACAGAGAGAGAGAGAGAGAGAGAGAGAGAGAGAGAGAGAGAGAGAGAGAGGAGGGAGAATTCTTTTTTTTTTTTATTTTTTTTTAGAGACTGGGTGTCACTAGGTTGCTTACAGCCTTGCTCAATTGCTGAGGCTGGCCTCGGACTTAACATCCTCCTGCCTCAGCCTCCTGAGCTGCTGGGATGACAGGACGTGTGTGCCACCGCCCCTGGCTGAACTTTTATTTTGAGATGATCGTAGATGCACACGCAGTTCTAAGAAATAATACCCAAAGACGTCATATACCCTTTAGCCAGTTTCCCACAATGGTCACTTCTTACAACACTACAGTACAGGGCTGGGGATGTGGCTCAAGCCGTAGAGCACTTGCCTGGTGTGTGCAGAAAATAACAATAAAATAAAGATACTGTGTTCACCTAAAACTAAAAAATAAATAGTAAAAAAAAAAAAAACTACAGTACAATCTCACGACCAGGTTATTGACATTGATTCAGTCAAGAAACAGAATACTTCCATCACTGCAAAATCCACACAGGGTACCCTTTCAGGCTCACATCTATTTCCCGGCCATCCCAACGTCCCCCATAAACCATAAGCCAGCTGGCTTGCACACACCTTCTCTTTTCCTCCAGATAACACACACAGGCAGGGTTTTCCTGCCTCACCCAAGAGAAGCCAGACACCGGTGGTGGCCTCCTGGTACCGGAGTCCCCAGGCCCGTTTCCAACGCCCAGGCGGGTCCTTGACAGCCAATATGCACCAAGTAACCTAACAAAGCATCAAAGGAGACACCCAGACCCCTTTCTTCTCAATTCTACCTGGATGTCACCTTCTGAAGCCCACATTGAACAGGAAAAGTCAAGCCCTGCCCCCGCCCCCCAAAAAAGACACACACACACATTGGGCCTAGGGTGGTGGCTCGGTGGTAGAGCGGCTCGCCTGGCCTGTGTGAGGCCCTGGGTTCGAATCTCAGGGCACCATGTATCCATAAATTGTTCCATAAGTTGTTGTTCAACAAATCAACAACTAATAAAAAAAAAGACACAATTAAAGATCCATCAACAAATCAACAACTGATTTCTTTAAAAAGACATAAATAAAGATCCATCAAGAAATCAACAACTAATTTTTAAAAAAAGACATAAATAAAGATCCATCAACAAATCAACAACTAATTTTTAAAAAAAGACATAAATAAATATCCATCAACAAATCAACAACTAATAAAAAAAAGAAAGACACACGCATCAGTGACATATGTATACAGGATGGTGTTTATTCCTTATGCATTTAGGAACCTTTTAACTCTTGGGTTTGATGTTGATCGAATTGCCCAGACCACAGGAAATCAACTGCAGCACCAAAATAAAGTCATGTGGAATTTTTTTTTCTTTTTTTGCAAACTGACATACGGTGGATGCCTAGTTGTCATCGCAGAAACAGAATTCTGGCTTCTTAATTAAAATAAATAAATAAAAATAAATGATAAAGCAGGAAATTCGGCTTTGGTAACATGACTGTACCCAGTGTTCAAAGGGGGTGTTGGGAAATGGGGGTCAGAGAGGGGAGGGGGCCACACGGAGGAGGAGCAGGAGACCAAGACTCACCTGGGTGTCCCTGAGGGATTCCAGTACCTGCAGAACAGGTACTGTCCCTCCTTGTTCACCAGGTGGGGAAGGTCCTGGTAGGGGATGCTCTGCGGGGTCCACCTGGGAGAGGTCTCCTCGGGCATTCTGGAAGGATCTTCAGGTCCTTGAAAGAAAAGGGGACACATTCCCAAGTCAGAAATCTGGGGAGTCGGAGGAGGGGTGGTGGTGGTAAAAGACTCTTAGGTAGAGGGGAGGTCAACCCTGTTCCAAGATTTTTTTTTAATCTTTTTTTTTTTTTCTAAATGACATCCATCTCTTACAAATCTCTCTCCAACTGGGAGAAAGAAAAAGACGGAAAAAAAATCTCATTTGTTCTTAAGAAAAATGCTCACTTTATTTATTTTTTTTAAAGTGCCTCATTTTTAGGATTTTTTTTCTCTCTCTCTCTCCTTTATCCATCTGTGTTTATTTCCAATCATTCCAGGAAACTTCATCTTAAAGACTATTTTAGCTGCAATCAAGCAGCAGCTCTGTGGATGTGGGGACCCAGCTGCACAGAGACCCAGCTCTCTCTCTCTCTCTCTCTCTCTCTCTCTCTCTCTCTCTCTCTCTCTCTCAGAGAGAGAGAGAGAGAGAGAGAGAGAGAGAGAGAGAGAGAGAAAATCTCCAAGGACCAGTTGGAGTCCCCTCTGGAGTGCATGCTCCTGGCTGATTGCTGCCATCAGAGATGCCACACAGACACCGTCACCAACCTGGTTCCATTCCGCCCTGGCTCCTGTGCTCCACCAGGGGACATCGCCTGCAGGATCAGAGCCAGGCCACCCGGGGCTGCTCCCCGATCGCGGTGGCGAGCCCGGGTCCCTCCATCCCGCGCCTGGCGCTCACCCCCCGCCACCCCAGATCCCGATCTTGGGGGCTGGCGGGGTGCAGAGCCGGGAAGCCAGCTCGCAGCTGGCCCCCAACAGGCTCCCGGGTCCCCTCCCTCCCCGGGGCGGGGACCAGGCGCCTGGGATCTCCCCCAACTACTTGTTCCCTGTCATCACTTTTTCCTACAGGATCAGCTCCAATGGGGCTGGGCGCGCGGACGAGCGCGGACGGGGTGGCCCGGGGGGTGGGGGGGAGTCGCCCTGCGTGTACCCTGGGGGTGGGCGCCCGCAAAGTCCCCCTCACCCCCGAGGAGGCGGGTTCCCAGGACCCAGTCGTCGCCCCCGGAGGCTTCGGACAAACTTTGCCTCCTGCCGTGTCACCCACAGCCCGGGGTCACAGCTGTCATTTGGAAATGCCACCCGGGTGGGGGGGGCATGGAAGAAAACCCGGGGACTTCACCCCGAGTCGCGTTGGTACCACCAGGGGCTGCAAAGAGACCACGGCGGATGGGGACAAGTTGGTGACCGGGGGGGGGACTGGTGCCAGGGAGTCCGGGGGGGCGCGCGAGCGTGCAAAGGCGCACGATCGTGCACACGCGCGCGGGAGCGCGCGGGAGGCCAGGCTGAGCTCGCCAGGGACCCCCACCCCGGGACTGGCGTCGCCCCGACCCCCTGGTGGCGGCGCTCGCGGGTGGGGCGGGGACAGGGAGGCAGGTTACCGGGGCCGCGAGCGGCGCTGTCACCTCCCAAGCGCCAAGGGTCTCCGCGGGCAGCGGAACCAGGGCGGGGCGAGCTGCGCGCGGCCACCTCCGCGGCGACAGGGCGACAGGGCGCGGCGTCTGCGCCGCCACTTTATCCCCGGGGCCGCTGGGCGACGGGGGCGGCCGCGGTGGGTGGGGACGCGGGAGGCGGCGCCGGGCCCACGTGTGTGTGCCCGGCCCCGCGGGGAGGAGCGGGGGCGCCGCCCGCCCGGACTCGCAGGCGGCCGCGCCCGGGGACAAGTCAGGGCTACCCCCACCCACACCCACCCCGCCCCTGCGCGGGAGGGCGCCGATCTGTCCCCTGCAGACCGCAGGCGACACCGGGCGCGGCACGCGCAGGGTGCACACAGGCCCCAGGTGCGCGCACAGGGCACACACGAACGCCAGGCGCCCGTGCCCACGGGGACCCACTCCGCACCGGGGCAACGTGTGCACACGCGCGCGCACCCAAACGTGCAATCCAGCACACTGGCGCACACACACAAACACACACACACACGCTGAGATGACCTAGGCAGAGACACACCAATGCGCCTGGACACTCATAGAAAGTCACAGCACCGGGCCTTGGCGCACGCCTGTCATCCCAGCGGCTGGGGAGCTGAGGCAGGAGGATCGCAAGGTGGAGGCCAGCCTCAGCCACTTACAAGGCCCTCAGCAACTCAGCGAGACCCTGTCTCTGGATAAAGTAGAAAAAGGGGCTGGGGAAGGGGATCCGACGTTGAGCACCCCTGGTTTTTGATCCCTGGTACCAATTTTTTTTTATTTGTTGAAGAGGAAGTGAGTCTTAATAAAGAATGAGTTAAGAAGGAGCAACAGGAGGAATTGGGTGAAAATTTGGTGGTTAAAAAACTTTCACTAAGGCCAGGCATGGTGGAGGATGCCTGTCATCCCAGCAGAGGGAGGCTGAGATAGGAGGATCATGAGTTCAAAGATGGCCTCACTAATTTAGCAAGGCCCTAAGCAACTCAGGGAGACCCAGTCTCTAAATAAAATACAGAATAGGGCTGGGGAGGGCCCCTGGGTTCAATCCCTGTTACCAAAAGCACATCTCACACACGCATACACACGTTCCTGTCACACACACACACAGAGACACACGTGCTGTAAACCTGTGGGGTCCCCACATGTCCCCAGGGCACAAGGCAGAGGCAGGTTGAAGCATGTCTACAGACATCAGGTCCCCGTCTCTCAATAAAATAGGGCTGGGGACAGGGCTCAGTGGTTGGGGGTCCCTGAATTCAATCCTTGGTACCAAAAAAACAAAAATAAAGGGAGACTGAGGCAGGGGAATTACTTCAGCCCAAGACCCTCATCTCACAGAGAGAGAGAGAGAGAGAGAGAGAGAGAGAGAGAGAGAGAGGAGGGAGAATTTTTTTTTTTTTTTTTTTTTTTTTTTTTTTTTTTTTTTTTTAGAGACTGGCTGTCACTAGGTTGCTTACAGCCTTGCTCAATTGCTGAGGCTGGCCTCGGACTTAACATCCTCCTGCCTCAGCCTCCTGAGCTGCTGGGATGACAGGACGTGTGTGCCACCGCGCCTGGCTGAACTTTTATTTTGAGATGATTGTAGATGCACACGCAGTTCTAAGAAATAATACCCAAAGACGTCATATACCCTTTAGCCAGTTTCCCACAATGGTCACTTCTTACAACACTACAGTACAGGGCTGGGGATGTGGCTCAAGCCCTAGAGCACTTGCCTGGTGTGTGCAGAAAATAACAATAAAATAAAGATACTGTGTTCACCTAAAACTAAAAAATAAATAGTAAAAAAAAAAAACTACAGTACAATCTCACGACCAGGTTATTGACATTGATTCAGTCAAGAAACAGAATACTTCCATCACTGCAAAATCCACACAGGGTACCCTTTCAGGCTCACATCTATTTCCCGGCCATCCCAACGTCCCCCATGAACCATAAGCCAGCTGGCTTGCACACACCTTCTCTTTTCCTCCAGATAACACACACAGGCAGGGTTTTCCTGCCTCACCCAAGAGAAGCCAGACACCGGTGGTGGCCTCCTGGTACCCGAGTCCCCAGGCCCGTTTCCAACGCCCAGGCGGGTCCTTGACAGCCAATATGCACCAAGTAACCTAACAAAGCATCAAAGGAGACACCCAGACCCCTTTCTTCTCAATTCTACCTGGATGTCACCTTCTGAAGCCCACATTGAACAGGAAAAGTCAAGCCCTGCCCCCGCCCCCCAAAAAAGACACACACACACATTGGGCCTAGGGTGGTGGCTCGGTGGTAGAGCGGCTCGCCTGGCCTGTGTGAGGCCCTGGGTTCGAATCTCAGGGCACCATGTATCCATAAATAAAGGTCCTTCAACAAATCAACAACTAATAAAAAAAAAAGACACAAATAAAGATCCATCAACAAATCAACAACTGATTTCTTTAAAAAGACATAAATAAAGATCCATCAAGAAATCAACAACTAATTTTTAAAAAAAGACATAAATAAAGATCCATCAACAAATCAACAACTAATTTTTAAAAAAAGACATAAATAAATATCCATCAACAAATCAACAACTAATAAAAAAAAGAAAGACACACGCATCAGTGACATATGTATACAGGATGGTGTTTATTCCTTATGCATTTAGGAACCTTTTAACTCTTGGGTTTGATGTTGATCGAATTGCCCAGACCACAGGAAATCAACTGCAGCACCAAAATAAAGTCATGTGGAATTTTTTTTTCTTTTTTTGCAAACTGACATACGGTGGATGCCTAGTTGTCATCGCAGAAACAGAATTCTGGCTTCTTAATTAAAATAAATAAATAAAAATAAATGATAAAGCAGGAAATTCGGCTTTGGTAACATGACTGTACCCAGTGTTCAAAGGGGGTGTTGGGAAATGGGGGTCAGAGAGGGGAGGGGGCCACACGGAGGAGGAGCAGGAGACCAAGACTCACCTGGGTGTCCCTGAGGGATTCCAGTACCTGCAGAGCAGGTACTGTCCCTCCTTGTTCACCAGGTGGGGAAGGTCCTGGTAGGGGATGCTCTGCGGGGTCCACCTGGGAGAGGTCTCCTCCTGCATTCTGGAAGGATCTTCAGGTCCTTGAAAGAAAAGGGGACACATTCCCAAGTCAGAAATCTGGGGAGTCGGAGGAGGGGTGGTGGTGGTAAAAGACTCTTAGGTAGAGGGGAGGTCAACCCTGTTCCAAGATTTTTTTTAATCTTTTTTTTTTTTTTTTTTTTTTTTCTAAATGACATCCATCTCTTGCAAATCTCTCTCCAACTGGGAGAAAGAAAAAGAAGGAAAAAAATCTCATTTGTTCTTAAGAAAAATGCTCACTTTATTTATTTTTTTTAAAGTGCCTCATTTTTAGGATTTTTTTTTTCTCTCTCTCTCTCCTTTATCCATCTGTGTTTATTTCCAATCATTCCAGGAAACTTCATCTTAAAGACTATTTTAGCTGCAATCAAGCAGCAGCTCTGTGGATGTGGGGACCCAGCTGCACAGAGACCCAGCTCTCTCTCTCTCTCTCTCTCTCTCTCTCTCTCTCTCTCTCTCCAAAAAAGAGAGAGAGAGAGAGAGAGAGAGAGAGAGAGAGAGAGAGAGAGAGAGAGAGTCTCCAAGGACCAGTTGGAGTCCCCTCTGGAGTGCATGCTCCTGGCTGATTGCTGCCATCAGAGATGCCACACAGACACCGTCACCAACCTGGTTCCATTCCGCCCTGGCTCCTGCGCTCCACCAGGGGACATCGCCTGCAGGATCAGAGCCAGGCCACCCGGGGCTGCTCCCCGATCGCGGTGGCGAGCCCGGGTCCCTCCATCCCGCGCCTGGCGCTCACCCCCCGCCACCCCAGATCCCGATCTTGGGGGCTGGCGGGGTGCAGAGCCAGGAAGCCAGCTCGCAGCTGGCCCCCAACAGGCTCCCGGGTCCCCTCCCTCCCCGGGGCGGGGACCAGGCGCCTGGGATCTCCCCCAACTACTTGTTCCCTGTCATCACTTTTTCCTACAGGATCCGCTCCAATGGGGCTGGGCGCGCGGACGAGCGCGGCCCGGGGTGGCCCGGGGGGTGGGGGGGAGTCGCCCTGCGTGTACCCTGGGGGTGGGCGCCCGCAAAGTCCCCCTCACCCCCGAGGAGGCGGGTTCCCAGGACCCAGTCGTCGCCCCCGGAGGCTTCGGACAAACTTTGCCTCCTGCCCTGTCACCCACAGCCCGGGGTCACAGCTGTCATTTGGAGATGCCACCCGGGTGGGGGGGGGAGGGAAGAAAACCCGGGGACTTCACCCCGAGTCGCGTTGGTGCCACCAGGGGCTGCAAAGAGACCGCGGCGGATGGGGACAAGTTGGTGACCAGGGGGGGGACTGGTGCCAGGGAGTCCGGGGGGGCGCGCGAGCGTGCAAAGGCGCAGGATCGTGCACACGCGCGCGGGAGCGCGCGGGAGGCCAGGCTGAGCGCGCCAGGGACCCCCACCCCGGGACTGGCGTCGCCCCGACCCCCTGGTGGCGGCGCTCGCGGGTGGGGCGGGGACTGGGAGGCAGGTTACCGGGGCCGCGAGCGGCGCTGTCACCTCCCAAGCGCCAAGGGTCTCCGCGGGCGGCGGAACCAGGGCCTGGCGAGCTGTGCGCGCGGCCACCTCCGCGGCGACAGGGCGAGAGGGCGTGGCGTCTGCGCCGCCACTTTATCACCGGGGCCACTGGGCGACGGGGGCGGCCGCGGTGGGTGGGGACGCGGGAGGCGGCGCCGGGCCCACGTGTGTGTGCCCGGCCCTGCGGGGAGGAGCGGGGGCGCCGCCCGCCCGGACTCGCAGGCGGCCGCGCCCGGGGACAAGTCAGGGCTACCCCCACCCACACCCACCCCGCCCCTGCGCGGGAGGGCGCCGATCTGTCCCCTGCAGACCGCAGGCGACACCGGGCGCGGCACGCGCAGGGTGCACACAGGCCCCAGGTGCGCGCACACGGCACACACGCACGCCAGGCGCCCGTGCCCACGGGGACCCACTCCGCACCGGGGCAACGTGTGCACACGCGCGCGCACCCAAACGTGCAATCCAGCACACTGGCGCACACACACAAACACACACACACACGCTGAGATGACCTAGGCAGAGACACACCAATGCGCCTGGACACTCATAGAAAGTCACAGCACCGGGCCAGGCCATGGCGCACGCCTGTCATCCCAGCGGCTGGGGAGCTGAGGCAGGAGGATCGCAAGGTGGAGGCCAGCCTCAGCCACTTATGAGGCCCTCAGCAACTCAGCGAGACCCTGTCTCTCGATAAAGTAGAAAAAGGGGCTGGGGAAGGGGATCCGACGTTGAGCACCCCTGGTTTTTGATCCCTGGTACCAATTTTTTTTTATTTGTTGAAGAGGAAGTGAGTCTTAATAAAGAATGAGTTAAGAAGGAGCAACAGGAGGAATTGGGTGAAAATTTGGTGGTTAAAAAACTTTCACTAAGGCCAGGCATGGTGGAGGATGCCTGTCATCCCAGCAGAGGGAGGCTGAGATAGGAGGATCATGAGTTCAAAGATGGCCTCACTAATTTAGCAAGGCCCTAAGCAACTCAGGGAGACCCTGTCTCTAAATAAAATACAGAATAGGGCTGGGGAGGGCCCCTGGGTTCAATCCCTGTTACCAAAAGCACATCTCACACACGCATACACACGTTCCTGTCACACACACACACAGAGACACACGTGCTGTAAACCTGTGGGGTCCCCACATGTCCCCAGGGCACAAGGCAGAGGCAGGTTGAAGCATGTCTACAGACATCAGGTCCCCGTCTCTCAATAAAATAGGGCTGGGGACAGGGCTCAGTGGTTGGGGGTCCCTGAATTCAATCCTTGGTACCAAAAAAACAAAAATAAAGGGAGACTGAGGCAGGGGAATTACTTCAGCCCAAGACCCTCATCTCACAGAGAGAGAGAGAGAGAGAGAGAGAGAGAGAGAGAGAGAGAGGAGGGAGAATTTTTTTTTTTTTTTTTTTTTTTTTTTTTTTTTTTTTTTTTTAGAGACTGGCTGTCACTAGGTTGCTTACAGCCTTGCTCAATTGCTGAGGCTGGCCTCGGACTTAACATCCTCCTGCCTCAGCCTCCTGAGCTGCTGGGATGACAGGACGTGTGTGCCACCGCCCCTGGCTGAACTTTTATTTTGAGATGATCGTAGATGCACACGCAGTTCTAAGAAATAATACCCAAAGACGTCATATACCCTTTAGCCAGTTTCCCACAATGGTCACTTCTTACAACACTACAGTACAGGGCTGGGGATGTGGCTCAAGCCGTAGAGCACTTGCCTGGTGTGTGCAGAAAATAACAATAAAATAAAGATACTGTGTTCACCTAAAACTAAAAAATAAATAGTAAAAAAAAAAAAAACTACAGTACAATCTCACGACCAGGTTATTGACATTGATTCAGTCAAGAAACAGAATACTTCCATCACTGCAAAATCCACACAGGGTACCCTTTCAGGCTCACATCTATTTCCCGGCCATCCCAACGTCCCCCATGAACCATAAGCCAGCTGGCTTGCACACACCTTCTCTTTTCCTCCAGATAACACACACAGGCAGGGTTTTCCTGCCTCACCCAAGAGAAGCCAGACACCGGTGGTGGCCTCCTGGTACCCGAGTCCCCAGGCCCGTTTCCAACGCCCAGGCGGGTCCTTGACAGCCAATATGCACCAAGTAACCTAACAAAGCATCAAAGGAGACACCCAGACCCCTTTCTTCTCAATTCTACCTGGATGTCACCTTCTGAAGCCCACATTGAACAGGAAAAGTCAAGCCCTGCCCCCGCCCCCCAAAAAAGACACACACACACATTGGGCCTAGGGTGGTGGCTCTTTGGTAGAGCGGCTCGCCTGGCCTGTGTGAGGCCCTGGGTTCGAATCTCAGGGCACCATGTATCCATAAATAAAGGTCCTTCAACAAATCAACAACTAATAAAAAAAAAGACACAATTAAAGATCCATCAACAAATCAACAACTGATTTTTTTAAAAAGACATAAATAAAGATCCATCAAGAAATCAACAACTAATTTTTAAAAAAAGACATAAATAAAGATCCATCAACAAATCAACAACTGATTTCTTTAAAAAGACATAAATAAAGATCCATCAAGAAATCAACAACTAATTTTTAAAAAAGACATAAATAAAGATCCATCAACAAATCAACAACTAATTTTTAAAAAAAGACACAAATAAATATCCATCAACAAATCAACAACTAATAAAAAAAAGAAAGACACACGCATCAGTGACATATGTATACAGGATGGTGTTTATTCCTTATGCATTTAGGAACCTTTTAACTCTTGGGTTTGATGTTGATCGAATTGCCCAGACCACAGGAAATCAACTCCAGCACCGAAATAGATAAATAAAGTCATGTGGAATTTTTTTTTCTTTTTTTGCAAACTGACATACGGTGGATGCCTAGTTGTCATCGCAGAAACAGAATTCTGGCTTCTTAATTAAAATAAATAAATAAAAATAAATGATAAAGCAGGAAATTCGGCTTTGGTAACATGACTGTACCCAGTGTTCAAAGGGGGTGTTGGGAAATGGGGGTCAGAGAGGGGAGGGGGCCACACGGAGGAGGAGCAGGAGACCAAGACTCACCTGGGTGTCCCTGAGGGATTCCAGTACCTGCAGAGCAGGTACTGTCCCTCAGCGTTCACCAGGTGGGGAAGGTCCTGGTAGGGGATGCTCTGCGGGGTCCGCCTGGGAGAGGTCTCCTCGGGCATTCTGGAAGGATCTTCAGGTCCTTGAAAGAAAAGGGGACACATTCCCAAGTCAGAAATCTGGGGAGTCGGAGGAGGGGTGGTGGTGGTAAAAGACTCTTAGGTAGAGGGGAGGTCAACCCTGTTCCAAGATTTTTTTTTAATCTTTTTTTTTTTTTTCTAAATGACATCCATCTCTTGCAAATCTCTCTCCAACTGGGAGAAAGAAAAAGAAGGAAAAAAAATCTCATTTGTTCTTAAGAAAAATGCTCACTTTATTTATTTTTTTTAAAGTGCCTCATTTTTAGGATTTTTCTCTCTCTCTCTCTCCTTTATCCATCTGTGTTTATTTCCAATCATTCCAGGAAACTTCATCTTAAAGACTATTTTAGCTGCAATCAAGCAGCAGCTCTGTGGATGTGGGGACCCAGCTGCACAGAGACCCAGCTCGCTCCCGCTCTCTCTCGCGCTCTCTCTCTCTCTCTCCAAAAAGAGAGAGAGAGAGAGAGAGAGAGAGAGAGAGAGAGAGAGAGAGAGAAAATCTCCAAGGACCAGTTGGAGTCCCCTCTGGAGTGCATGCTCCTGGCTGATTGCTGCCATCAGAGATGCCACACAGACACCGTCACCAACCTGGTTCCATTCTGCCCTGGCTCCTGCGCTCCACCAGGGGACATCGCCTGCAGGATCAGAGCCAGGCCACCTGGGGCTGCTCCCCGATCGCGGTGGGGAGCCCGGGTCCCTCCATCCCGCGCCTGGCGCTCACCTCCCGCCACCCCAGATCCCGATCTTGGGGGCTGGCGGGGTGCAGAGCCGGGAAGCCAGCTTGCAGCTGTCCCCCAACAGGCTCCTGGGTCCCCTCCCTCCCCGGGGCGGGGACCAGGCGCCTGGGATCTCCCCCAACTACTTGTTCCCTGTCATCACTTTTTCCTACAGGATCCGCTCCCATGGGGCTGGGCGCGCGGACCAGCGCGGCCCAGGGTGGCCCGGGGGGTGGGGGGGAGTCGCCCTGCGTGTCCCCCTGGGGGGGGGGCGCCCGCAAAGTCCCCCTCACCCCCGAGGAGGCGGGTTCCCAGGACCCAGTCGTCGCCCCCGGAGGCTTCGGACAAACTTTGCCTCCTGCTCTGTCACCCACAGCCCGGGGTCGCAGCTGTCATTTGGAAATGCCACCCGGGTGGGGGGGGGCAGGGAAGAAAACCCGCGGACTTCACCCCGAGTCGCGTTGGTGCCACCAGGGGCTGCAAAGAGACCGCGGTGGATGGGGACAAGTTGGTGACCAGGGGGGGGACTGGTGCCAGGGAGTCCGGGGGGCGCGCGTGCGTGCACAGGCGCACGATCGTGCACACGCGCCCAGGAGCGCGCGGGAGGCCACGCCGAGCGCGCCAGGGACCCCCGTCGCGGGACTGGCGTCGCCCCGACCCCCTGGTAGCGGCGTTCGAGGGTGGGGCGGGGACAGGGAGCAGGTTACCGGGGCCGCGAGAGGCGCTGTCACCTCCCGAGCGCCGCGGGTCTCGGCGGGCGACGGGACCAGGGCCGGGCGAGCTGCGCGCGCGGCCACCTCCGGGGCGACAGGGCGACAGGGCGCGGCTTCTGAGCAGCCACTTTATCCCAGGGGCCGCTTGGCGACCTGGGCGGCTGCGGTGGGTGGGGACGCGGGAGGCGGCGCTGGGCCCACGTGTGTGTGCCGGGCCCCGCGGGGAGGAGCCCGCGCGCCGCCCGCCCGGACTCGCAGGCGGCCGCGCCCGGGGACAAGTCAGGGCTACCCCCACCCACACCCACCCCGCTTCTGCGCGGGAGGGCGCCGATCTGTCCCCTGCAGACCGCAGGCGACACCGGGCGCGGCACGTGCACGGTGCACACAGGCCCCAGGTGCGCGCACACGGCACACACGCACGCCAGGCGCCCGTGCCCACGGGGACCCACTCCGCACCGCGGCAACGTGTGCACACGCGCGCGCACCCAAACGTGCAATCCAGCACACTCCCGCACACACACACACACACACACACACGCTGAGATGACCTAGGCAGAGACACACTAATGCGCCTGGACACTCACAGAAAGTCACAGCACTGGGCCGTGGCGCACGCCTGTCATCCCAGCGGCTGGGGAGGCTGAGGCAGGAGGATCGCAAGGTGGAGGCCAGCCTCAGGCACTTACGAGGCCCTCAGCAACTCAGGGAGACCCTGTCTCTCAATAAAGTAGAAAAAGGGGCTGGGCAAGGGGATCCGAGTTGAGCACCCCTGGATTTGATCCCTGGTACCAATTTTTTTTTTTTTTTATTTGTTGAAGAGGAAGTGAGTCTTAATAAAGAATGAGTTAAGAAGGAGCAACAGGAGGAATTGGGTGAAAATTTGGTGGTTAAAAAACTTTCACTAAGGCCAGGCATGGTGGAGGATGCCTGTCATCCCAGCAGAAGGAGGCTGAGATAGGAGGATCATGAGTTCAAAGATGGCCTCACTAATTTAGCAAGGCCCTAAGCAACTCAGGGAGACCCTGTCTCTAAATAAAATACAGAATAGGGCTGGGGAGGGCCCCTGGGTTCAATCCCTGTTACCAAAAGCACATCACACACGCATACACACGTTCCTGTCACACACACACACAGAGACACACGTGCTGTAAACCTGTGGGGTCCCCACAAGTCCCCAGGGCACAAGGCAGAGGCAGGTTGAAGCATGTCTACAGACATCTGGTCCCCGTCTCTCAATAAAATAGGGCTGGGGACAGGGCTCAGTGGTTGGGGGTCCCTGAATTCAATCCTTGGTACCAAAAAAACAAAAATTGTAATCACCATGCACAGATTTATGGGTTGAGGGAATAATGTGATTATGCGAAGAAAAATGAAATGATGCTTATGAGCCCTTGATGAACAACAAATGGTATTTGTGTAAAGTATGTCATGGATGTGGAAGGTAGCAGGAAGACCATTTTATCAAATGCTTATTGTCTTGTAAGCACATGAGTCAGAGTACTGGATCTCTCTTCATTGTCTTAAAAGGAAAATGTTTTTACTCAGGGACAGAATAAGGTGCACTATTGAAGAAGCAGAATCCTTTTAAAAATATTCCACAAGTTCATTTTTCTACCTAATTTTATTCTCTAATAATGTGTATAATACTTGATCATATTGTTTATAAGTAATTGTCCAGTAGTTCAAATGCCAAACTTAGTCCTCCTGAAAATCCCTAAGACTGGTAATCAAAGAAATTTGAATCAAATAGCCTAGCATAAGTGATATAAAACACTTTTTCAGGCAACACAGTGGCACATTCCTGTAATCCCAGTGATTTGGGAACTGAAGCAGAAGGTTTTCAAGTTAAGTCCAGCCTTAGCAACTTAGCAAAGACCAAAGCAATTTAGTGAGATCATGCCTCAAAATTAAAAAAAAAGAATCTAACTAAATAAAAAGAAATGAGGATTTTTCTCAGAGTCAAACCACCCCTAAATTCAATCCCCAGTACAAAATAAAAATATAAAGACTTAATGAAACTTAATGTGCACGGTTCTCAATAATCATGAGATCGGATCACTATATCAGAGAGGATATAAATTGAGCATTAGGTAATAAAAATTAACTAACTAGATTTCATAGTAAAAAATAATATGATATCTGTGCAATTCTACTGTAAACGCTTTCTGTTCTTTCCACTGGATCTTACATTCCTGATCTTAATGTATCAAGGAATAGTAACTGGCCCTCCATCCAAGTGCTTTGTAGGTCTGAAAAAATCAGTTTCATTTTACATAAACAATAATTGCAGCTACAATTAATGAAGTGACAACTTCAAACCCATAGAATTTAGTCTGTTTGTGTAACCTCACCTAAAGTAGTGAGTTGTCTCTTCAAAATATAGTGGACTTCATTGAATTTGCTGATATACCAACTTGACCTGAATTATTTGTGAAAACTGAGTTATCTTGGAAAAATAATTCCCTAAATTCAGATTTATATTTGATTTTGTAAATCATTTTAGGGATGATTTATTGAGGAGTCAACTTAATCTTACTATCAGCATCTATTTACTTTTGACATTTTTGTTTTCAAGCATGTAAAGTAGGTACAACGTTCTAAACAAGGCTTTCAAATATTTTGTTTTTATTTGCATGCAGTTAGACATATTTAGATTTTACTTTAAACATTAGGAAATTTTAATTAATTACTATTAAAATGTCTATTGACTTTCAATAATTAGCTGAAACAAAATTTCTATAAAGGTAACTTATGGTTTAGATATGAGGTATATCCCAAAAGCACGTGTTAGAGGCAAAATGATTGAATTATCGTAATTTAACTGATCAGTACATTAATCCACTGATATTTATTAACTTGATGGTAACTGTAGGCAGGTAAGGTATGGCTGGAGGAGATAGGTCTATTGGGGTATGCCTTTGGGGTTTACAACTTGTTCCTGGTGAGGGGAACTCTGTTTCCTCATGGCCATGTACTGAAGTGCTTTATTCTGCCATGACCTTTCACCACAATGGTCTACCTCACCTTGGGCATGCAGTTATGGAGTTGGCCATCTATAAACTGGTGCAGTGGTGCATGCCTGTAATCCCAGCGGTTTGGGAGGCTGAGGCAGAAATATCACTAGTTCAAAGCTAGCCTCACAAAAGCAAGGTTCTAAGCAACTCAATAAATAAGCAACTAAATAACATACAAAATAGGGCTAGTGAAGTGGCTCTGTGGTCAAGTACCCACTGAGTTCAATCCCTAGTACCCCAAAATAAATAAATAAACGGAGACTTCTGAAACCTCTAGCCCCCAAATAAACTTTTCCTCCTCTAATTGTTCTTGTCAAGTCTTTTAGTCACATCAACAAAAAAGCTGACTTAAACAACGACCTCTTGACTTAATTATAGTTGGTAATTTGATGTTCTTTGAATCTCTCTGAAATAATGTCTCTGCTTCTTGCTAGCCTCATTGAGTTTAGTTCCTAGTGGATAGCACATGATACAGACTCCAGGAGACAACAGTGACATGGACAAATAAGTTTTGCTAGTATTTGACATAGACAAATTTGATTTGGTGTTTTTTTTTTGTTTTAAATCAGATTTCCTCAGGTATAATTTACAAACAATCAAATGAAATCATTTACCATCATAATTACATGATTTTGACAAACATATAAACACGTCATTACCATCACAATAAAAAGTATAGAAAGTTTCCATTGACTTAAATATTTTTTTCCATGCTTCTTTACAGTTAATCATCACTGACACTCTCCTTTAACCACACCTAATCCTCGACAATCATTGATACATTTTCTGACACTAAAATTTTTTCACATTTTCTAAAATACTATAGAAATTGATTGATAAAATATACTCCTTTTGATGTCTAGTTCTTCTGCTCCAGAATTTGAGATTATCTATTTTGTTACATTCCTCAATAGTTTGTTCCTTTTATTGATAAATCATTCATTATCCAGTTCATAGCTCTGCCATGATTTGTTAATTTGTCCCACTGCTGGGATACATTTGGATTATTTCCAGTTATTGTCTGATATGAATTAAACTGACAATTTTTTTTCTTTAATAAATATGGGGTGATATGATTGTGGGGTATATAACATACATGTGCTTACATTTTAAGAAACTCCAAAACAGTTTTCCAAAGGAAGTGTCTCATTTTATATTTCCAAGTATCAGCATTATGAGAGTTTTAGCTTTTCCACGTCCTTGCTCACAAGTTTCCTGCTCTTGGAGGGAAGGAGATCTTTTGTGTTTCTCAGATCCCCCCCAAAAAAACCTTGGCAAGCTGTCCTCAGTAAAGAAGACAGAAAATAATTTTCAATGACATTTTATTTTTTTATTTATTTTTTATTTTTTTATTGGTTGTTCAATGATATTTTAAAAAATGGAACATATATAGGTATTAAAATAATTTTATCAATAGACATTTATTAATGTATACATTCTACGAAGTTGATGGAATGTAAAATTTTAATAAAAATAAATTACCAAGATTACTAAAATTTTAGCCTCAATTTATTTCATGATAGATGAGACAGATAGATTAATTCTCTTCTTTGAAAATTTAGAATTTATGAATTTGAGTAAATTTAAATCATGCCATATGCTTTTATTTAAAAAAATTAAACTATTAGACTTTCTTTTTTTTTTTCAGTACTGGGGATCAAACTCGGGGACATTCTAATACTAACCTACATTCCCAGTCCATTTTCTTTGGTATTTTGTGACAGGATCTTACTAAATTGTCCAAGCTGGACTAAGACTTTGAATTCTCCTATCTCAGACTCCAAAGTATCTGGGATTGCAGGCATGCTGCACTGCACACAGCTTAGATTGTTTTATTAGTGTTCATATTGTGCCTTGGGAAGTAGGGCATGGTGTGTACTAGCAATTAGTAGAACTAAATAAATAATAAACATGTTCAAAAGGAATCCAGGAAAAAGTAACACCCTTGATTGATTCCCTGATGACTTTCTAGTTTGGATTCCCATTCACTTTTGTGTTTCACCTGCATTATCATCCTTAAGCTTCATGAAACAACTAATGTTATTATTTTTTCCCATTTTATTTCTATAAAGTCAAAGTGCCTCTGTGTTCTAGAACTCAGGTATTCTGAATAACTTAAGATGAAATAATCACAGGCATTTAGTACAGGAATGAATGGATATTTTATATTGAGAAAATATATTAATGATAAATTGCACCAAGAGGTTAAATAAGAAACTGTTTCAATAATTTTAATGTTTTCCATTTTTGAAGCTTTCTGTCCCCTTTCTCAATATCATAATACACCTTAGCCAGATATTCTCAGAAATTCCTGAGAAATATTTGTAGATTTTATATCCTTGTCTTTATTGCAAAACCTAGCGTGAGGTCTTATATATGGACTTTGTCTAGAAAAGAGGGAGAAAGAATTAAAAAGAAAGAAATAGAAAACAAGCTATCTATTAGTATTAGATTAATTTAAATTTGGCATTAAAAAAGCATTAAAGGATACAAAAATATCACATTTGTAATCTAAAGATGCAACACTCATGAATTTATATGTATCTTATAGAATATCATGTAAAGTTAAATGTGCAGAAAACATTTAATTTTGACAAATTCAATGTATTTGAAGATGTTTAATATATTACTCCTAGTGCTTAAAAGTTTGAGTTGAAATATGTGGGCTTATATATCTGGATACTTTTAGTAGCATGAATAATTTAATCTATAATATTGTTAAAAATATATCTATACCAGGTCCATTTGGCTGGACTGACTATATGAGATCTGCTTTAGTTTGGTATCCTCCTCTTAAGTGTGAGTGAGACCTATACCTTGCTTCTAACCAGTAGAAGATGGCAAAGGTGACAAGATGTCACTCCCATGATCACATCATGCAAGGAGACCATCTTACAACAAGATTCTCATTCTGTCTTTCCTATTATTTTTTGAAGAAGCTCCTTCTACTGTCTCAGCAGAAGCCAAAGACAGGGAAAAAATATCTGGAAAAGACCTGTGGGTATAGCTTTAGTTAATGGAATAGATGTCATTGAAATATGTGAGAGACCAGGTGTGGAAGTGCACAACCATAATTTTAGTTACTTGGGAAGATGATGAGGAAGATTGCAAGTTCAAGGGCAGCCTCAGCAACCTTGTGTAGCCCTGTCTCAAAATAAGGTTTAATGAAGCATCACTGAGTATGTAACTCAGTGGTAAAGAATTTGTTATTATGTGTGAGGCCTTGAGTTCTAACCCTAGTACAAAAAGAAAATAAGAAAAAAGAAAGGACGGAAGGAAGGAAGGAAGGAAGGAAGGAAGGAAGGAAGGAAGGGAGGGAGGGAGGGAGGGAGGGAGGGAGGGAAGGAGGAAGTAAGGAAGAAGAAACACCTAATATTCTTAAGGGAATTATTACAGTAGAAATAATGCCAACTTAGACAAAGTTAAAGGAGGCTGCTAGATCTGTATTTCTGCCTGCAGAAATCAAACATAAAGTTCAGTTATATGCTGCCTTTTCTTGGAAAGAAAGGATAACACAGAAGGCAGAACCAAGAACTCACGAGGCAGAGCCAAGTGTCATAGGGACTGACTCTTGGTTCTTGAAATCAAACCAAGGGACTATCAGTATTTTCCCAGCTGGGTTCCAGTATATGCATGACTCTTTTGAGTTTCTCAGTTCCCGTTTACTAAACACAAATATTAATAATGTTATCCCATGTTTGTCCTCTTTATGTGGTGAAGGTGTTTGAGGCAAATAACCTTGTCTTTTTAATTTCATAATTACATTTCTTTCAAGAAACTGTAAAGAGGAACTGGATTTAATGAACCCCATTGTAAAAGCTCCGTGTACAAATGCACTGT
Organism: Spermophilus citellus; assembly: GCF_964194105.1. Lineage (NCBI taxonomy): Eukaryota > Metazoa > Chordata > Mammalia > Rodentia > Sciuridae > Spermophilus > Spermophilus citellus. The sequence goes on along the minus strand of NC_138198.1, from coordinate 47,523,030 downwards.
GTTTCAGTAATAATACTTTAGACTTGTGCTGATAATGCAATGGAATGAAACCCGTGCCCACACCTTTAGGTAGCACCATCTCCTTACCTGTCACTCAAACCTGTGAATTTCCATTAATCAATAAAATATGATAGGATATAATTCCTATGACTATGTTTCTCAGTTTTCTCTACCCTTTCTGTCTGTTTTTCTCTCTTTCTGTATTCCTGTGTCCTCCAAGAAGCAACCTTCCATGTTGTGAATTGCCTATGGAGATGTACCTAAGTGTTCTATAGCACGGAAGAGCAGACTCAAGCTGAGAGTCAGTGAAAGCCTAAAAATCTTAATATTGTAAGGTAAAGGAGATATGCTAACTCCCTAAGTGATCTTGGAAGTTGACTCTTCTAAGTTGAGCCTTCAGATAAAAACACAGCTGGACTAACACATTGATTAAAGCATTGTAAGACAGCCAGGCAAGAAACCAAGTAAGTCACACAGCCCAACTCCTGAAATTGCAAGATAATATATTTGTTATTCTGTTGTTTTAAAATGTTAAGTGTGTAGTACTTTTTATATAGCACATACATGCACACATGTGCAAGCCTATAATTTATGGATGCTTATATGCCAAGAGTGGATTTTCTGTTTCATCATATAAACATTTCATTATAAACAAGTGTATGTGTTTGCTTTATAAATATAAGGATACAAAGAAAATATCAAAAATTATTCCAAGTAAAAACATGGTACAGAGATGTTTTCTTAGCAATAATTGTAGATACAAATAAAAGATGCAGTGGTAGATAGGACAACAATCATAAATCATTAAATTTATAAAAAAAGAATCCACAATTTAAACAATATGAATCAACTATTTAAAGAGAGTAAAATATTCTTCTAAATAATTTTGGAGACAAATAATTTCAAACAACTTTTTAAAAATACCAAGGAAATTGTACTGATTGAAATACCACAAAACCCAAACTATATTTTATTCAATATATGTATTTATCTCAGTAAGAATGTTATGTGTAGAATATTATAAATACTAAAGTTAATATATAATTTAAAAGACAGTATTAAAATTGTTAGTCTTGGAAAGTGGAAACTATTATGTGTACAAACAAAAATCTAACTTTGTGAAAAGAAATTTTTTTAAAAATACTATAAACCGAATCTTGAGTAAGAAAGGAGAAATAATCTGAGATATAAAATAAATCAAGAGAATTATAATTGAATACTTGGCCAACTGTACTATGTTTGAATTTCTGCTTCAATTGCATGATGTTTATGGAAGTACAAATTACCAGGATTGTTGAGATACCTGATGTTTCTATCTGCCCATACCCCTTTCTCTTCTTTTCATAATAGAAAGAACTTATTAAACAAATTTGAGTTTTTTATATGCCTCTTTCTCTTCTATGCACTAGGGAACTATTCACAAAAAAATCTGCAAAAATTCCACCATCATGTAGTTTATGTTACATTATAAGGGACGATAGTAAATGAACAAAATATATAAGTTATATAGTATATTGGGTGGTGATCACCCAATATACTATATAACTTATATATTATGTGCTGGGGAATAAAGACAACTTGCAGTGAAATAAAAGGAACTAGTAGTACAGAAGATAGGTGACAAGTGAAAATTATATGGAACAAGATCAATAAATCTAGTGTCCAATATAGCTACTATGGTTAATAACAATACATTATTTTGTTGAAAATACTAAAAAAGCAGACATTAAAAATGCCACAAAATTGATGCATACAATTTTACTTGCCAATTAAGAATGATAACAAATAAAATAAAACTACAAAAGAAAGGGATGATGAAAGACATCATTGAAAAAGTGGTATTGAAATGACTTGAAGGAGGTGCAACATTTAATCTGTTAACTGTGGGGAGTTGCTCCACACAGCAGGAGAAGCCATTGCAGAGACCCTACTGTGTGAAATCCACTGAACACAAACCAGCCTTGGGAAAAAAAAAAAGAGCAGTTGGAGAATGATAGGAAATGAGGTTAGAGGTTATATGGACAGAGAGAGGATTAAAAGATAGACAGTGATATACAATCCTCTTGGTTCAAATACATTGTTTCAACATATTTTGTGATTATGATTTAAGATAATTTTATTCAGAACTTCTGGAGCAAGTATGATTTTACTTGATAATTATCAATATTTATTTCTCATGTTATACTAGAGCAGAAAGATATTAAGGTCTTCCTGGTTTCCCAGATTAGCTGCTTCCATTCTAAATCTCCAAAATAGTTTATGATTGAATTAATTTGTATTTAAAGGCTTTATTAAAACTTAACTATAAATCTACTTAGTACTAATGAGTTTTGTGGTAGAAATTTTTTAACCTCCTCTGGATTTTCTTTGTTTCTAGACAACACAGTTATTCTTTTACTCTGCTGTTTAAATTATTTTTATATTCTGGATGTGTGCATTACTACTTATCTTGAAGTTCAGGCCTATGTGTGCATATAATTTTTAATGAATCATGTTTTATCTCATATTACATAGATATTTATATATATTTAACATAATTATTGCTTTAAATGTATCTTACTTCACTCTTTCAATTCTTTTTTTAAATCAGTCTTTTATCCTCAAATTGAATTTAGAAGGGCAGGTGCTGTAGCTCAGTGGTAGAGGCACTTGCCTAGCAAGTGCAAAGGCCCTGAATTCAATTCCCAACAGTTGAAAAAAATAATTCTAAAAACACAGCTGTATGTATACTTTTGTCTATTTAAAAACTAATGTTAGTTTCTTATTTTTTCTCTTTATTCCACTTATTTTCTTGATTTTTCCTACACTTTTGGGAAGCCATTATTAGCAACATTTTTATTTTATAAATAAATGTAATTCAGATAATAAATCTCTCTTAATATTGGAAACATTTTCCATTTATGTTATGAATTATTTTGACAATTCTTAAAGCATTAAAGATATTTGATAATTTAAAGTTTGATTTATTGTTTCTAATACTGTTGACATTGAGGATGTTTTATACAAAATATTTTAAATTTTTATATACATTTGGCATATGGATATTAATTTTGTTAACTGAGTCTTCCACATTATAGAATATGTTTTTGACACATTGAAAATAATCTTTTCAATTGTTTGTGAATTTAAGAAAACCCTCATCTAAGAGTACTTATGTAGGTATATTTGAATATTTCATAATAATTGTTTCCTAATATTCCTAGGGCTAGGGATATGGCTCAGTTGGTAGACTGCTTGCCTTGCATGCACAGGGCCCTGGGTTCAATCCCCAGCACCACCAAAAAAAAAAAGCTCTATCCTAACATTCCTTATATAAGCTGTCAGTTTTTTACCTTAATTATTTAGAGGCTCAATTATTTCCTAGTTTTGGTAGGAGAAGGTGAAAAGATATTTTCTTTCTAATTTCTATCATTTTAATTTAAATTTCAGAAATAATTTTTATAGTGAATAAGAGTTTTGAATAGTGCTTCATGTGAAAAAAAATGTATGCAGTGTTAGAACTGACTGATCCAGAATAGTATCCTCTTTTATAAGACAACCTAGGGATAGATCATGAAAGACAGTCTCTGTATTTTATATTACTACCCTAACCATCTCTAACTTTCCATTAAGTACCCATCCTGTATCTATTAGTCATAAATTTGTATGCATTCTTTTTAAACCTATTTATGTTTTAACCCACTACCTTTTCAGCATTATGAGTTCTTCATGCATTATATTTAAAACATGCATTCATACTACCTTTAATTTGCTCTCTCATTTAAAATGCTTTCTTTCAAGGTCAAGGGGTGAACAATTCTAAACTGGCTATGGACTAAAAATGCACAGCCCTATTCTCAGTTTAAAATTTGCAAGCTTAGTTTAGATAATAATTACTATTGATATGGTGGTGAAAAAGTTTTTTTTTAATGCATCAGGGATTTCCCAGAAAAAGATACATTAAACCTTTGGCTACCGAATAATCTGATGTTATTCTTTCTTATGAGCATATAGTTGCACACTGTTGTGGCTACTCTATTTACATTACACAGGAGAGTGCCATTTAAGCCATAAGTACAACTCTACATAATTCAACTTATTTTAAATATCTTGCTAGAAGAACCGTAATCAAATTTAGCTTCAGGACATACTGTGGACTAATACAAAAGCTCTATATGCACAGTTAAAAATATACTACCAATGTGGTTCCTATTTTATTATTTGATGAATGATATGTCACATAGTGTTATGTGATTCTACAGTAAGAGATGCTGTTTTAATGCCTCTGCCAAGAAGAACAAAGTTAAGCCTGCCAAGAGGACTTGAACTCTAAAATTCTACAGTTAAGTAGGCTGCTTCAGACCTCATTCTTTGAGGTCCTGAAATGGAAGAAAATATTTGTGGGCTTTCAGGTCAGGTCTCCCAACTGTATTGGGCTTCCAAAAGTGTTGCTTCTACATACTATATAAATTATGTCTGATTTTATTTAAAAGTACATATATATTTAGATAAATGTAAACCATTAAAATAATTAGTATTTTCAAATACAACAAAATTCTCCCATTCATGAATAAATTTTACAGAAAAGTAGCAGTGATGGTCTGTATAATCCAATGACAAAATTACTTTGAAACAACATACTTTTTCTTCATTATTTCCATTTCAATATAAACTTTATAAAATGTTATTTCCACAATTCACAGTACAAAAACAAAATTCAGACATTAAGAGCTTAAATTAATTTATAAGATTAAATCATTGGCATGTTGTTCTTTTTTTTTTCTGGTAAATATCCGTACCTTTTATTTATTTTTATTTTTTTATTGATTATTTAAAGCATTACATAGCTCATGATATATCATCTTTCATACATTTGACTCAAATTGTGTTTTGAACTCCCATTTTCACCCCAAATACAGATTGCAGAATCACATCTGTTACATATTCACATTTTTACATAATGCCATATTAGTGACTGTTGTATTCTGCTATCTTTCCTATCCCCTACTATCCCCCCTCCCCTCCTCTCCCCTCCCATCTTCCCTCTCTACCTCCCCTGCTGTTGTTCAATTCTCTCCCTCTTTTTCCCTTCCCCTTGCCCCTCATATCCTCTTATAATTTTATGTATCATTGAAGGTCTCCTACCATTTCCATGTGCTTTCCCTTCTCTCCCCGTTTCTCTCCCCCCATTCATTCTTGAATAGATGAGCTAACAGATGAGCACGTGTCACTAGAACAAAATTTCCTTCAGCAAATTATATTTGTCCCAAAGAAATACTGGGGTCCTGGATAGTGAAGAATACCATGGAGACAGGAAAATTGTGACTGCATGATAAAAAGTGTGATTCTGATAATTGGAAAACAACTTGATTTTTAATTTTATCTTAACATTAAATTTTAATTTTATTACTTTGTAAATAAGAGAGCCCAGAATTTGAGAAGATTAAATTGAGTTCTCATTTTAAAGAGAACATTTTTTTTTCATCTCCTGATTCTGTGTATCAGTGAAGTCTTAATGGTGTGCTTAGTAATGTTTTTCTGACTGAGGACAAAATTAAGTCTCACTTTTTAAAATGGATTATGTAAATGTATACTTTATATTGATAATATATAATATGAACATCAAAGCTTTGAGGTTCCTGAAAATTTAGGGTCTATGTAATACTCATAATCATATGGAAGAATTGTTGGAGTGGGATATATGAGATGAAAAATCATGACTGACTAAAAGAAAGCATTTAGAAATAAAGTATTTAACAATGGCATCACTATTGTGATGCTATTAATAACAGACAATTGGGACAGAGTTCATAATGACTTAATCTCTAGTCCATTAACTTTTATGAATTTAATAAAATCTATTAAAATGAAAATATGCTGCATTGGAATTATCAAGTTCAGATATGCTTATTTTTGATGAGTTTCTAGAATGTGTTCTGGTATGAGTTTCAACCTTCTAAGTGAACTGTGAAACAAATTGCTTTATTTACCATTATCCTAGATTTTTTTTTTTAGTTTGTCTCAACTAGTTATTGGAAGAAGCGAATATGCAGTATAATGAAACAAAGTACCATAGGAACTTCAAATTATTTTCTCTGAACTGGTAGAAAAACAGCTATTGTTTAATGAACCCTGATACTCCAGTTACTGTGGGTTAAAACAGTAAGTTAGATATAAATAATTATGTTTCTCTTGCTCATTTGAAAGTACTTGGCATTCACTACTGTAAAAACCATAAGGCCTAACATCTATTTTTAAATGATTTTTCTAATACTGTATATTGAGAAAGCCATACAGATACATTAGAATGGTTATTGTTCATATAAATTGTGAGCAAAACCATTGCCTTTTAAGCCAGGTAGTGTGCCAGGTTAGTGGCAGCTGTGCTGGTGGGCTTACAGTGGGGGAAGGGGAGAACTGGGAAATACTAGGACTTGTTCTGTACACTTACATTAAATAGTTTATTTCAATTGACATTTATACTTTAACAGAGAAATTGTAGCTTTATTGTTTTGTATGAGCTTTATACAAATGCTTTTCTGTCATTCTGCATTCATAGATTTAACATTTTTACTACTCAAAATCTGAAATATTTAATTTGCCTCAATTTATCAGTAGTTTTTGCAATTTATTTGCAAACTTTAATTCATTGACTAATATATATATATATATATATATATATATATATATATATTCACTTTTCATGTATTATTTTCACTTGAAAGCATAGCCTTTACTTCTTTAGACGAAAACACTAAGTGGCATGTTGCATTCAGCATACTTGATTGAGATGAAACACTATCATCAACTTAGTTTGTTTATTAACATGATCTTTGTTTTTAAATATCTTCAGCAAGGGCAGAACTTTCAACATGTATACTTTAACAAAAAGACTTGTGTAGCTAAAATCAGAAAGAAACATGAACAGTACAAGAAGACAGTGTACTTATTTTGGCTAAGAAAGCTAGAAAATATTCTCCCACGTTGTTTAAACAGTGATCTTAAAATATGTTTTTGTTTTTGTTTTGTTTTGTTTTGTTTGTTGTAAAATATTAGTACATATGAGGAACTAACAATTCTGAGTATTCTCTTTTACCAGCTCTGCATGCTTTGAGTTTCAGGATGTTTTGAGATATAAGTATTTAAAAGAGAATACATTTCAGGACAAAAAGCTAATAATAAACATATCAAGTAACGATCTAAGTAATAAGAAAGTAAAGGGTGAATATAATAGTCTCAAAAATAGTAAAAACACCACAAAGAAACAATATGAGGAGAGTTGTAGGTCTAACATCAATTTAAGACCAATTATCTGGCAATAGGAAAACCACTGTACCACAATTTTATTGTCATTATTTTTTAAATCTCTGAAATAAATGTTGACAAATTCTAAAGAAACACCACCTGAGTAACCACATTTCTTATTTTCATTGAGAATGGGAAGGGATCTAAAGAGTGGAAAAAAACAATAATGAATTTAGAACTAAAACTCAGAGCAGGTGACCACTGGGGCTAAATCACTTTCTGAAAAACATCAATGAACACAATCATGGATTATAAGTAAAGGACAATGTTAAAGATTCTGTTACATCTATATTAGGGAATCTGGGAGATTTATGATATCATTTGCAAAATTCTGTATACATATTTTTTTCCCAAAAGGTTTCAATGAATTATCAACTAATTCCTATGCCTAGCTTCCAAAACTAAAAACTGAAAGGTAATAATCAGTTTATAATCATCATTGTTGGCACTAGAATCATAATTTTTGAAGTATTTTATGTTCCAGGAAAACAAAAAAGCTAGTAGATTGTAAAATTACATCCATTTACAGTTTGTATTCAGGGGAATTTGAAAAGCTAAAGTGTAGTACATTTCCTAAGGAAGAGAATCTTTCAGAAGAGGAGAACACAGCAGTTGACAAGGTTGCTAGAGATTTTAATAATAAGTAATACATATAGGTAGCATTTTTTTTCATAAGATAGTTAAGCAACTTGAGCTGAAACAAAAAGATAGTAAGATATCATTGTTTTAGTCAGCTTTTCAATGCTGTGACTATAGGTTCTGACCAGCACAACTGCAGGGGGAGAAAAGTTTATTTGAGGGCTCACAGTTTCAGAAGTCTTAGTGCAGAGAAGGCTGGCTCCATTCCTTGGGTCTCCAAGTGATGCTAAACATCATGGCAGGCAAGAGTGGAGGAGGAAAATCAGCTCACATCATGGTGATCAAGAAACAGAGAGAGAGGCTCTAGCTACTGATACAAAATATATACCCCATATACCCTGTAGCCACTCCCTCAATTAACCACTTCCTCCAGCCACACCCCACCTGCCTCTAGCTCCCACTTGGTTAATCCCATCAGGGATTAATTTACTAATCAGGTTAAGACTTTCACAATCCAAACATTTCTCCTCTGAAACTTCCTGCATTGCCTGCTTTTGGGTACACCTTACATCCAAACTATATCAACCATATTAGCCAAGGTTCTCCAGAGAAATCACAACTATGTCTATAGAAGTAGGTGTAGGTGTAGGTGTAGGTTTAGATGTAGAGAAGCAGAGACAGAGATTCTAAGCGAAGGTATTTTCTCACAAGAATTTGGAGTATGAGAAGTCCTGTAAAGTGCTGCCTATCAGATAGAGACCCAGAAAAGTTAATGGTGTATTTTGCATGCCTGAGAGATACAAAGCCAAAGATCTAGATTCCAGTCCACACCTCAGGCCTGGAAACCAGTATTTCAAAGTGAAGATCAGCATTCAGTTAAGCAAAGAGAGGTCTAACCTTCCTCTACCCTTATATTCTAACCAAACCCTGGATAATGCCCATTCACATCATGAAAGGCCATCTGCTTTAGTTTTTTCCATCCATTAAAGAAGTAGTCTCTTCAGGAAAATGCTTCATAGACCTACCCTTGAGTCATGTCTCTAACATATTTTGGTATTTAGTTGCCCAGTCAATTTGACACAGAAGGTAACCACCATAAGGAATAACTGTGAACTACTTCCCAATTATTTTTTTCCAATTATTTATGCCAATGAAAGAGAACAAACTATTTGAGAAACCACTAACCAGATCCACTCTCACATGAAAACTCAAAGGGCAAATAGTACAAGAAAGGGTCTTATAGGAAAGATCAGGCTGTAGATGTTGATAAATATGTTAAATAATAGCATGCTGTGGTTTAAACTCTAAGGTTAAAATAACTTTAAAATACAAATATACGGTGATGGTGATAGTGCAATCACGCATCTCCATAACATCTCCATCATTAATAGAACTAATCAAATTTGCAAAGTAGCTTTTAAGTGCATTCTATAAAATATACAGAGAATAATTACCTCATTTTGGAAATTAATTGATATACTCTTGGTGTGCAGTAACACATTTTGAAATATGAAATGTATCTTTGGTTAGAAGATGACAGTTTTAATCCATTGTTAAATATATTCTATTGTTTCTCTACTAACAAGTCTTTCTCTCCCTTCTCTCTCTCTCTCTCTCTCTCTCTCTCTCTCTCTCTCTCTCTCTCTCTCTCTCTCCTCCACAAAGGAAAATTCTTTTAAGAATTAATTCTGCTCTTGTATAAAGTTATTCTAGAAAATAGCAGCATTACAAATCAAAGGCCCATGATTAGGTTAATTGTAATAGTCATTCCTGAAATCATTTAAATACCTTTCATAACATAAATCTCTATACACTATACATCATTTAACAGCCATTAGCACATCTTCCATCTCAAATCAAGAGTACATACTAATAATGACTTAATTTTATTACTTATCAGAGGTGGTTTTCACATTATTAGCAATCTTACATTAAGTGTGTGCAGTTTATTATGTAAAACTTTTGCAAAGTGCATTGTTCATTTCCAGAAGCGTTATTTTACAGGCTAAAAATTAATGACAATCCCATTTTGAATGCAATACTTGCAAAATCTGTGTAAGTGAATTACAAAATAAAATAACAGTTGAGATATGAAAAAATTGTGCTGTATATGTGTAATAAGAATTGTAATGCATTTTGCTGTCAATTAGTTTTTTAAAAAATCAATAAAAAATCAGATGAATCTTATTTCAAAGGGAATATTAATATGTTTATGACATTAAAAGAATACTAAATTCAGTTAACTTATTATGGGTAAATAAACAACCTGTGTATTTCAAGGTTTTATACACAAACACACCACACACACACACACACACACACACACACATATACATGACAGAAATATAACTGGAATAATTAAATCTAGGTGAATTCCTTAGTTAAAGTAACTCTTCTTAGGATGGTGCTAGTTCATTTTTTTCAATAGAAATACCAAGTTGAGCCAAAACTCAATGTAAAATATACAAAAGTTGCTTATGTTTTATTTTATTTTAATTGACGTAATTCTACATTCTAGAATCAAGAAACAGGTAAGGTTATTTTAAACATCATATTTAACTAATTCTGCTTTCTTAAACATGATTTTACTTCTGTTTTGCTCAGGTCAGGTCTGCAGTAAATAGGTCAAATGAAATTGCTATTGTATTAGGAAATTATATGATACTTTCTGGGCTATGCTTCAGTTGTGTTCTGTTTGTTCCAGAGATAAACATAGTATCAATTGTATGACTATTGCAAAAATCAAATTTTTTACTAAATATTTCAGAATAGTTTCAGTAACTTAATTTCCAATTGTTTATAATACTTGGAAATGCATTGTGAGTTCCAGCAGCTATGTTTATCACATTTTTAAAAGATTTCTGTGGTGATTCTCTATATGTAGCCATGTAGCCTGCAAACAATGAATATTTAATTCTTATTTTCCAATATGAAAGTACTTTTTCTTTTTCTTCCCAATATCTATACTAAATCATAGACCAGAAGTGATGAGACTGGATATAATTTCTTTATTCCACTCATAAGAAGAAGTGTTCAATTAAGTCAGCTCAAATTTTTTCTTCCTTTCTCTCTCTCTCTCTCTCTCTCTCTCTCTCTCTCTCTCTCTCTCTTTCTTTTCTTAGATCCCTTTATTAGGTTGCATTTCTAGTTGTTTAAAGCTTTTGTCATATAAGATGTAGAAAAGGTCAACTGCTATTTTCTCTTAAATTTTTGATATAGTCATATATTTTTCTCATATATTCTATTCATTTGATCAGTTAACTCAATGTTTAGATATTAAGACATCTTTGGATTTCTCAGCAAATTTTCCTTATTCATGATGTATCATTTCTTTTGAATATAAGTGGAATAATACATAGATAGATATCATTAGCAAATTTAGAGAGATTTAGCAAACTAAATCCATTCTACTTTTTTCCTCTTTGGTTTTGAGAATACTGGTTCACAAATACTTTTCCTCTGATGTCTCTTTATAGTCTGATATCAAGATTTTTTAAAAAATAAAATGAGTATGTCTTGGAATTTTATGCAAAAATGTTGCATATAAGTTTACTTTTTTTCTCTTTTTTTGGTTGCATTTTTCTCTACTTTTCACAACAAACATCTTAAATGTGTCCCAGTGCACTATCTCAGACATATTTTAAATCCATTACAAAAGTTTATATCCATCTCTCTTTCTACACCTTAAATATGTTAAGCACTTTTCTGGTACTTGTGCTATATTAGTGTATATATATATATATATATATATATATATATATATATATATATATATATATATCTCACATGTACACATATATGTGTGTATAATACATATAGTGCATATGTATATATGAAACGTGTGTGTATGTGTGCATATATATATATATATATATATATATAATTTTTGTTTATTTGGGTTGTTTTTGATTAGTCTACTATCTTACAGAAATATTTTGTAAATGTATCAAAAAGAATTTGATACTTACATATATATCATTTCAAGTAGTCTTTATTCCTTTCATTTGCTCTATCTAATGATATTCCATCTAATATTATATTTTTCCATTTGAAGAACATTCCATAATATTATACACAGAGTATGCATTCTCAAAATGAATTATCCCAGTAGGTGATTGCCTATAAAAGTATTTATTTAATCTTAATATTTGGATAATTTTATTAGATATTTTAAAATTCTAGACTTAAAGATGTTGTATCTTCTTTCAGCACTTTAAATACGTCATTCTATCATCTTTTGTATTATTTCAGATGATAAATCTGTTATACATCGAATGTTTCTTTTTCTCAACCTCAGGCTGCCTTATATATTTTTTATTGCTTTCCAACAATATGAGTTCGATATGTCTTGATGCATTTTTCTTAGTCTTATTCTGCTCATGGTTGTTGAGTTTTTTAATGAGCAATGGATTTAAAGTTATATCAAATTTGTAAAACAGTTGGTCATTATATTTAACCTGTTGTTCTTTTATCTTGAATTCCAATTTGATATATGTTAGCTTATTAGTCCACAAGTTGCTGAGGTTCTGTTCATTTTATCAGTTCTTTCTCTTTTTTTGCATTTCATTATATTATATATTGCTTTTTAAGTCACAGTGCTGATCTTCTGTGGTGTCTAATCTGATGTAATCCTCGTAAATTTGACTGGTTAATTTTTTCAAGTATTTATTTTTCTCATGCAGGAACTCTTTTTAGTTCTTTTAAAACTATATTTTTTTGTTTTTATATTTCATGCATATATATACAAGGGTTATTTTGAGCTTTTGTAATACTTGTTTATCTCTTTTGCTATTTCTATTTTGTTTTTATCTTAGAGTCTTTTAAAATTATTATTTATTTATTTTTCCACTGGGTCATATTTCTTAGAAATCTATGTTTTCTTTGAGGCTGAACACATAACTTCTCTAAATTTGCACCTAGAAAACTAAAGAATCAACAAGGTCTCTAAGCTCTGGAATCTGGAGGCTCCAATTTTTTTTTGTGAGTTCTGACCATTATTCAATTTGTAACTCCCAGTTTGCTTTTTCCAACTCTGAATTTTGTTTTATGCGCGTATGACCTAGTGTTTTCTGAGGACTCAAGGGACTTAAGACTTGAGTCTTTATACAGTTTTGTGTATTTCTCTCTTTTCTCTCTAGATTTGTGCCTCCCAGTTTCTAGCCATTCAACACTGAACCTTATCACACTCTCATTTCCATCTTGTTAATTCAACAGTGCTGCTGAACACTTCTTGTTCTCCACCACTCTATCATACATTTCTGATGAGAAACTGCCTTCACTCAGGAGCAGGGGGTGATTGTAAGGCTTCATCCCCAATTGCATGTGCTCAAGTACCACAGTTCTGCATATCCTATTGCCAATATCTGAAAATAGATTGTGATACATACCCTAAACCTATTCCAGCTTCAGAAAATAAGTACAATTGTTTTTATCCATCATGACCACAATAAGGGATCTCATATAGCTTAGTTTTTCATATATTAAAATAAAATTTAATGGGTTGATGGTTCACTAAATTATGTTATAGAAAATAAAGGTGAATAAGAGACATATTTTTCCAAGAAGAAAAACAATCACTCTGGAGCATAAAACTTAAAAGAAACTAAAAATGAATGAATATGGAATGAATATAGATACAGACATCAACCTATATGGCCCTACAACCCAAATATTTATAAATATGAGAGTGAATATAGACAAGCTGACATAAAATTCAGACTTAATAAAGGTCAATGAAAAAAATAGCAATGAGCGTTAATTCTGTTTTCCATTATGAAATCCAATAAGGACTATAGACCTTCCTACTCTTGTTAAGTGATCTGATAAGTGGATATGGCTGATAAAACCTACATCTTCTGGATCCTGTTCCCTGGTGAATAAATAGCTAACACAGTTACTGTACTAAATTATGTGGTGGCAATGCTGAGAAGATCAATGTACAGGGAAAGACCTGTGTAAAGAAGAATATGGATTACAAGTACCCTGCTTTCACTGTACATAAAAAAGCACCAAGTTCACCAGGTGTGGTCTGTCACACCTTATAGGATAACCAGATGGTAGGATGACCAAAAACACTCAATAAAAATTGTTTTTGAGAGGCCATGTCATCTTCAATATTACTACTTCTCTGATGCTAGAATATATATATTATCCTACCTCTGGGCCTGTACTCTAGAGACTACCATTGATTAAAAAATATTCTGCAAAACTGAGTATTTATTATAAAAGAGAGTAAACTTGTATTCATGATTTCTAAGAATATTGCATTTGGTATGAAATCATTTTACTGGACTGAGAGTATCACAGTGACATAAACTAAATTGTCTTCTCTGCAATGGTTAAGGCCTCAAGAGTCCAAAATTAAGTTTTACAAAATATTCTTTCCATATTATCATTCTTTCCATTCTTAGCATGGCAGTTGTAAATCATGACCTTTTACATGTAGAATCAAGATAGTATTGAATAACTTCATTCTATTAGAAAAATATTTTCTTCTAAAATAATCCATGTTTACTACTCTCTTCAATTCTCAGATTATCTTCTAAAATTCATTGTAGAGTGTAAATGATAAAAAAGAAATACAGAAAAAAAGAAATTTACAGTAATCTACATTATTCATTCATAAATGGAACATTGGAGAAACTACGATATACAATTATCATATGTATTTTAGTATAGCAGGAAGTCCTCTAGCTTACAAACAGATAGACTATCAAAACTTTACTCGTTAGGAATTTTTTATAAATAAGAACACATTTCCCTCTAGGAAGAATGTTAGATGCAGTAGTTAGGTTGTTACACCAGACTAGAAACTGTCCCTAAAATCCATAATTAGTTCATTTTAGTTTAATAAATATTTCCTGAGAATTTGTGGTAAGAATGCTTGTGTAAACTCATAGGAAAAAAAAGACTACATCTTGTATTTAAAGAATCATAGTTTATTTAAATTATTAATTCATATATATATATATATATATATATATATATAATGTCTAACTCCTTTTGAGCATCTAACTTAGATACAGGGAATGTGATATAATCAAAGTAGCCATAGGTTTGCTTTCAAGGAGCAGCTTTGAAATTGAGAGAGAATGGAAATTTGTTTCACTAAACTGAGCATTGCTAAGGTGATGTGATGAGGGAAGGTCTGGAAACTGATAATGTTAAGAAGCACTTCATTTGTGTTTTGGATATTTTCCCAAGAAGAGTGACATAGAAGTCATTGGGATTTACCTAAATAAAACAGTGGGAAAGATTAAAAAAGAAAAAGAAAAAAAAATTCCTGACAGAATAGAAAACTTTAGAAGAGAAAAAAAAATTAGTTCCAACAATTACCCATCTTGAGTTAAAATCACATAAGTACTAAACAAGTTTGCACAAAAGTCAGGCATTGGTTGATAATTAGGTTTTACACCATAGGTACTTCTTAAATTCTGGCTAAATTGAAAAGTATTCCAATAGGTATTCTATTTTATTCCCAATAGAGACTGTTCATTATGGTGCTGATCACTATACTGGAATTAATGGGAGGTAACTTTCACTCATTTCCTGGTTCTTTTATTCCTGTGTGAAGACTGCATCAGCTGTGATTGCATTGCCAGATAGAATCCAGGCAGTGCACTGTGCTGTATCAGATGATGATCCAATTCTCCACCATAGTGTTCTTAATAAGTCAGATTGTACAGCAGTGACCCACAGGGAATCACAACTGCCTGGATTCATACCCTTTTGACACAGACCACAAGTTATTTACATGCCTTGCTTTGGCCATTAACAAACATGACATGAGTAGAAATTTGACTGGCACTTATGCAACGGAGCTGCCTTCTCTTGCTGTAGGCAATTCTGCTAGCTTGCCGACTACAGATATGTGGTCCGACCAAGAACGGATACCAGCCAACAACCGGCACCAACTGTGTATGAATTTACATTTAAAACATGCAGATTCATTCATGGCACCAGGTAACTTAACTGCTTGAATGAATTCAGGTGAGAGCAGCATACCACACAGCTGAGTCCAGCACCAGATGCTGACTGATGCAAAGTTGAGCATAAAGTGACAATTGTTATAATCCTCCATGTTTTGGTGTGATTGTTGAAGCAGCAACAAGAGACTAATCTTGTTTGCAATAAATGGGCAAATAAGAAAACTCATTTTTCTGGGTTGAAAATTATTATGAATTCATAAGATATATTGCAAATGAAAATGGAAAAAATCTGTATATTATCTTATGCACTAATAATGAAATCTCAATTTCCTGTTCAAGCAAAAATTCTGAGAATTTTACAAATATATTCATTATATGTCACTTCATTCATTTATCCATTCACCTTTTTGTTAATTAATTTAACAATTTTTATTATAGTCATCATAAGTAAAATACTGTACATCACATGCATTATTACCTGGACAATAAAACAAGAAATGCCTATGTGTTTAAATGTTCTAGGTTTAGCTATGAAGTAATTCATTCTCTAGGATCCTCAGTTCCATTCCTGTGAATATTTGCCCATTGCCAGTGCCCAGAGGATTAATCGACTGATATGGACTAACTGAATGAAACTGTGTGCTGGTAGGGTGTGAATGAAGGAGGTGGGTCACTTTGGGATTTATATTTTTTTCCCTGTTGAGTGAAGCTTTCTTTGCTTCCAGGTGGCCATATTTTAAGCTACTTTCCTCCTGTGCATCTCTTACATGATTTTCTGTCTCACCTCAGGTCCAGAGCGATGCAATCATCTGTCTATGGACTGAGACAGTGAGTGAACTAAACTTTTCTTCCTCTAATTGATCTTGTCCCATCTTTTGGTGATAGCAACGAAAATGCAAATTAAAAAAGAAATTGGTACTGAGAAGTACCAAGAAGTAAGATTATTGCTGGTACTGACTGACCTGACCATGTGGTTTGAGAAGCTTTTGAAATGTTTTGATATTTGGGAGAGGAATTTTGAAGGTTTAAAAATGCAAGCTAGAAAAGTTTTAAAATGTAGTGATTCTGCTGTGCAATCAGAATACATAAATACTGATAAGAAAGTGGACAGTAAAGACCGGGCTCATGAAGTTTCAGAGAATGAGGATTCCTGGAAATTGGACAAGAAGTCATTCATGTTATGTTCTGTCAAATAATTTTTCTACATTTTTTCCCATGTCGTGAAACTTTCTTTGAGGTTGAATTTAAAGGTGATAGACTAATGAATCTGGCAGAGGAAACATCAAGGCAGTATAGCCTTCAGGTGGTGACATGGATTTTGCTAGCAGTCTTTATACAAGTTTATTGTGATAAGCAAGGACAGAAAGCAAAGCAAAATGATTTGAAAACTTGCAATTCGGCAAGAAAAGTGCAAGTAAAACTGGGCTAAGGAAGGTGTACTTATTAAAGAGATTATGGCATTAAAGAGATACAAAATAATTTCCCCCAGAGACAATAGAAAATATTGTTTGAGGACCTTTCAGAAATTGGCAAGATCATATCCATCTTCTTTTTATTTTATTTGCTCTTTTTAGATATATATGACAGTAGAGTGTATTTTGACATATTATACATAATTGGAGTGCAAACCATTTCAATTAGGGCCCCATTCTTGTGATTGTACATGATATGTGGAGTTAAACTGGTTGTGTATTCATATATGAGCATATATGAGGAAAGTTATCTCTAATTTGTTCTACTGTCTTTCTTATCCCCACCCTGACTTTTATTCTCCTTTGTCTAATCCAATGAAGTTCTATATTTCCCCTTCTTACCATCCCTTGCTATGGGTTAGCATCCACATATCAAAAAGAACATTCTGCCTTTGGCTCTTGGGGACTGCTTTTTTCACTTACCATAATAATCTCTAGTTCTATCCAAATAATTTGCCATAATTTCATTTTTCTTTATGGCTGATTAACACTCCGCTGTGTACATATACCACATTCTCTTTATCCATTCAGCTGTTGAAGGCCACCTAGATTGTTTCCACAGCTTGGCTATTGTGAATCAAGCTGCTATAACCACTGATGTGACTGTGTCCCTGTAGGATG
Source organism: Spermophilus citellus (assembly GCF_964194105.1). Classification (NCBI taxonomy): domain Eukaryota; kingdom Metazoa; phylum Chordata; class Mammalia; order Rodentia; family Sciuridae; genus Spermophilus; species Spermophilus citellus. Next base: position 47,505,146 of record NC_138198.1, on the reverse strand, counting down.
CTGATTTTAAGTCTTTAGTGTACAAACTGAAGAGTGGGATAACTAAGTCAAATGGTGACTGGATTCCAAGTTTTCTGACTTATCGCCATACTGTTTTCCATTGTGGTTGTATCAATTTGCAGACCTACCAGCAGTCTAGGAGTGAACATTTCCCCCCACATACTCATCAATATTTATTGTTGCTTGTATTCTTGAAAATTGCCACTCTGACTGAAGTGAGACAGAATCTCAGTTTAGTTTTAATTTTCATTTGTCTAGTTGTTAGAGGTGTTAAACATTTTTCCATATCTTTGTTAACTGATCATATTTCTTCTTCTGTGAAGAGCCAATTTATTTCCTTTGCCCATTTATTGATTGGATTATTTGTTTATTTATTTATATTGGTGTTAAGCTTTTTAAGTTCCCTAAATACCCTGGAAATTAATGCTCTGAGGTTCCAGAAAGTAACATTTTTTTTTTCATTCTGTAGGCTCTCTTTTCACATTCTTAATTGTTTCTTTTGTTGTGAAGAAGCTTTTTAATTTTATGCCATCTTTTTTTATTAATTCTTGATTTTACTTCATGCACTTTGCGACTCTTATTGAGAAAGCCCATTTCAGAGTTGACATGATGGAGAGTTGGGTCTACTTTAGACCTACCTACTGGTCTAATGCCTAGGTCCTTGATCCACTTTGAGTTTAGTTTTGAGCAGGTGAGATATAGGGATTTAATTTCAATGTACTGCATATGGATTTACAGTTTTCTCAGCACCATTTGTTGAAGACTATCTTTTCTCCAATGTATATTTATGGCAAGTTTGTCAAGTATGAGATAACTGTATTTATGTGGGTATGTCTCTGTGTTTTCTATTCTGTTCCATTGGTGGTCAAGTCTATTTTTGTGTCAATACCATTCCATCTTTGTTACTATAGCCCTATAATATAATTTAAGTTCTAGTATTGTGAGGCCTCCTGAAATACTTTCCTCACCAAGGATAGTTTTGGTCTTCTGGGCCTCTTATTTTTCCAAATAAGTTCCATGACTGCTTTTTCTATTTTGATGAAGAAAATCATTGGAATTTTAATAGAAATTGCATTCAATCTGAATAGCACTTTGGGTAGTATGACAACTTGACAATATTAATTCTGCCTATCTAAGAATGTGGGAGATCTTTCCATCTTTTAAAGTCTTCTTCGATCCCTTTCCTTAGTGTTCTGAAGTTTTCATTGTAGAGGTCTTTCACACCTTTTGTTAGATTGTTTCCCAAGTTTGGGCTTTTTTGGGGGGTGGGGTGGAGGCTATTGTGAAGAGACAGTTTTCCTAATTTCTCTTTCAGCTGATTTGTCATTGGTGTATAGGAATGAGATTTACTTATGAGTGTTAATTTTGTATCCTGCTACTTTGCTGAGTTTGTTTATAAGTTCAAGAAGCTTTCTGGTGGAGCTTTTTGGGTCTTCTAAATACAGAATCATGTTGTTGGAAATAGGGATAATTTGAGCTCTTCTTTTCCTATTTGTATTCCTTTAATATCTTTCTTTTGTCTAATTGCTTTGGCTAGAGTTTCAAGGACTACGTTGAATAGCAGTGGTGAAAGAGGTCATTCTTGTTCTAGTTTTTGGAGGTAATATTTTCAATTTTTCTATATTTAGAATGATTTTGGCCTTGTGTTTAGCATATATAGTTTTTTTAAGAGAGAGAGAGAATTTTTTGATATTTTATTTTTCAGTTTTCAGTGGACACAACATCTTTATTTTATTTTTATGTGGTGCTGAGGATCGAACCCAGCACCCTGCGCATGCCAGATGAGCGCGTTACCACTTGAGCCACATCCCCAGCCCCGCATATATAGTTTAACAATGTAAAACACAGTCAAGTTTTAAGTACTTCTTATGACTACAGAATTTTATAAAATTATTTCTCTTTATTTTACTTTTACTTTTTTATGGTACCAGGAAGACCTTCTTATTAGCACTGAACTTGAAACATTGCTGTTGCAAGTTGAACTTGTATCAATACATTAATTTTTTAATCCGATTAGTCTTGATGAATTTAGAAAACTATTAGCACTAATCTATAGTCATATATTAGTTATAATTCACTATATTTCTCTTTTCTGGTTGCATATAAACTATGCATCTTTAAATGAGATGTCTTATTTTAATAACAATTCAATTGAAATAGAAGATTTTATATATATTGTTTTTTTTTTTTAAAAAAACAGAGCCATGTGCTTTTCCAAGAAAACTGTTGACACAAAAGGACAATTCTATTTTGATGGAAATAAGAAACAGTTTTCTGAACCAAATATGAGGACCAAGACCCAGCAATATGGACTCAAGTTGCCCTGAAAAATGTCCTTCTAAGTGGAAGAGATTACATGAACTTTTATAACCAAAGAACATAGACAGTCATAAATCAATATATCCAACAAATACATTGGTAGTGGTATTGGGTACAGCAAAGCATGGCAAGCTTTCCTATAGGTTTTAGATATTACATTAAATCATTCCTGGCTTTAACTTTGGTGGAAGCTAGTCGTCTGCTAAGGTTGCCAATACATTCTAAGACGTTTCTATTAGTTCCGAGAATGTTAGGTCAGATGCAAAGGTTAAAAGTAAATGACTGTTTTTCTAAAGGATTTGAGACAGCCAAAGATAATTTTGGCTGTTGACATGCAATATTCCATCTCCCACAATCACAATGTCCTACCCAGCTGAGGTCAAAGAGTCAGCAGGATCTGTAATATAGACTCAGCTCCTTCTGAGAATTTCAGTTTCACAAAATGAAGACAACTTTATGTTTGGTCAAGATGCTTTAGTACATTTAAAAATATTGATTATTTCCTTGATAATTACAAAAGGCAATTAAAATAGGAAGAATATGTAAGAAGAATTATTCTCATTCAGATTAATAATTTAAAATATCACCAGTATGAATTTTAAGTTATATATCAAAGGTAAAACTCAATTTTTAAAGAATGAAAAATTAAAGAAATAGTAAAAGCTAAGCCATTCAATAAAGTTATTTTTAAATTAATTGACTTCAGTAAATAGATAGTAAAATTTAAGAAAGACTATATAAGGGGAGAAAAAAATGTCTTTCCTTTACCCTCTTATGGTTCTTTGTCTGGGTATGAATTAAACTAAAATAAGCCATATTAATGGGAGAAAAGGCTTTTTAAATCATATATGCAAGCATGGGAGTCTCACAAAAAATGTGAGATTCAAAGAAGGCCAGAAGATTAAAGCCTACATATTGTCCTGACCTACAGAAAGGAATGAGGGCCATGGAGCTTCTAGGGGTAGAGAAGGCAAATGATGGTACGATGAGGGAGAAAATGTTTGATGAATAAAAGCTGCCATGCAATCTCTGCAGTGACAAAGAGCTGTCTTGGGGTAGCTCTCTTCCAGCTAGAGATTGCTTTACTAATAAAACTTTCCCTTGTAGATGCAAATTTCCTTTACAAAAGGACAGCTTTTCAGAGCTATTCCCGTGTCTGCATTTTCTCAAAATAACCAGCTAGAAATAATCAATATACTGAACAAGTATATTTTGGGGTAGCATATTTTGGTCCTCTGCAATCATATTTGGAGTGGTGGTTGTATCCTTAGCCAAACATTTATGTGTGGTTAGAGATTATTTTTTTTTTTTAAATTTTTGTTATTTAAAAATTAGAGGTATGATAAGATAAGCCAATTTTAAAAATATTATGTGTATTGTATAAAATGTTTTTAATCCAAATTTTGCTGTCTAAAACTCATATTTCTTTGCAAAATTTAATTAAATTATTTAATTTAAAGGATTTTATTTCTATGTCATATTCTCTGAGGAATATTAACTACTGGCTTTTTCATTGAAATATTTGTATGATGTAATGATGATGGTACAGCATTCTCTCCAGACAGAGTTTCTGCCAGGCATTAAAAAAACACATTTCTCTAATGTTTATTACAACTCTGAAATGTGTGTATTTTAAGCCTTAGTTTTTTGGAATACCAAGATTTCAGAGTGTCAAAATCACACTCAGATGTAAGAGGCAGAACGGGTCTGCCTTTATGGACGGGTCCACATGACTAAAAATCTCTATCATTTTAAAGGGCACCTGGACAGGTTTTCAATGATGATTTGGAAAGCTCAGCAAGATCCTTTTTCATGAATTTCAAATAATACAAGCCAAATTAAAATGAAGCAGGTGATACTTGGTTGTTTGCATAAAATATCTCATGTTTCAGGGATTCAGATGAGGCTGTTTTTTTATAATACCTTTGGAACCATCATGCCACCTGCAGTCATTAACTTGAAAGGATAGAATTTACAAATGGAGGAGTAACACCTGATTTGGGGATGAAAAGGGCATAGTCATATATAATATGTTAATTGATTATTGCATCATGTCAATAACATTTGTTGCAACTCATCATTTAGACTGCTAAATATATCTGAATATGATTTATGAGATTTTCAACATTCTGTTGTCTCAAGTCTTTTTGATAGTCAACACTTTTGAAGCCAGTGATTATTTACAAAACAATTATAAAGCAGTTGTGTCATCGAGTTAAAAAATATACTTTTTTTTTCTTTATCTCTCTCTCTCTCTCTTTCTCTCTCTTTTAGAGCAAGCAGAGTGTAATTGTATTGAAATTGCTTTAAAATTTGCACATCTAAAATTATCTTGAGTCCTGAAGTGTCTCGTCTGCTTTCTAATTTTCTACAAGATGCTTTTAATATTTTGAAATTTATATTAAACCACAGGGGTCTGAAAGATTTCTGGAACTCTTACATATGCATCAGATGTAAACAATCAATTAAATTAATAAAGGAAAATCTCTATTTAGATGCGAGTTGTTACAAATGTCATTGCTATTCCATTAACTATAACTCGTAGTTTTCTAATTTGACTCAGAAATTAAAGTAGCTGTTACATGTTAACTTTCTCTAAATCTTCTAGTCATATGTGAAAGTTGTAAATTTTGATCACAATCAAGTAGCTGCTTTAAAATAATAACAGTTTGTAATTTAAGTATCTGTTTTTTGTTGTTGTTGCTGTTGTTTGTTTTCTGTATGAAATGAAATACCAAAATACTAAAATTTCAATGATTGGGCTAATTTCTATTAGTAGGAGCTTTCTGCTTAGAATGTTAATGTTATAAACTAATAAAACTACAGGGATCCATTCACACTAACTTAATTTTAAAATGAAACTATATTGTTGATGAAACTGCCCTAAACACCACATTTCCAAGGGAAGTGGAATCATAAATAAAAATTTAGATGTGTTGTTTTATTTCACACTTGTTTCAAACTATAAATTCTCTATTCCAAAAACAAAAATCTGAAAATCCTTAGTACATTATGTGGGCTATTAGTTACAGGATGTTAAAACTGTGTATATAGCATATAGTATTTAAAATCATTCAGTTTTAGGAACAATGCTTTTTCTTATAATTTAATTCCTCACTAGAAAATCTTCTTCAGGACACAACTTGACATAAGACATGTTAAAAGAAAAAAATAAGAAGAAAGAAAAAAAAAGAGACACAGCCAAACTAAATGAGAATTGCTGAAATATTTATTTTTTATACCTGAACTCTGCAATACTCCCTAGGAGGTCAGATATCCCAGTTATGATATACTAAGTATTTCATGAGTTGCAGGAGGATGAATGAAAATGGGATAACATCCATTCACAACAAAGCAAGGTGGGATGTGGTTTTTCTATGGTCTTTCAGTTTTATGAAATAAAATTAGCATTAATGTCTTATACAGTTTATTAAATCATCTGATACACAGCAATATAGTAGATAGTCCCTTCACTCAAAAACATCAAATGCGAGAATATGTGTGGGTGTGTATATATATATACATTCTATATATAGAGAGACTAAATATTTTATATATATACAGATTATAAATGTATATATTTATGTATACATAACCTTTAATCTATAATTTAAATAATGGAAGTCATAATATATAGTATCTGGGAACATATCATATTTCTTGAGCAGCTCAGAATACTTTTCTGCTATCTTAACCCATCAGTTTCCATGATTAAGAGCACTTTTGTTTTTTTTTAGTTTCATAGGCCATAAAAACAAGTGATGTACAAAGGAAAAAGAGCAGTGGGAAGGTTAGCTGGGAACATCCATAAGATTGCTTGTACTTTATAAAGTGTGATTACTTGTTAAACATTTTTATTAAAGTATGCTATGTATGTTACTTTTATTAAAAGTACACTAATTTAGTATACACTTGCTGAATGTTCAACATTTTACCACTGTGCTTCCTTTTTGAAATGAGATATTAAAATATCCAGGGAGGTCCCAGAAGTTCAAAATAGGTGTCCA